>NC_048227.1:45379415-45604288 GCF_002007445.2 Ailuropoda melanoleuca
AATCCCATATATCATATCTTCCTTCATGTGTAAGATTCTCTGATCAAATCTTACCTGTTATCGCTATGTAATCTATCAGGACCACTTATTAAAAACCTTATGTATTGAGCACTCACTACCTGATTTCAAGGGCTAAGGGTCACAAAATCAATCAAGCAATCACAAGGAGGCTGAAAATTAAAAGACAACATGTCCTTGAATTCTGATACAGTATTTTGGAACCTCCTCAAATGCTACCATTTTCCAAAACGGATCAAGATAAACAACCATTTTGTTGAGCTCTCCATTTAGGAATTAATAATAATAATGAAATCTACTATCTAATCACTATATATTCCAGCTCTTTTCTAATTTCAAATTCATTACATCTATAATGAAAATAAAAGATATTCTTAGTGGTCAAAAGACATAAAATGATTAATCACATATCTACTAATGACATTTTAAAAGTACCTCAGCCCAGAAATGTGACACTACAATCATTAAAAATCAGATTCAATTTTCAAAGATACTAATCTTAAACTTTATACTGTTGGCAGAAACATAAAATTATATCCAGTAAGCTCAGATGCTCTGGATAATGGAAAAGCTCAGTTCTACGGTGCTGCCAGAAAATAATATGCTTTTAGAAATTCTGCAAGTTGAGTAGGGAGATAACTGATCAGAATATGACAAAGTGATGTTACAAATTGTTCAGAACAGAAAAATTCCAGATCCAAAGAGTTTTTTTTTTTTTTTTGAGACACTGATTGAGGTCCAAGAGCAGCATAATGGTACCAAATGGATAAAAACAACAATAAAGTCACTTCTCATGCATAATGCATTAGGCATTCTCTATTGGAGTTGCTATCACCATCTGGTGTCTAATTATTCCCGCCTCATACCACACGGTGGTATGCACCTAATGGAATGACTGTACATTATAATAACTCAGTACACAGACTCTCTGCTGCTAATTATAAGGTGCTTGTTGTTGTTGTTGTTGTTGTAAAGATCATGGAAATCCCAAGGAATTTGGTGTTCATGGCTTAAAATAAGTGTTTTGTAGGGTGTCACTAGGAAAAGAGAAACTCCAGTTAACTTTTATTTTTTCAAAAGATCTATTGTTCTTTTATGTTTAGTTCATTTCTTCCAACATCTGCACCACAGAAATTAATTAAAGTCCTGATTCCCTATTCTCATCACATGATCCTTCTTTCAAACAGCATCTTTCTTCAAACTGAATACTTTTATTTTGATTTATTCATATATACCTTCAAGTTGTAGGAAGGAATCAGGGTGAACTGTTATCGGTTCTCTCTGAAAATAACAAAAAAGACAACAATTCTAATGAAACCAGAAATTTATTCATCTTTCATTCTTTCATTCATTAAGCATTTGTGGCATATTTACTAAAAATTAGGAAGTGTAGGGTCGGAGGGAATAATTTATTACCACTTGAGAAGGACAAAGGCTAATTAATGAAAAAAGATGTAAAGCAGTGATGACAATAAAGCTTCATAAACGTGGTGATAGAAGTATTTGCAAGTTCTTGGGGCACCTGGGTAGCACAGCAGTTAAGCGTCTGCCTTCGGCTCAGGGCGTGATCCCGGCGTTATGGGATAGAGCCCCACATCAGGCTCCTCCGCTATGAGCCTGCTTCTTCCTCTCCCACTCCCCCTGCTTGTGTTCCCTCTCTCACTGGCTGTCTCTATCTCTGTCGAATAAATAAATAAAATCTTTAAAAAAAAAAAAAAAGAAGTATTTGCAAGTTCTTCAGAGAGAGGAGAGACGCTCCAGGATATATTTTAACCCCTGCAGATACTGCTGCTTTCCTTGGTTACAGTTTTAGTTATTTCCTGCTGTACAATAAACTTCCCCCAAATGTAGTGGTTTCAAATGACAATTATTTACTGATGATTTTACAGCTCAGTCAGGGCTTGGAAGCAACAGCTCACACCTGTTCCACAGGTGTCTTTGGGAAGGCTTCACTGGAAAATCTAGAGGATTAGCGTGAAGGTGTCTCACTCACGTGGACTAGAAGTTGGTCTGGCTCTGGCTCGTAGCTCACGTAGGATGGTCGTTGGGGATGTCAGGCACCGCCACATGTAGTTGCTTGGGCTTCCTCACAGAACGACAGCCAAGTTACAAACGAGTAGAAGGAGAAGCTGTCAGCCTTTTTAAAGAGTAGGCCCGGAACTGGCAGGGTATCAATCTTCCACCACCTTCGACGTAAGAAGACAGAGGTTCAGTCCAGATTCAATGGACTGAAGACTCAGACTGCACTTCTCAGAGCTCTGGTTCTGGCTATCTTAAATACACTAGTTGGTATAAAGTTTACCGGGTAAAAATAATCCTGGAAATTACTTTAGGGAGAAATGTAAACTCACTTCTCTTAAAATCCAGAGTGCCTATATGTAAAATTCCATTTTAATACTACGGTTCTAAAAAGGAAACTATATTCCATGGAATATTGGAAAGATAGGGTTAATTCTAGGTTTCCTGAAATAGTTGTGTTAATCAAGAGAAATTTTTATCTCTATCAATACGTGTTAGATACGTTTGATCTCAAACCACATTCTAGGTACATTCTAGAAAATACTTGTTATGTATCATAAGGTGACAAATATTTTATATGATATTTCATTCAATCACCAGAACAAAAGTTTCAGGCAAAATTATTATTCCCTTAAGAAAACTGAGGCTGAAGGAAACGAGTAGTTTATCTGAGCTTATACAGCTAATACGTGGAAGGTCTTGGATTCAAGCCCGGGATGACTTTCTCCAAAGGCTTGTGGTATATCATATTGCTTAAGCACAGGCAAATTCAATGTTAAGCTTTACAAGATGTATTTTTATACATCTATATTCCCTTCTGTTATATTTCCAGCGTCCACTTGCAAATAAAATTTATTATTATTTACTACACACTCTATACAAAAATTTAACTTATAAAACTGTCTGCAATAAAAGTATGTGTTACCAGATATATGTGTGTATCACGAATTAACATTTAGAATAAAATAGGTAAAGCTGGGAGATAAAATTATTTATGCTCAAAGATCAGATTTAGGTACCAGACTATGTTGAATCTTCTAGTTGCTTAAGTATTTACCTTCTCTAATTCCTTCTTTTTATATTCCATAAACTCCATGCTGGACAGTATTAGGCCTCTTACTTTATATACAAGCTGACAGCCCAGTAGGTATTGAATGAGGGGAATAAGTTATAAAAGTCCTATGAAAAATTTATGGAAACAATTAATTGGGTGAAAAGTCAATCAGAAAATCCAAATCCATAATACTAGGTCAACTGTAATCATATTGGAAAATTTCCCTGGGAGTCCTTTGCTCTACATTTTTCTGTTATTCTAAGAGAAAATTACATGAAAGTAGATTATAGTTATACTTTGAGACAATTATTTCAAGACCATTTGAGAGCAAAGAAGTACTGAAGAGCTTTTTGAAAAATTACAGTTGTGTTTTTTTAGAAGGTTTCTCCATTAACGTTAATTATGTTCCCCCTAGTGTCATGAGCTTAGGAGCCTTATGAAAAGGAAAATTTATTCACCAACAGGTGAATGTTTTAAGTTTCAATTCATTGCCATTTGACCTGAAACATTTAGAGTTGCTTCTTTTTCTTTAAAAAAAAAAAAGCAGCTTTATTGAGATATAATTTATATACCAAAAAGTTTGCCCTATTAACATTATAATTAATTGGTTTTTAGTTTGTCTACTGAATTTTGTAATCATCATCACACTTATTTTCATCACGCCAAAAAGAAATCTTTTACTGAATAGCAATTGTTCCCATGGCCTCACCCTCCCACCCTCTATGTTGCCGTAGGCAACGTTATTTATTTTGATTTGTCATTCAGTCCAAATAGGGGAGTAGGAAAATGAAAGTATTCTCAGATTATGGGTAATATAATGTGTAATTCATAGATCTAGATTGCCTACATGTCAATCCCATGTTAATAACCTTAAAGACCAGGAAATATAGCTTTAAGGGCATCCTATGAGGCAATCAAAATGGTTTTAATGGAATACAGAATTATAGCAATGGGGGCTGGCTCAAATTTCATCTCAACAAGAATCTTGAATTACAGTCACTTTCAGAGACCCCATTAGGAGTAAGTGGAGAGAAGAGCACCTATTTCAAACTTAATAGGCTTCCTGCACTCTTGTTTTATGCCCCGATTTTTTTCATGTCCTTCATTCTTAAAATATGTTTATGTATCTACATTCCTTTCCACTTCTTTTTTATTTATCAATTTATTTATTTATTCATTTATTTTAGAGAGAGAGTGCTTATTAGCGAGGGGAGAGGCAGAGGGAGAGATTTTTTCAAGCAGACTCCAGGCTCAGTGCAGGGAGCCAGAGGCTGGGCTCCATCTCACAGCCCTGAGGTCAAGACCTGAACCCCAAACCATGAGTTGGCTGCTTAACCCACTGGTCCACCCAGGTGGCCCTCCACTTCTCTCTTTATAACTCCTCCCACAATTGTCCCTGACAGTCACCACTTTAATTACACTCACTCAGCATTCCTGCGAGTCTCCTCTTCCTAATCCTGCCCCACCAAAATACACATATATTTCTTTAAAGTTTTGTTCTCTTTTTTACTTTTTCTTTTCTTTTTTTGTTTCGTTTTTTGTTTTCACAAACAATCTCTGTTCAAACCTTTGATTGGCTTTTCTGAGACTCCTTTTTACCTTGCACCATGGACAATTTCTTTTCCTTTTCTCTCTTCTTCTCACTGCTTCAAGAAGTAACATCTTATTCCCTTAGCTTAACCCTCCAGTGGGTCCTTCCTTTTTGAGTGAAGCCTATTAAACACATCTTGCATAACCTCATGTAAATAATATCCCTAACAAATTTATCAGCAGCATATCTGTGCCTCTGGTGTCAGCTTTTCTGTTGTTGAAAAAGATAGGAATGTGTGCATTTTTTTTCTGGCATTCTTAATATAACTGTGCAACACAACATAATATAATAAAATGAGTAAAGACATGGGTTTGGGGTCATATGATAGACATAAATTCCCAATTCTGACTCTAAGTCCCAAGTCATTTGAATTATCTAAACTATAATCTTCTCATCTGTAAAATAGAAATGATAATATTGCTCTCATAGAACAGCCAAGAGAAAATAATACTGTGTTCAAGCAGCAGAATGCCAAAACTGACCAGTAATATTAGCCATCATATTATTTTTATTACTACTTTTCATATACACATTAAGCCTTCACTAGACTTCTTTTGGGTACATCTAGGTAAAACACTTTTAAAATATGATTTTTATGGCAAAGTGAATTCCAAATAACTAACTTAAACCAATTTTTTTCATAGAACAGTCTTGCTTGCTGAAGACTTACTGTGTAAAAATAACATAACTGTTAAAAGATGATCTAGTTTATTTCCTGCTCTGTAGTCAGGAATATATACAAATTCATCTCCTTCTTAAATTTCTCCCATGAATATGAGGTCATTTAACTGTTTTTTGATAAACTAAATGGAACCAAAACCTTTTTCTAAGACATGTGTTTGCCATCAAAACTTGTTAGGTATGAGGGGGAAAAGAAAGAAAAAAAGAAATCTAATCTTGTCATGTCAATATGGAAATATTTTTTATAAATCTGGGAAAATAATATATGCTTTTATGTCTCATTGTAAATCAAATTTTATCAAAGATTTTTTTTTTCCAGGAAACATGTTTGCTGTCAATTAACCTGATAATTAAGACATAAGTAAATAAGACATGAGGCAAAGTCTGGAATCCATTTCTTAAGTTGATTAACCCCCCTCGTCCCTTTGACTGACTTCCCTAAACACACTTTTGCTTTGTTGTAATCCCTCAATACATGTGCTTTCTTAAATAAAATAATAAATTCTCTTTTCTTAAGATTTTATTTATTTATTTGAGAGAGAGAGCATGAGCAGGGGGGAGGGGCAGAGGGAGAGGGAGAAGCAGGCTCCCCGCTGAGCAGGGAGCAGGACCGGACCTGAGCTGAAGGCAGATATTTAACCAACTGAGCCACCCAGGCACCCCAATAAATTCTTAATTGTCCATCCGCCCCCAATTTTAAGTTCCCCAAAAGCAAGCACTTTGTCTTTATGTATTGTTAATCTCCATAATAAATTGCAGTTGAATGAATGAATAAAAGAGTAAATTCAGAAGGATTTTTTAGATCTATTCAACCTATTCAATGGGGGAAATAATGCCCCATTCCAAATAGGTTCCTTTGAGAAGAAAAACAAGAAATTGGTATCTAAAATGACAAAATGTCTTTTACTCAATATGTATATGTGCATGAAGCCATATATATTTTCTGTGGCCATGTTAAATGTGGTCACTCATACACATATAGCAAGGTTAAGTAGAGCGCGATTGATTTTAAACTTTTTTTGATGCCCTGAGAAACCTAACTAGCTACGTGACACCCCTTATAGTATGTTGTCTAAATGAGGTTTACCCCAGTCTTGTAATTCTCAGGGAACATAAGCATTGTTTCTGTGATCCACTCCAGAAATAAAAGCATAGCATACGTTCTGAATAGTCACTGAAAACTTTAGTTAAACACAAAATACCAGGAATCGTGGTTAATATGATTAAAAGTTTTAATTGAAAATGTTGGAAAACAATTTTTTAATATAATAATAAAGGTATAAAACGACTAAGAAATAATTTTAAAATTGAGGAACTAAAGAACACTGGTGTTCCTCCAGCTTGACCAAGGCAAATTAGATTATAAAAGGACCTTCCAAATTGTTTTTAAAAATGAATTAATAGAGTTTTCTCAATTTTAAGATTTTCTCTCGGCTTTTCTTAAACTTTTGGCACCTGCCAGAAAGTATGAGCAGTTGTGAAAATGATGAATATGTAGGAAATGAATACTAAGAGAAGAACTTGGAAATACTATGGTCATGGTAAGCGTGACAGCTCCTTTTCTTCTACTCATAGAATGATTTAGTTTGCATCCAAAATATCATAGTGATGTTGATTTTCTAGCAGCAAAATTAGTTTTAAGTTTATATTATGAAATTGCTCTGCCAATATTTTGTGGGGTAATGCAAAAAAAAAAAAAAAGAAAGAAAGAAAGAAAAGAAAAGGACAAGCTGACATTCATGATTCATGTAATTTACTACCTGGCCCTACCTGAGATTCGCTGGGGTATAAAATGAAAGCACATATGTCCTAATCCTAGCCAATTGTCCTGAGAGTAGGATGAACATTTCTATCTTCTCTGTGCCTCCTGCCACCACCACTCAGCATTGCTCATCGTCATTTCTTTTTTTTTTTGAATAAATAAACAAAACACCACCTGATGTGCCCTGGAAAAGATCTAAATAACCTAGAAAGTGGAAAAATGTGCACTTTCATGTGCATCTGTGAGTCCGTGTGTGTCTGTGTGTCTGTCTGTGTGTGTCTGGGTGTGAGCAAGGGGAAAAGAGAGAAAAAGAGAGAGTTTAAATAATCTGAACAAAACTCTGTTGTATCATTATTGTCTTCCTTGCCTAAAATATGTAAGAGATAAAAAAATCAGTCTTGATTATTTTGGTCAATATGTTTTTAGCAGACAAAATTTTGATAGAAGAGTATAATTTTTATTTTAAGATTGTGCTTTATTTCTCTATCAGCAGTTTAAAAATGTGGGTGTTTGCAGCATTTGGCGAGAAACCCAAAGGAGATTTATCTATAGGCACCAGCTGATGCCCACGCAAGGCCTCACAGGGTGCTGTTCTGCTGGTGGCCATGATGGTTTAGGGCCTGAATTATTGCTTTTAAACTCAAAAACATGATTTGGTTGCTATACCAAATGCAATAAGTTACTCAGACTGAACATGCTTATTTAATCATAAGAGATCCTCCGGGAAAAGTCAAATATTTGTAGTTTCTGCTAACTCAGGCATTCATTCCTTCTCACAAACTCTTTTCTCTAACTGAAATACCCTCTCCCGAGTGTTCTGACAAACTTCAATCCTTCCAGGTTTGGCTCAAATACTGGCTCAAGCACAAATGAACTCGGGCTTTGGAGTTCTTCCTCTATGCCAAACTGCATTCTAGATAAAACTTTCTTATAATCATCAGCTCATTTTGTTATTTGTCTGTTTGTTAACCTGCCTGCCTCTCCTTGGTGCATAGGGACCATATTATCTGTGGCCCTTCATCTCTGTGTCATGGACATAGGACAAAATTCCTCAGGTCAAAAGCAAAAATTATTTTTTAAAGGAATCAAAGGATGGAAAGACTGGAAAGAAGAATATATAAAGAGTCTTATTAAACATAGTTGTTTGCATAGAAATCATATATACAAATTATGTAACAATATTTGCATTTATTTAAACAGATCATTCTTTCTGTAGTTATTTGCACAGAGAGTATGGAATCAGAGCTTAGGGAAGTGAATTTGGTCATCTTAATAAATAAAGAGAACAATGGGGTAACGGGATAGCCTAATAAATAATTATATACCAGCACTGTAGAGTCATAACCTCCCATCAGACAGAACATTCCTTCTGGTCCATACCACGGTGCATTTAATAAGACTCAGAAGACCAGTATATTCATTTTGTGGGTAGAGAGGAGGAGGTCAACTCTTCTCTAGATTTTAACAGCTTTACCCACCTTTCACCTATCTTCTTCTCCCAACTTATATTTTTAGTCAAAGTAATACTATTGTTTAAGGTAAAGATTGATTATATTTGAAATCACTTTTTTATATTTTTTAAACCTAGTTTGGGTTTCAATTTTATTGTAAATTTAGTGTGATTTTTTAAAAATACCCAGCATTGTTTCTGACACCTAAGAAACATCAGATATTGCTAAATAAATAAAATGGAGTCATATTAATTTTCAAGTGATTTCTTCATCTATTATCTATATAATATGCTCATTTTTCCTAGGGTCATTGAGTCACCATTAGTAACTATTATGTCCTTGTTTCAGCGCAAGGTTATATTACCAGAAATGTAAATGAAAAAGTATATGAGAGAAAACATCAACATGTTCAGAATTAATCCTCTATAATATATTTTAGCTCATTTAATTGTTTCTGGTTTGATTAGCTTACAAACTCAAAAAAAAACCCCAGTATTTATGATCAGGCATTCAATAAAAGTAGAATCAACTTGTACGAAAGGACTATGACATCATGCCTTTAATTTAATCCTGTGAATTCATTTTTATATCTATTTAAATTATGCAATCTTTCAGAAATGATTGTGAGATGTAAATTATATTTAACTTCGTGTGTGAAGAATGACCCTGCTTTTGGCTGGTTGCCATCAAGAAGTTCTGTAATCATGTCCAGCAAATACAACTGCTGAATCTAATTTTTCTCTTCTGTGAAATAAGTGAATTGTATTAATTAATATCTGAATTTCTTTCCAGGTACGAGAGTCTATTGTTCTATTTGGTGATGGAATACTACCAGGGATCCAGGAGACTTCAGAGTAACTGTAAAATGTCCATAACAACATGGCAACATTGTTTCAGGGTAATTTCCCCCTTGATGGATACTCCCCACTGCAGCAACTTTCATCATTTAAATTGACACCTGCAAGCTCAAAGCTCAATTAAAAGTGATTAGTAGCACATTAGAAAAAATTATAAGGGTATATGTAGACACATCTGAAAAAAAAAATCCTCCAAGACTGGATTAAGTCTGCATTGCAAATGTCTGTTTACTTTTCCAGATCTACCACAAGAATTAAAACATGTTGAGGTAAGGGAGCACATATTAGTCATTTTTCTTTCTTCATTTCCTCATAAGAAGTACGAATACAATACCTGTTAAATGAATGAGTGAATGAACAAAAAGAAAGTAGGGGCACGGGGGTGGCTCAATCAGTTAAGTGTCCAACTCTTGGTCTTGGCTCAGGTCCTGATCTCATGGATTCTGAGATCATGGGTCCTGAGTCCATGAGTCCTGAGATCGAGCCCCGCGTGGGGCTCCACACTCAGGGGAAGTCCACTTGGATACTCTCTCCCTCTGCCCCTTCCCCTCTGCTCGTGTACGTGCGTGTGCTCCCTCTCTCTCTCTAAAATAAATAATCTTTAAAAAAAATAAAAAGAAAGTTTACATAATTTACATATCTCATATTTCTTCTTGCTATCACTTGAAAATATATAAGCAGCTTACATTATTATAATATTCCATATATAAGTACCCAAGCATAAATGACTCTGGGAACAGTTGTGAAGTAGGCCAGAACTGTATTTAGTATCTCCAGGAATCTTTTTGTCCTGAATTATCTGGCTTGATTCCCAGATACCAGTGCTATATCTTCTATCTTCCTTCCTCTCATTCATGGTTAACTTCACTAAAAAAATGTGTGTGTGTCTGTGTGTGTCCGTGTGCAGTATGCTGAAGATGATGGGTGGATATGAACATATCCAATAAAGAATGTGTTGATACATTTTACTCAGTTACTTACTTACATTCGAGTGTTCCAAGCATCACATAATAATATGGTAGGTACTATAGGGATTAAAAAAATAATGACCCACTGTCCCTCAGATTCAGATCTGATGTTTAAATAGGAAAACTCCTGGATCAAATAAGAATTTCTTTACTGTGAAATCTAAAATAAAATAAAATAATAAAAATTAAATAAATAAATGAAAAAATAAATAATAAATACATAGGAAAACTCCTATAACAGTAAACATATAGACAGGTGAGTGACTGATAATTCTTGCCACAGCAGTGTTGGCCCACTCAGCTTTTACCAATAAGTGGATCTCACCTTGTCTCATTTGTCTTTCCTTAGATGAATGCAGGCTGCCTTGCCACAGTTCTTCCACTGGGTTCTTCACAGCGGAATCCACAGAAGCCTACCAGTTATGCTGCTTCTGTAAGTTCTTGTAGACACCAGAAAGAATTCAGACAGTAAAATAGCCGTTGCTATCAAAATGTTTGAATCATAACAGATAGGCAAATGCTAATTTCTTTGAAGAATTATCCATTCTGCTTTCAAGTGCAAATTTATTTTGAATTAGACAAAAGTGATAGATATTTGCAAATTTTATCATACCCGTGAAATAATCTATATACCATTTTAGAGGTTTCTAATGTGAGAGTGCTATAAAACTATCTTTAGGCGTCAATTTGATTTGGATTTTGAAAAATAATAGAGACCCATTAAAGAAAGAATTTTAACCATGCTTGTAATTTCAATTTAAAAAAGAACTGCAGAGTTTCTCAGACTAGGATAAGCCACTATTTCTTTAATATGGGTATTGTCCCACTAGGGCTCTGCACAGTTATAAAATCGAAATAGGGACCATCCTGCTCCTATACACAACCCACTTTCCCTTCCTCCCCTCTCCCCAAAAAAGTATTTCATTGAACGTGATCGTCCTGAGAATTAGACCTACTGTTATATAAAGAAACTAATTTAGGAACAACATAAAAATCCTATAGCCTCCAGCAATTGCTTTTGATGGAGAGTAGTTTGTTCTCTAACTCCTCCTTTGCCAATCCAGAAGAACCTGGGATGCGAAATGTCTGTTTTGTTTTTCTCTTTTTCCTTTTGCTTTGGGACTACCTATAACCCTCCTAAGGCTGAGGTCAGACCAGGGGGAACATCTGTAAAAATGCAGATCATGTTTGCTCTGCTCAGAGAAATGAGTGGTTTTAAAATAAGCATTTTCTCATCAGTATTCTGTGCCACCTTTTAGCATGAAGGAGAAAAATGCAACAATGAACCTAAGAAGAAGAGAAGATAAAGGGCAACGACTCAGAGAGGGGAAGAAAAAGTTTCTTCTTAATTGAGTTTAAAAGTAAGAAAAGAGAGGAAAATAGTCCCACAGCCTTCTCTTAGTGAGATATCTTCGGACCATTTTGAAGTATATGTATTTGTATGACATCCACATTTACTGCACCAGATAGAACATAGAAGTAGAAAAGGGCTTATGGGTATTGTGGACACAGAAGCTGAGCGCCCCCTGAGGGACAGAGCCGGCAAAGCTACCCGTTCCAGTCCAGAAGTACGGAAGCTATCGTGACTCTTCTCTCTCTCTCGTCTCCATATAGATATAATTTTATTTTATTTTTCATATAGATACAATTTAAATGTGGAAGTTCTTTTGTTTGTTTTTGTAAGATTATTTTCTTATGAACTACCTCCCCAAGTCAAATTCTCCCTAACGTGTACTCAAACCCAAACTTAGTAATTTCACTTAATCAAGTTGTACTTAACCTGCAGTTACAGTTTTCTAACATTTTGTCCTCCCTGCTGTTGAAATCAACCAGTGACAACTTCATGATACTATCAAGATCTTGTCTTCCCCAAACATTATTTTCTTCATGACACTTGCCAATTGAAGACATTTCAAAAATTTTGTATGGCATATCTAATCACGAGAAGGACGAATGTTATTTCATAAGCACTTATAGTTCCTCGTTTTGCGCCTTTTGAAAATAGTCATCCCGAGGAAAGTCTTCTGATTTTTCCCAGAGCTGATCACTTCTGTAATTGAGGCAGACGGGAGAAGCATAAAGGGAATGAAAACACCTTATAAGAGATTGTACATTAAGCATCCAGAACCCTAAAACCCATCATCTCTTTTCTCCCCTCAACTTCCACCATCTGATACCTCTTTTGGTTCTGGACAACCCACTTTCCAAAGAGCTCTGGACAGAGGGTGGGAAGCTGTAATCTGCCGGTGGGTGAGCGCCATGACCAGCTGGACATTTTCCTATGAGCTGAGGCAGGCCTAGATCCATCACCACTGTTACAGATACCTAAAGCTTAACTTCAAAAGTTCTGTTATAAGATTATGTGTGGTGTACTGTACTTCCTCTCACACTCCATTTGGGGACTCTTTTTCCTGTCTCCCCAAGAAACTATAAGTAAAATTCCACATTATTCTTCACACATTTTACACAGTCTTATTTTCTTTAAAGATTTTATTTATTTATTTGAGAGAGACAGAGCGAGTGAGCGAGAGAGAGCATGAGCCAGGGGAAGAGCAGAGAAGCAGACTCCCCGCTAAGCAGGGAGCCCGACCTGGGACTCCATCCCAGAATCCTGGGATCATGACCTGAGCCAAAGGCAGACGCTCAACCTACTGGGCCACCCAGGCATCCCTAGACATTCTTATCTGTGGTCCTCCTGCCCTTCCCCACGCCATGGCAGAAAGTGGTCTCCAGGCAGGGCTTAGGTAATAGCACAGCTGCCTCAAGGAGATCCAGAAACACTCATGTAATACTCATATTAGATTGTGAGATCTGTCATCAAGGACTTTAGAACCTTGGGTGCAGTATTTAGCTGCCCCTTTGGTTAATGCATCATCCAGGAAATCCAACAGCACAATTCACTGTGGCGGGCAAGTTGTTAGACTTACAATGCAAGTGATAGGAGAATGGCCTGACAGCAGACTTCATGATTCTTGATAAACAATTTAAAAGTCATAGGTAAATTATGTCGACTACTCTTAAGATCAAAATTGAGGGGAGGCACTATTCTAAATGAATAGAATGTCTATTATGAGAAGCTAGGTATATACCATATTTTCAGTAGAATGAGGAAGTTTACAAACACCATCCTATATTGCCATATAAATTCTTAAGGCAAGGAGATCTTTCCTCAATGGAGAAAGAGATATGGAAAATACTGTGATTCATTTGAGATTCTTGCTAGGCTTCCCAGTCTGGTTCTGGTCTTCAGAGGTCTGAGCTCAAGCCAATAGGCACAGATTTAGCTTACATGTTCCCAGAAGAAAGTTGCAGAGTGCAGGAGCAAAACTAGAAAGAATATACTTGAATGTTAGGTATAAATGCTGCTGAAATGTTATTGGAGTTAGTAAGGAATGGGAGGCAGTATTGAAGAAAGCCTTAAAGGTAGAGGAACAAGGGATTAAAAGACAATATAAAAGCTTTTTTGCCTCTATTTCGCCATTGGAAGCTCAGATTCCATGGTTCTCAATTCTAGCTTCATATTATTAACTCTCGTGTGATCATCTTAAAATTAAAAAAAAAAAAATCAATGCCTGCCCTGATCCCAGCTCAAACCTAAATCAAGGGGGATGCTGCCTAGGCATCTCCATCAAATTTTGGAAGTTCCCTGAGTCTTTTTAAGGTGCAATCAGGGCTGAGAATCACTAACTGAACTTGAAGGAGCACACGACAATATTAAGTGTTGCCTTAATTTGAACGAAGCATTTAACTACAAGTTCCAAGGGAGAAAAGAAGTCCTCTCCCACATATACAGATACCAAAAAACCTCTGTTGCCATAGGACAAGAGGTTGAGAAGGGGCAACAAGGAGACAAGGGAAGCTTAGCATTGGTTATGCAATTTATACGCAAATGTTACTGAACACACTTACAGAACAGAATTCTCCCTGTTGATAGATTTGAAGAGAAAAAGAAGTGAAGAATTCTTCCTCATCATACTGCAACAATGTCAAAGTGAGACATTGGAACAGAGGCCTTATGGCAGGTTTGAGAAGCTGAGAGCAAAGCAAGTATGACCCACCCTTGAGGTTAAGTTTCTAATAACTTAGAGGTTGGCATAGGCAGATTCCAGGTTCCAAAGCTGAGAGCCATCTTGAAGCCTGCTGGGGCCTATCAGAGGCTACTCCCCCGGAGGAACGTGATGTTCTAGTTACATCACTGAATTAAAACCCTCACTCTAAAAGCGAAAGCCGCCATCTATATGTTCTTATGATTTACCAAACTACATGCTTGTTATATCACATAATCACTTCAGTCGAACCTGCCTTCTTTTCTGTTTTATCAATTTCTATGCTATTTTGATTTTTTTTTATCATTTTGATAATATGATTCTTCCCTTTTCCCAACCTGTCTTGCCATGACAAATTCATTAGATATTTTTAATCCTGGCTTGTTATCTGGCTCGATCCATTAATTGACTTCCTCATACGCCCGCTTTTCACCTTAGTGTTCTTTCATTATTTATATTGTCAATTTATGCATTTCTCATGCATATTCCTGGGTAAATGAGTTCTTTATTTTCAAATGGCTTGCCTCATCATCTTTAAACTGAATTTACTGGCTCCATCATTGTCTTTCTTGGCTCCCTCAAGCTGCTGAGCGTTGTGACAAAAGATCAAGGAGTAATTCCAATTGGTACTAATTGAAAGTCATGGTTTCCATTCAGCACCCAGATTCTCCTTCACTGCCTCCAGCATTCATTATTCTACTCCTTAATCAATTCTTCTAAATCTCTATCACTCTTTTTAATCATTAACTGTAACAGTTTCTCAGATTTTCCCTTGTTTTTGATAACTTTGACAGTTTCAAGGCGTTTTTCTCATGTTTCAACAGAGATTATGAATTTTGGGGAGGACAGCCTCAGAAGTGAAATGCCACTCTCACCACATATTATAAAGGGGTGCATACTATCCAGAAGACTTATCACTGTCAATGTTAACTTTGATCATCTGGTTTAGATGATGCTTGCCCTGTCCCTCCACTGTAAATTTACTAATTTTTCCCTTCCTGTACTTTAATCTAGGAAGTCACTGAGCACAATCCGTACTTAAGGGGTAGTCAGTTAAACTCCACCTCTTTGAGGGCAGAGTAGCTACATAAATTATTTAAATTCTTCTTTATGAAAGAGAAAGCTTCTTCTCTTCTTTATGAAGAGAAAAGCTATTGCTTTTTATTTGGTATTCCTAATCTACTCATCTCCATGTCCTCTGTGCTCCTTCCTTCCATACACAGGGATCATTTTAAAATAGACATCTGTCCTCTGTTTAAAACCTTCCAATAGCTGCTGATTAATAGAAATATAAGATGCTAAGTCCTAAACTCAAGTTATAAAGCACTGCATACCCTCCATACTGTAAACCAGTGGATCTCAACTTTGGTTCACCAGGGAATCACCAAGTTGCTTCAGAGCATGCAGATGCCTGGTTCCCACTCTAAAGCTCTCCAATTTATTAGTGAAACATGCCTTTGAAATATTTTTGTATGTATTACCTTTTTATTATTATAAAATATGTATTCTCACACAATTATTTTATAAAAGGCATCATTCCAATAATTATATTTACTCATTATATTATTCATAAATTTTCTAGGTTTTTTTTTCAGTTGATTATTTGGAGCCAGTGATTGCCTTTTGATATTTCAAGTACTTGGGTACATGTTATAAGCATTTCAATTCCCTCTCATTTCTACATTTTTAGTAAAGTGTTTCCATGGTGCTGAAAAAATGTAATTACTTTATAATCAAGAAATGTATTTTAATGCTGTTACAGACCTCTAGAGCAATGAAAACTTCTAATCTAAGATATTCCCCAGATAAACTCTGTTATGAAGTATCGTCTGCACATAAGTTATTAATTTTCTCTTCATAATCTCTGACCTCATTTACCTATACTAAATTATATTTATCATTTATTTAAATAATTATTGTAGAATATTCTCAAATTAGTGTATTAAAACATAAAATATAGATTACTTACAATGTATTTATATGTAAAGAAACAATGAAATTAGAGGACATTTACTAAGTACTAGAAAAAAGTATATTTAACCATGCCACCCGTTGATTTTAAACGATTTTGTTTCCAAATTAATTCTTTAAAACTCAATCTGAAAAATGCAAAGTGTTCACAGATCAGTGTTTCACAACCAAAAAGCCTCTATTTTACACCATAAGAAAGAACAATATTTTCTTGAGCCAAACATTACTATTTCAAATTTAAGGTATATCAGGAATGAGAGTCGTTATTTTGGATATGATTTGATAATTCCTTCTTTTATTTCTCTTTCTGGAAATAACTTCATTGGTACTTCTGATAATTAAATTAGAATGTATAAAAAAAAATTTCTGTTTAAAGCCATACCATCCATATTTTCTATTAGGTAAAACTATCCTTGTAGAAAATATCATATTATCTATATATGTGTGTGTGTGTGTATTATACACACACACACATATACACATATATATACACACACACACAAATGTGTAATGTGTGTATGTATATATGTGCATGTATGTATATATATTAGTAATAAAATATATGTGTGTGTGTATATATATATTTATTTATTTAGTAATAAAGTTAGGAACAATTCCAGAAGTCAAACATGAGAAGAAAGCACAATAAGTGATAGTTGTAGCTTCCATGCATCATGTCAGGTCAGCCCTGGTACAACAGAAGTATGCTGATCAGAAGGCTGTGCTGTTGCCAGCTCCTCACCCCAGGAAGGTTCAGACAGAGGTCTGGGGAGATTAGGTGAAACCAGCAGGTCTGTGACAGGGTCATAGATTGACCTTTTAAAATATATGATAAAATTTCTACTTTATAGTGCTAAAAAGAAGGCAGAACTCTAGCAATTCAAAACAGTTTCAAAATATATGGAGCAAATATTGACAGGTTATGAAGAAAATGTATAAATCTACCATCATAGGTTGAGATTTTAGCAAACTTCTAGCAGTAAGACAGGTCAAGTGGAGAAACATTTCAGGAAAGATATGTAAGATTTGAACAACACAAAACCACAAGCTTGATCTGCAGGACATATACCTCCATAGAAAACAGGCATCACATTTGAAGTCCCTCACCTTCCTTCCACTATATACCCACATGTTGACCTCCACTGACAAGCGCACTCTGTATTCCCTCTTTTGTATGAGAGGCCTTTCTGTTGCACCTAAAATCAATTCTCAAGTTATACCTTATCCCCCAGCCCCTTCCATACCTTTCTCAATAATCTAAGGGAATTCTTTAAAAGACAAATCCTGACTTTTTTTTAGAGAGAGAATAAGGAAAGTACATACATTTTATGTATTCATATTAACTTTATATATCCACTGCTCATTATTTCTTTTAGATCTTTTCTGAAGCAATACTTATCATGCTGGAACTAAATTTCCCACCTCAAATAGTGAATATACTTGACTGAACAAACTCTTCTTCTGAGATTTCTTTCTAGTCTATTGCACACTAGCAAAAAGTTATCTAAAAAGAATACCTCACATGCTCCCAAAAAGAACTATAGAAAAATAAATAGATGTAGACAACTCAGTTTTAATTCACTGACTTTTCATTTTAATACAATTATAATTAGAAAAGGTAAATAAATAGCCATAGTTTTCTCACCTTCAGAAGACCATTCTGTTTTCTCACTCCTTAGACAGAAAATTTTCTATTATTGTAACTATTCAAATGAGGTAATAGACAAAGCAAAAGACATTTCTATTTGGCTTAAAGCCATAGATGAATTAATTAAGTCAACCTCTATTAAATACTTACTATGTGTCAGGCATTGTGATAAGTATTGGGAATACAAATTTAAATGGGAGACAGTGTGGATCAGTTATGTATTGAGTTTGGAGATCTGATTCATAGTGTTTAAAAGGATACAAATGTTTATTCTCTCATATATAAGAAGGCCAGAAGAAGGCCCTTCAGTGCTGATAGCTACACAAAATTATTATGTTCCTTCATTCCTTCTGCTTCTCTTCCCTGCCCCATGTGATTGTCATTCTCAAAGTTACATCATGGATCAAGATGGCTGCTGGAGCTCCAGATTTTATATACTTGGCCCAAGGGGCAGGAAGACAGAAGGAGAAAGAAAATTTAAAAGTAACCTGTCCTTTTAACATGTTTTTCCAGCAGTTCCATAAAATGTTTCTCAGAACTTAATCACATGGCATAGTATAGTTTCAGAAGGCTCTGCATTCTGTAGGCTTCCAGTGGGGCTCATTATCTCAATGAATAACATCAGGATGTTATTAATAAGTAGGAAAGGAAAAATGGGTGTTTTGGTAGGCAATCATCTGTCCTCATCTCACAGTTTCTTCTTGCCTTCAAGGTATACACCATCTAGCAAAACAGATTAATAGATAATCAAAAAAGAAAGAGCAATGAAAACTTAAGAGATATGAAAAAGGCCTTTTCTTTGGTACTGTGGGTCATAAAGGGTATATGTAGTACTCAAATCTACTTTGGAAGGTCATGAACATGATAATTTGCATATTTTTGTTTATGAATGAAATTGGATTTGAAGTGTTTCCAATGTATTGCAAAAATTTTCTAAAAGGGATAGAGAAATTGGAGTTTGGTGCTCAAGTGTTTTACTTGCACTTTTTCATTTAATCTTAATATAACCTTGTGAAGTAAGTATTATTTCTATTTCCCTGATAGAGACATGCCTTTTTGAACAGTAACAAAAAGTTACCCAGGATGACTAACAATGAATGAGAGTAGTATTGAAATCTATGTTTTTCTCCCACTATCTGATTTTCAATAATACCATAAATTAGCAAAATCCTTCCAACCAAGATGCAAAATCGGAAAACAAATCCCCTTGGTCTTTTACTGAAGTGTATGGTTAAAAATCATTTTAAGAGAGCCTCCTAATTATGTATTCTTCATCTTACTAATATTCTAAGATTTAGGATTTCAAATGTCTGCCTGCATGAAAGTAATCCTTCCCTGATTCCTTTCGGAACTGCCCATATTTTTCTGGTTTCCTAATATCTTTTAAACAACCTTCCCATGTTTTGCTTGTTTCGCTTGTACTTCCCTAGTATAGAAGCCAGGAAATGCACATTCTTGCCCTCTTTTGCAGTGCAACTCAGGGTCATGAATCAGGATTCCAATAATTGCACTTGCCCAAGCGAAGCTTCATTTGGCAGCAGTCCACTTGGGTGGTAAGTACACTCTATGTAGAGTTCATTTAATTGACATTGGATTTCCAGGAGTGGTAGCGGTTACAGTTCTGACTTCTGGTCCTAGAACTGTTGTCAGTGCTGGTGGAGTTTTGGTTGCAGTCAGGATGAGGTCTTGGTACCTGGTCCAAGCCATTTTGCCTCAGGCCAGTTTAGGGAGTGTTTTGGGCCACTGGTCCTATAACATGAGCATTGAGCCACCTTTCTAGCAGTTCTATGAGCTTCTCAGTATATTTTTGAACAACTCTTTTTGCCTTATAAAACAAAAATTGTTTCTGTTGCTTTCAACTAATAATTATGAATAGTACAGCCTTACACTAAATATAATTAGAGGAAAGCAAAATTACTATGACTGAAAGGTACTTTTTCTTGGGAAAGAATGCTGAATTGGGAGTAGCATATTAGGTCTCCCACAACTTGTGTGACGAGAAAAAAAGACATTTAACTTCTCAGGAGTTTTTTTTTTCTTTAATATGTGAATAAATGTAGTATTAAGATTCCATCTACCTAAAATGATTTTTTTCTTTCCTCATGAAGAGTTGCAGTGAGATTGAATAAAAAACATAAAGACACTTAAGACTGCAGAGCTCAATAACAGCGATGGTTAATGCTAGCTTCTCCGCTCTCTGGCAAAATGACTTGGTAACAAGCCCCTAAACTTTTTCTCAGTTTTCTCATCTGAAAATTGCATACTTGTAGTACCTGAATTATGAGATTGTTCTGAGGAATAAATAAGTTAATATATGTAGAGGGTTTTGACAATGGTTGACACTTTATTTGAAAGCTTTATTAAATGATTATGTGCTAGGTATGATTATTGTTATTGCTAGTGTGTTTTCGATAATACTTGGCACACTTCATTAAAATACAGGTTCCAGGGCCTCAACTTAAACCAACTAATTCAGAAACCATGTATATTAGACCATGTATATTAGAATAATTAAACCATGTATAACCATGTATATTAGAATAATTAAACACATGTATATTAGAAATTTATGTTACCATGTATATTAGAATAATTACCATGTATATTAGAATAACCATGTATATTAGAATAGTTAAACACAGTGATTTTTTTTTTTTAGCACAACTAAGGTTGAGAACTACTGAACCATAAATATTTGGGGTCATTATTAATGCTAGCCAAATGGTAAAAGCTTTGTATTTTCACACCTCAGTAAAAGCACACAAAAATATTTTAAATTAAATAGGCAAAAAAATCATGGTAAAGATACAGAAACAGCATGATATAATGGAAAGTGCCCTCAAGAAAGATTGGGAGACATGTCTGAGATTCTGGCTCTCAGACCCACTCACTCACTGACCTTGGACCTGGGACTACTCACATCACCACAGATAAAGTCACTGCACAATCACCATAGATAAAGTCACTGCGGAATCTTTATCCCTTTTAGCCAGCACCAGTATTGGCTTTTGCAGTCCCCCTGACTTTCTTCATTCTGTTCTTGCATTCTTTTTGCTGTTTTCTTGAGTTCTGTTTCTTCTCATACAGGTCATGTCTTGCAAGTCTATGTTTGGGTTCATTTTTTTCCCCCCATAATCCAAGAGATTCTAAATCATGCCAGCCAGTTGCCTTGTCACCACCAAAATGGGTTCTGAATCCAAATACAAAGATGACATCTGGTATGGTCTTGTACATTTTGGCTAGTTTTCCCCAAATTTCTGTCTTAGGTCCTGTTGCCTTTCCGGTGAAGAACATCAATGACCATTTGTTTCCGCTGAAGTAGTTGGTTGGTCATGAACTTCTTGGTCCAGATAATTACTGTGTTGTTCGTGATGGTGGTGGAGCTTCAAGCAGCCAGACAAAAAGAGAACTACTATTTGCCAACCAATCATATATTTAAAATCTTGACATAATGAAAGCTTTAACCAAAAATACACTGTAGTTGATGATTTGCACATTTGCCCTTTCTGTTGTACGTTGGGTGTTACTGAGTGCTTTCATCCTATAGCCGGTATCTTAGTTTATTTTATGCCACTTTAGAAGTGATTATTTTTTATAGAATTGGATGATGTGATGGCTAACCACAAGAAAACACTAAAAGGTCAAAGGCAGTAAAGTATGTTTTTTTCCAAACAGAAGTAAAAATGACTTTATGCCTCTGTAATGTTTCACTTTCATGCTTTTTATATTGGCTAGGTCAAGAAATACATCTCATTCACATTGATCATTATAGCACATGCCATCAGGATAGACATAGCAGACTGTTAGAAAATAAATCAGCTAGACACCAGTGAACATCAAGAGTAATACTTTCGAGTTCCCTACAGTCTGTAACCCATGCATTTATGTCAACTTGCAGGGAAATATATAGACAATAAGTCAACATTAATACAACAATATTAGAGAAAAGAACATAAGTATGGTTATTATATAAGAATTTCAGATGTTGACTTTTAAATTAAATCATTTTACTACTTAATAATTGTTTATATACTCTCTTTCTTTTGAGTATGCAATTCTCATCTTTCCTCTTTATATACAAATATTCTTACCTATGGTATTTGCTTGTAATGTTTTAGAGAATATAATACAGAGGACTGTTATCAAAAGATCTTTAATTGGGCTAGCCTGAGTCCTTACATTTTTTCAAATAGCTATTCTTGATTCTTGAGATTTTCTTATCATTTAAGAACTATCCTGTGCCCCATTGTTAATGTTATTAATTTAGCTTTCTTTTTTCAACCTTTCTTTCTTATGATTCATTATTCTTTGTTCAAGTTCAAATATTTAAGAAAAGAATCTGTTATTTAGGAATTAGATGTTACTTATTAGAATTATCTTTTTTTTTCTCTAGACATCTATTCTTGAGATTATCTGCCTCTTGTAATTGGTAACATAAATTTCTAAAACATTAACACTTGGCAATAGGGCTCATTTGATTTTTCACATGGTTTCAAACAACATGTGAAATCATTATTTGACAAAAAACAAGTATTTGCCCATTATAACCTCACAGAATGAATTAGAAAAATTAAGTTCTTAAAAACTGTAATTCCCACATAGATAAATTACTCTCGTTTCTATGTCTCTTTTTAGCTTATGATATCCAGGGATGTATGATTCTACATAAAATTTTCATGATATTCCCAATGGAACACATGCCTGTTTTCTGTTCTGCCATATTTGTTGAAAAGCAGAGAGAAAAGGTGATCTTCTTTTCAAGTTTAAAAAAATGTATCTTGAAGAATCTAAATAACGGAAAAGGCAAAAATATTCAAATATTACCTAGTTTCCCTTTTTTCCCCCCAAAGACATTTAGTTTTCAGTTGGAAAAAGAAAAAATGATTAAGATAAAGAAGGCAACAAGTAGATAAGAAATCATTTTATCCAGCCCTTGGAAAGTGTAAATAAATTTATGTCTTCAAATAGTCACTACTTAGAAAACTGAGAGAATTTCTGTTTTTAGAATTCCACTCCCCACTTACATCCCCTGTCCTTCTGATTCATGCTATTTCTTCAAAAGTCAATCTACATGTTATGTCTTCTGTGAAGCCTTTCCTCTTCTTCCTTTGTGCATCCCCCTGTACTCCATACTTTTATAATCTATAGCACTTAAAACATTGAATTTCTATATTAACAATGTGGGATATTTTTAAAAATCTTTCACCTAAATTTTAAGTTACCTGAGGACAAGGTTTGTGTTTTATTTTTGGGTCTTTTTATTTTTTTTAATTTTTTTTAAAGATTTTATTTTTTTTATTTGACAGAGAGACAGCCAGTGAGAGAGGGAACACAAGTAGGGGGAGTGGGAGAGGAAGAAGCAGACTCCGGGCGGAGGAGCCTGATGTGGGGCTCGATCCCAGAACGCCACGCCCTGAGCCGAAGGCAGATGCTTAACAACTGTGCTACCCAGGCGCCCCATTGTATTTTTTAATAATTTATTTTGATTAGAGGTACAGTCTTTTTTTTTGGTGGTGGGGGGTGGAGAGAGCATGCATGTGTCCACGGGGTTGGGGTGGGGAACAGCAAAAGGGAGAAGGAGAGAGAATCCTAACCAGGCTCTATGCGTAGTGTAGGAGCCCGACCTGGGGCTTGATCCCATGACCCTGAAATCATGACCTGAGAGGAAATCAAGAGTCAGCTGCCTAACCAACTGAACCACCCAGGTGCTCCAAGATTTGTGCTTTATTAATGTTAGTATTGTCGTTCATAACACATTGGTAAGCTCCTGATGAGAGTTTTTACATGATTTAATCATAAAATCACTTTATAGATCTTTAAGAAATCATTAAATATTAAAGAGACACTACAATATTTTTATCAATTACTTTCAAACGATGCTCTACTGTAACCTACTAGTAGTCCCTTACAGGACTGGAATGGAATGTAAACAAAAAGAAGAGAGGTCAACTGCTGTCTTCCACTCTTACTATACAATCCAGGCATTCCCGTCCCTTGTCATATGACAAAGGCAGCTTCACTTTTTTAATTTATATATTAACATTTTGCATAATATCTAATTTTAAGAAATGATTTTTCTACTAGAAAAACAAGATCAGAAATTCTAATTTTAGGTGCACTGTCCAATGTGGAACCAATAGCCACATGTACTTTCTTAAATTTAATTTAATTACAATTAAACAAAATTTTGAATTCAGTTCTTCAGTCATACTAGCTTGGTTTCAAGTGCACCATACCTGCGGAATCCAAGAAACAAAATTGGGATACATTATTAAGAAAGTGCATGTTTCTTGACTTGTATTAAAAGACCTGCTCCGTACTAATTCTCTAATTTTTTCTAAGTCACATTATAAGATAGAAGACTAACAGACGTGTTGAAAGTGCAAAGCCTAGAGTGAAAGTTTTCAAGTTAGTAAAGCACTACCTAAAACTCTAATCAAGTTACTCAACCATTCTAATTAATGTATTTTCTGAAAAATGGGTAATAATAGTATTTCGTTTATAAGGGTGTTCTGAGGATGAAACAAGACAAAGCATGCATGGATTTAGCATGGTCCCTGATATATTTTAGTAATCAAACTTATATCATTACCCAATTAATGTTAGTCTAAGTTACTACCATTTGCTAGTGTTCTCCAAGCACTTAGGATTATGTTTACAGGTATTTTGATAGATTAATTTGATGCTTTGCAGCACAACAAATTGGGTTACTTGAAGACAAATAAGCAGCACTGTGGATGAAAATATGAATCATCGAACTTTACATAAAAAACCAGGGATGTACTATATGGTGACTAACATAATATAATAAAAAATATTATTATAAAAAAATAAATAAATATTTATTTAATTATTCAATGCAAAGTGAGGTCAGTCAGACTCTACCAAATGACTTACAGGCCCCAGATGGTCAGGGCCTAGTACTCTCATTACAGGTTCTTGCAGTATTCAATCGTTGTTCAGAAAACAGACCCTCAGGCAAAATGATACTGGCACAAAAATAGACACAGAAATCAATGGAACAGAATAGATAGCCTAGAAATAAACCCACAATATATGGTCAGTTAATGTATAACAAAGGGGGTAAGAATATACACTGGGGACAAGGCAGTCTCTTCAATAAACGGTGCTGGGGAAAGGTCAGCTACATGCATACACCATATACAAAAATAAATTCAAACTGAACTAAAGACCTGAATGTAAGACCTGAAACCATAAAATTCCTAGAAGAAAACATATGTAGCAATCTCTTTGACATCAGCCTTAGCAACATTTTTCTAGATATGTCTCCTTTGGCAAGGGAAACAAAAGCAAAATTAAACTTTTGGGACTATACCAAAATAAAAAGCTTTTGCACAGTGAAGGAAACCATTAATCAAGTAAAAGACAATCTAGTAATGGAAGAAGATATTTGCAAATGATATACCCCTTACCAGTAAGAGGTTAGTATATAAAATATATATAATTCAACACCAAAAGCCCCAAATAATCCAACTGAAAGATGGGCAGAAGACATGGATAGACATTTTTTCAAAGAAGAAACAGAGATGGCCAACAGAAACATCAAAATATGTCCAACATCATTAATCTTCAGGGAAATGCACATAAAAACCTCAAAGATATCACCTTACACCTGTTAGGGTGGCTAGAATAAAAAAGAGAAGAAATAACAGCTGCTGGCAAGAATGTGGAGGAAAAAGGAACCCATGTGTACTCTTAGTGGGAATGTAAATTGGTGTACCCCCTGTCTACCCAAGAAACTAAAAATGGGTATACCACATGATCCAATAATTCCCCTACAGGTTATTTACTCCCCCACCAAATGAAAACACTAATTTGAGAAGACATATGCACCCTTATGCTTACTGCAGCATAATTTACAATAGCCAAGATATGGAAGCAGCCCAAACATCCATCAATAGATGAGTGGATAAAGAAGGTGTGAAATATTACTCAGCTATAAAGAAAGGACGAGATCTTGCCGTTTGTTACAACATGAATGCATCCATTATGCTAAGTGAAATAAGTCAGACAGAGGGGAAAAAAATACCATACGATTTCATTTTTATGCGGAATTTAAAAAACAAAACAAATGAATAACAAAAAGCAGAATCAGACCTATAAATACAGAGAGCAAACTGATGGCTGCCAGAAGAGAAGGGGTGGTAGAAAGAGCAAAACTGGTAAAGGAGAGTAGAAGATACCGGTTTCCAGTATGGAAAAATAAGTCACAGGAATAAAAGGTACAGCATAGGCAACATAGTCAATCGTGCTGTAAAATCATTGCATGGTGACAGATGGTAGCTATACTTGGAGTGAGCATAGCATAACGTATAGAGTTGTTGAATCACTATGCTGTATACCTAAAACTAATGTTAACATTATGTGTCAACTATACCCAAATAAAAAAAAAAAAAAGAAAGAAAGAAAAAGTAAAAAAGACTCTCAGCGGTCATAAAATCTTAATAGGCATAATCCCGTTTCTTATTATACCATACTGTATACAACAAAACAAACTATATTGAATATATATTAAACACAAATAAAATGCATTTGTCATTTCTGGTATTAATAGCAGATCTCAGAATTTATTTGTTCCTTTATTCTCTCATTTAGATATGGTTAGAAGAATCTATCTTTACCAGTCTGGTAATGATTCATTAATAATAATTAAATGTTGATTGATAATGAGTGCTTAATGTGTCAGCGATTTTAAGTGCCCCTTTACTACCACTAATCTCTGGATTTCTTATACAGCAACTTTCCAAACAGACCACTACCTTCCATTTCCACACTGAGATATTACTCACAGGCAGGTAACATGGGGATTTGGGAGTTTGCCCTTCTGTGACCTGCCACTCTTAAACAACTATATTTCCACTGTTTTGCTATTATACAAAATTAAATGTGTTTCTCTGTCACTGGATGAGTTATTTCCATAGATCTGCAGAGGTTATAGCAACAAAGTAATATCTCCTGGTTTCAGTATTTCCTAGAGTAATGTACAAATTTCAACTTTAATGGAATAATTCTCAAATTTAGAACCATTACTTTTATTTTCAGTAGTGGATTCCAATTGTGAAAATCAAATAAATACCATCTTTTCCCATGTCTCTCTCAGTGACTTCCCTAGCATGTATTTATGAGGATTTCCAATGAGATATATTCTCAAGTCATTTAATTTCTTTAACATATGCCTTTGAGAGGATCAAGAACAAATAAAAATATGGAATACCTTTAAAAAATTCTAAACTAGCCTCATTTCCATTTTCCAAGGATTTTATTTAACACAGCAACTACAGACGTAGCATCTAGGATTTTAATTCCTCCATGGCCTTCTCGAAGCCTTCTAAGATATCTCCGCTTAAAATCTAGAAAAATAAATACTGAATTTAGTGAAGGGTTTGTAGCTAGTTAAGCAAACATGCTAGACGAGCAACAATTAAGGAATTCAGTAAGTTTTTAGTGTAGTAGTAGATTGTACTTATAAGGCTTTTCTCCAGGCTTCCAGGAGTATATATCACATAAATAGATTTGATATCAGCAAGGTGCAAGGTATATTCTGATACCTGATGTCATGGGTCTTTAACCTGCATTGAGTATTTTTGAACGAACACATCAATAGCTTTCTTATTAAATTTATAAGTGCAAAAAAATGGATAAGAGCCAGTGCAAGATGAAATTGTGGTTTAAGGTATTAAATCTAAGTACTATCTACAGAAATAAAAGTTAGGACATGTGTTCATGTTCATAAAATTAACTGCACAAGTGCAGTAAAAAAATGGCTCTGCTTCTGTAGCTGTTTGTGTAAAAATATACATCAGGGGTTTCAATTACTATAAAAACACTGTGTTAAACTTTAAAGGAATTTAACTCATTAATAGTAGTACACTAGGGAAAACAAGAAATATGCTATTATATTCTGCATTAACAAAATGCACTGGGCCCAGTTGTTGAGTTCTTATTTTAGGGGGAGCATTGGAAATATATGAGTGTACTCTAAGGGTACTCTAAGTCCAGAAGGAGTAGTGTGTGCAAATGATACCATTGAAAGAAGGCTTAATTAAGTAAGAAAGTTGAGTCCAGAGAAGAGAAGCCCCACCATGGTCACAATACCTCTTTTATTCACTCGAATGATTGCCTTGGTTGTAACTCTTTGCTTGTTTGTTTGTTTCTCCCACATCATATGGGCAAAAGTTAGATAAAATGCAACAAAGTTGCAAGGAAGTATATATGCCTAATTATAAGGATATGCTTCCTTATACTCAGCACTGGCCAACAATAGGGATAGTATCTAAATTAGTCATTCATAAAGATGTCCAAGGTAAGCAGGGATGTGGGAGAAAAGTATCTTCATTGAAAGAAATGTGTCACTAAATGCTAAATGAGGGTACAGACAAACCAGAAGAGAAAGCGATAGTACTTCAAGATCATGTATGCCGTGTCTAATAATTTAGCAGCTGAGCTAACCCTTTAAAGCATAATTAAATTACTAGATAAAATAACAAAGACTGCAATGATATCGACTGTCAGATCATGTAAAATACTGTGGGGTAAGATACAAGTACTAGTTCTTGCTGAATGTTAATCAGAGTACTGGTGTTAAGCATTTAATATATACATTAGAATCCACATGACACTTTTTTTGTCTGCTTATTTAAGTGGGCTCTATGTTCAATGTGGTGCTTGAACTCACGACCCCGAGATCAAGAGTCACATGTTCTACTGACTGAGCCAGCTAGGTGTCCCTCCTGTGACAAATTTAAATAGTCAAGGAAAAACCCTCTCAAACCCATTGTGCTTTTTACCTAAAGATGGTCTACTCTAAACCATCAGGAAGATTAGCAATTAAAATAATCTTTAAAAACTTTTATGGAATATATAGCAGGTAAAGCAAGATTATAAAGTCTAAAGTCCAAAATGATTCTCTTCCCTGATGCTTTAGGTATCAAATGATTTTAACATAAGGTCTTTTGAAGACTACCCCATTGCAATCTTATTCAGCTCTTCGATGCTAGGACTTAACACACCTCTAAGTCATCTGTTTTCTCTGATGTGATCAAGTGGTCTATGACAAACTTATGTGTATTATAATGTGTATTAAATTTATGTGTATTCTAGCTTCCAACTCCGTTCCTACCAGCTTGCTACTAACTAGCAAGTGCCCTTAACTAACTGTGCTTCTTTGGCATGTAACTTACTCTCCTGTGTTCAGTTTCCTATCCGTAAAATTATAGGGTTAGGTTGGCCGCCTTTTAAGTATAGTATATTTATCCTCTGAAATTATTTGATTCTCTGCCAGCAAAATCTAAACAGAACCTACTTTCTCAGGGGAATTTTGATGACAGATGGCCTCTACCTTTTATCTACTCTGCAACACCAGAGAGGCTTATACTAGTCTCTCTTCATCCTGTTATGTATAGGAATCATAGCTTTTCATAGGTACTTACCAGAAAGCCTTTAGTCAGGGATTCTTCTGTTTTGCTTTCCAAGAATTCAAGGAATCTGAAATCCACAGACAAAAATGCCCCTTTCAACTCAGTTTTGCTTTTTAGCTTTTGCCGGAACCAAATAAGTAAAACTCAAAGGTTAGCGCAGCAGTCTGGGTCCTGCCCTGGTTTGATGGAAGTTTTGCCTTATCAGAAAGCACCCAGAATGAGT
Organism: Ailuropoda melanoleuca; assembly: GCF_002007445.2. NCBI lineage: Eukaryota > Metazoa > Chordata > Mammalia > Carnivora > Ursidae > Ailuropoda > Ailuropoda melanoleuca. The sequence goes on from NC_048227.1 coordinate 45,409,143, forward strand.
TTCCTGCATGATCGCTTTGAGTTTTCAATTCTCCACCTGCTTCTTAGGACATGTGTAAAATATATTTTGCGTCTGCTATCTCTAGTTTTAGCATTTTCCCATTTCCCATTCTTAAGCTCACAGAATTTTAAAGTAGCCAATCCTTTTCCTTAATGAATATTTTTAAATAATTTGAATATTCAAAATAGAGCAAAATAGTTGAAAGAAAAGTTTTTCACATAAAAACAAGAACATGTTTTACAGATTTCACACTTGTTCCTTTTTTACTTGCTCTAGTCTAAAATGACTTTTGGGTACAGACAGAAACCTAGCTACCAGCTGTCCAGATTTCTTTCCCTAAATTGTCTAATTTGAATTGTTGCTTGATGTCATGAGGCTAACTTCTGATAACTTAGTATTCTGCAGCAATAATTTTTAAAATATTTTCTGAAGAGATTAGAAATTAGGGTAACATCGAGAAAGTCTGCTATGTCCTAAGAAGTAGCTTATACATCAGTCAAAGTCCAATCAAAAGACAGAAATCACACAGTAATTTCAACCAAGTAAGTTTAATATAAAGAATATGAAACTATGCTACGTATGCAGAAAAATAGTGAATGTAACAGGCCTGAGACTTACCCTTAGGAAGGCCTGCTTGTAAGGTTGGCCTTTGGCATCTGGGAACTTGTATTTTGGAAGGGTTTTCACCATTCCCTGATAACAATGGCTCACTGTGCCTAAACGGATGACGCAAGCAATATGCTTTATGCCGAACACCTGCTTCCCTTCTGGGAACCTGGAATTTTGGCACATACTAGGCAGATAGTGGCTGACTATGTGACCAGTCTCAAATGAAATCCCTGGCCACGAAGTTTCTAATGAGCTCCCTGGTAAACAATACTTCATATGTGTTGTCACTATTTGATGCTGAAGGAATTAAGTAAGTCAGTGTGACTCAACTTGGTAAAGACTCTTGTAAACTTATGAGTACGTAGTTCCATGTAACTTTTCCCTTGACTAGTTTTTCTGTGTATTTTTTCCTGTAATAAATCATAACCATGAATACGACTATATGCTAATTCCTGTGAATCCTTCTAGTGAATCATGGAAACTAGGGATGGTCTTGGGAACCCTGATACACTAGGTTACTATAAAAATAAAAAGAAAATTCTGAAGAATACCCTAGGACACAGACAGCATCTCAGAAAAGACAAATTTGGAAGAGTGGCCCTGCCCCAAGGCTGGGGTTCTGAGAACTCACTGAAGAAGATACAGTTGCAGCCCAATGGGTGGCAGAAAATTTTGCTGGGTTGCCAGAGCTAGATCTAGTCCAGTCACCAACAAGCAAGAAAAAGTACCACAGAGATCAGGCAAGACAGGGTTGGTGGGAGAATGCATAAAGGGAGTTACTGGGTCCTGTAGAAGGCTTGGAGCTTTCCGCAAGACTGCATTCTGCAAGACTCAAGCTCTGAGGCTCCATCAGGCAAAAGATGGTGAGTGGGAATGCAGATGGAGTCCAGGCCATTCAGGCTTGAGTTCTGGATCATACAGTGCCTGCAATCAGGGGGCCATGGCTGCAAGGTCTTTGAGGGGCTGCCTGCTCCAGGCTTGCAGTTGGAGAGAGTGTCTCTCCTCCTCACACCACAATGCATGACTGACATTCTATACAGTAGTAGTGAGGAAAAGCAGAAGTAGCACTTTAGAACCAGGAAGATTACCACCACTTCTGCCGCCCCTTCTTCTTCCTGCAATGCCCCTCCAGCTCCCTCTACTGACAAAGTTTAACATGTTCACTGTAAAGGTGATAATGCTGGAAGAGCCCTGTTCATTATCTTAAATCAGTGAAAGATGAATTTGCATCTGAGAAGCAATATATTGATAACCGGCTGGAGCACACAGTGAAAGCATCTAAGACGCCACTAAACAAACTTCCCTTTTAAGTATTGTAAATTGCCAATTTATGTAAATTAGACAAAATCACATTATTTCTATTCCTTGCAAATAAATAGAAAATAAATTTACATTTTCTTTTTGGCCCAGGTTTAATATCTCAGTACATACTCTTCTTGAAGTCCTCATTATTTTCCTAAACATAGTATGCCTTTCACTTGTTCATGTATTTTTAAATGGTAAATAAACTTCAGGATAATAAATATACAAGTAATTTAAATTTTAATATTGTCTGGAAGTCACTAGTCTCTCCTTGTTTCACTGTCTATAGTAAGTTAGTACTCAGTGAATGTACAATAACACAACTAATTTGGGGTAAAAAAATACTACTTAATTTTTAATCTGTATTCTGCTTGTTTACTATTCACATTTTTACTCAATTGAATTTTATTCAATTAGATTTCAGTATTTTTTCTCCATTTTTTTCTCCCAGGCTACCCTGAATGTTTAAATCAGAAAAAGCGCTATTGATTTCTTTTTTTTTTATCATGAAAATGTTTCTGGTCTTATTAGGTTGGTGAACTTATTTCTTAACTTACATTTCCAACTTAAATTACTTTGCAGTACAACCTAATGTCCCATGCAATAATGTTATACCTGTATTTGTGTCAAATCTAATTATGAAGGCTTGATTTGCGTAATGTGCAAGAAATTATTTCCACTTTCGCTACCTTGCAAACAGATCAATTTTCTCATTAGCCCTTTCCATCAGTTCTGATTGCTTTAAGCTTATACTTTTTATATCACTTTGTTTTCTAGCCAAATTTGGTCCTCACCTCAAGTAGGGACAGGTTGACTACATGTCAGGAGATTTATTCGTGTTGACATATTAACTATGTAAATCAGTAATAGTGTGATATTTTTCATTATTTCTTCTATTAGTAATTATTTATATTGGCCCATCATAGTCTTTCTACACTTTCTAATAGGTTTCTTTTTGCCTTTTTCTTTATGTCAGAATTTAGAGAAGAGCAAATAAGGAGATGAACCTCAAAGTAGGTGACAATAAAAGATGAAGAGGAAGTGGGAGGTATAACTCATTGTAGGAGCAAAGCTTTGGATAAAAGACTCTAAGGGGACTTCTTCAGGCTCTGTGCTCTGACAAAAGGAGTTATGTGGTGGTGCATAATTTTCCCACAGATCTTTTGTTCTTTGATGTGTTTGATGCACAAATAAAAATGTGGGTTGAAAGTTTGCAGACTGGAGTTTGTGTGTTTACAAAGGGGGCTGTAAAGTGAATATGCTGATGCCTGTGAAGTCAGACGTGCTGTAGATAATGGACACTATTAGGAAGATGTGCTCAGAAAAGTTTTCAGAATGCCACATGCTTCTGTGAAAGCCAGGTTTTGTTTATGGTCTGCCTGTAACAACCGTTCACCAAGTGCATATTCAAAGCGTTTGCTAATAAAATGCTCTCTAACAGGAAGGTTGATTCTGTTTCATCAATGGGAAAATTGAAGTAGTATTTACATCATAAAAAACAAGAGTACTGGTTTGGTGACCCCATCCTTTATAATTTTGAGTCCTCAGGACCGCGGTACGCAAACAAGATGATAATAAAATATATCTTCTTTGTAGTTTCACTAGAAGCACTTGTGCAGTTTCTATCAATCTTTCTTTTTCTTAGTCTTGATTCTATGTGTATATATAGAAATTGTATAACCCCTCTCTATCTGTATGTATAGAGTTATTATAGCCTACACTTAAAAGCCATTAGGAATGAGGCCAGAATTCCCTGTTTAAAGTCCCAAAGTACATAATTCCTAGAATTGCACTTCTCTACTCTTCCCTTCAATAAAATCCTTTAATTTCCCAGTGACACATCAGGATCATGGTAAGATCAAAAACTTTCTGTGCTGACTGTTATATTTGAAGACCAGCGTAGCCCAGTGTGTAGTAATATTTAATAAATAAATATTTATTGCATGAAAAAGCAAGTAAGTGAAAGAATAAATAACCCTGCTGTTCCCACCTCAACGCTGACCCTATTGTTCTCAAATGTCAATGTTCTGGTTTTCCACAGCCTGACTGTCAGAAACAAGTCTATATTTGAGATAAACTTTTTCCAGTCACCTGGTCACTGCTGTCAAGTAGCGCTCTGAACCTGGATTTATTCCTAGTAAGGCTCAAATGTGGCCAGGGCAAGACAACTTATCCCCATGGGGGCAAATCCAGGAATCAGTCTTGGACTTCTGACAGATGTACATGAAGGAGAAGCAGACTCCATCAGTAACCAGACAGCCAGACTGTCTCTGTGGCCAAAGAAAGTTCCATCTTTGTCTGAAGCACTGACCAAATCTGCTGGCTTGGACCCCAAAGGTTGCCCATAGCAATGAGGCATTTTTTTAGCCTCATCACAAGTATAGGGTTGAATTTCAAACAACTGTATCATTTCCCATTCAAGCCGACACTCTACTGAGAGTGGAAGTGTGCGGGTGATGCCGACACTTGAAAGCAGAGTAAGTCAGGACTATGTATGCAAACAGGGATTTATAGTTACATTCTCCATGAGAATACCTTTCTCCTAGTTCAAGTTTCCCAGGGAAGGCTCTTCTGTGGAAGTATATCTTCATTCTTTTTGAGATCCCTTATTTCACTTCAGAGGGGCCAAGAAGCTGTTGACTTTCAATGACATGGTTCTGCATCTATTTCATTCAGAGATCACACAGTGATCAATAGATTGAACCCTTTCCCTTTGTTTTGTTCTCTTTGTGTTGCTAGATTTTTGACTCTTTCATTCATGAAACCCTCCCAACCCCCTAGAACTATGTACTTTACATGGCTATTGTTGGATGAATATGTCTTGTATCATAATAATATCTCTGTAAGTGCTGGTTCCCCTTATTCTTTAAAGTGTTATTTTTTTCTAGTTTACATGAGGAAAGGGAGTTGTCTTACACTGCTTTTTGCTTTACCACCATTAGTTTCTACTCACATTCATGAAGGACTGAAATTTCCAATCTCATCTTGATGAGATTGTGCCATATTTTCAGGGCTTCAGTGGAGAATGCTGGTGATATTGGAGCATGGTCCATTCCCTTTTTATGACCCCATCCTTTGTTTTCCCACAACACCAAGTTGCTCAGTGGTATTAACATTACTGAAAATTTAGAGCAAACTAAAGTTAATCAAAGTGCATTTTTATGTCATGTACCTCTTATTTGCTGCCCCTTATTTACATAACTTCCTAGTGGAAAGAGTAAATAGCCACTTGTTTGGGCAAGCTAAATTTTAAATAAGAATCCTCAGAGTCTTCATTTTTAGTGAAATATGTGTTGGGACATTAGAGAGTTGGAAAGGCAGAGGGCATTATATACAAAGAGGATGGAAAGGAAGAAAGAATATGTCCTTCAGTTAAGAGTTAATACACAAAGTACAGTGCTAAATCATATAATCCTATACAAACACACATAGACACAGACACACACATACACACACACCAAATTTGCATGATTCTGTTTCTGGTTGGGAGGTGTGTTAAATACCAGCAAATGAAAATGATGAAGTGAACAGTTTTTTTCTTGTTGTTGGAGAAAATTTATTTGGGGTAACTATTGAGGTTTATAATTATTAGAACTCCAGACAATAGAATGTTACTCAGCCATCAGAAAGAACGATTACCCAACATTTGCAGCAACATGGACAGGACTGGAGGAGATTATGCTAAGTGAAATAAGTCAAGCAGAGAAAGACAATTATCATAAGGTTACATTCATTTATGGAACACAAGGAATAGCAGGGAGATCAGTGGGAGAAGGAAGGGAAGAATGAAGGGGGGTAAACAGAAGGGGGAATGAACCATGAGAGCCTATGGTCTCTGGGAAACAAACTGAGGGCTTCACGGGGGGGGGGCGGGATTGGGATAGGCCAGTGATGGGTATTAAGGAGGGCACATATTGCATGGTGCATTGGGTGTTATACACAAAGAATAAATCATGGAACACTACATCAAAAACTAAGGATGTACTATATGGTGACTAACATAACATAATAAAAAATTATTATTTAAAAAAAAAAGAAGAACTCCAGACAAATCACTATACTAATACTGAATCCCTGTTGCACATGGGTACACACTAAATATTTACCACTGTAACTAATTTCATTATTTAATCAAGTGGGTACTCTGAGACTAGAAGACACTTTTAGAGAATATAAAGCCTCCAGGTGACTACACTGTGAATGTTCTAAAAATGAGAAATATAATTATTAATTCTGCCATTTGAGGTTGAATATTTTTGTTATGATACTCATTCTGGGGGGAATATACTTGAAAGGTGGCCCATGTGGCCATCAATGTCTAATCAATTTTTTTCTAAAACTTGCGTAAAATATGCCATATGATCTCAATTTTGCTGAGGTAGGTAGCCCTATAAGTAGCCCTATACCTATCTCCAGTTCATAGATCCCAGAAAATCCAACACTTGTAGCCAAAAGAGTGGAGAGTCAGTGCTCAGCAGCAAATGTGGATGACATTTTTTGTTTCATGAAAAGATTTCCCAGGGTCTGGATGGAGACAGCTGGAGGCAACTATGGGGATCTCATACCATTGGAAATGGTAGGAAGGACACCTATTGACAAGCAAAGAATGGCTTTTTGAGCAATAAGGACCTTGTAATTCTTATCGGAGTGTGAAATTTAACAAAGATTCTTCAGGGCTTCCTCGCAGTTGAGTCATTTTTTTTTTTTTTTAGGAGCACTCTAACTTGAATGAGGTTTCATTTAGAATATTCTTCATTTTAACGGAAGACAAATGTCTATTTACTAACAGACTCACAGCAGATTGTGACAATTTCCTCTGTAAATTTGTACCTGAACTCCTTGTGAAGGGGCATGTTTATTTGCTTTTCTTCATGTTTTCAGGTGGAGACATCACCATTGGGGTAATTCTTCTGGCCCCATTTGCTTCTTCTTTCCTTCTCCTTCAGAGAATGAATGGTCAGTTTTAAAAAAGGGATGAAGCTTGTTTAGTTTAGACACTTACTCTCTTGCTTTTGTCTTTGGAATACGTGTGAAGAAAACACACGTTTCCTACTGCTTAGTGTGGTGAGTTTTATAGAAGTAGTGTTCTTAGGGAAGGCCAATGATTTTCTAGCCATGCCTATACCTGGATGGGAATATTCTTTCAGGGCTACATTTTGGGCAAGCTCATTTGCTTAACAGACTAAATCATGCCGTATGACTTACCTTTTATTTCTATAAAGGTGTGGGCTGATCTCTTTGGCTGACTACTCTCAATCTCTCAAAGGTTTATTAACGATAATAATAACAATCATATATATCTGATCCCATAATTTACTGTCACTTCTCAATTTGTCCCTCTTCCATAATTCTTAAAGCTCTTTCCAAAATTTTAATATAATTTTCATTATCTAATATCTTAAGGAAATTTCGTGTGAACTAATGTGATATTCTTTACCACAGAACAGTATATTGAAACTTGGTGCATTATTTTTCCCACTATGTACATTAGCCAGAGTGTGGTAATCAGTCACAGGAAGCACACTATATATATTTTTTGTGCAGAAATAGACATAGGGAACTAATAAGACTTGTTTGCTCGGTCTTGTTATTATAATTCTTATGTCAAAAGTCATCCACTAAATATATTAAACAAAAAAATTTGGGGCAAGAGAACTTTACTGAAAGATACAGGATGACATTTTCAAACTTCCTTGAGATGAACTACCAAGATACATTAAGAGAAAAAGAAAATCGAAGCTGAATAAAAGCTTATGAAAGACAGAGTAAATCCTTTAGGATGATTAGTTCAGTGAAATGTTAAAAGAATATTTTGTGTGCATGTCAGGTCTCTTGCTATTCTCAAACTAGTAATTTGGATTCACTTCATTATAGCTCCTGAAGTACCTTAGCAGAGTCTGGGAAGGGGAGCGAAGAGCCAGAGAGAAAGAGCAATAACACTTAAAGGATAGAGCTGCCCTCATAATTCAGCTCTAGATAACTCAAACAAGCACCTTGCAAATGACAATGCAGGGCTGAGCTCCACTCAGTGTGAATGAAAATGCATAAGACACAGGAGTCCTCCAGGAGCTCCCTCAGTAAGACTCAAAATGAACATTCCAAAGATGTAACTCATTTCTCTTTGTTTCAAGAGCTGAGTCCTCCATTTTCACTCAAGGATACTTTTCAAACCAATAATATTTGACACTATGGCTGACTTTCACATAATAAAAGTTGTCATATTTTGCTAAAAGCACATGGATTTTCACATATTTGTGGCTTGGTTAATGGGAAACTTTTTAGTTTAGTATAATTTTCCAATGGCAATATCATAAAATATGGCATTTTCGGAATGACCTGATGATCTAATCTTCTGGCTCTTTTCAAGGAAAACTTGATATTCAAAGAAATACTAACAAATAGATTTGAATTATTTGTAAGAAGAAAAAAAAAAGGAACTGAGCTTTGTGTACAGGCTCTGGATTTTGAAAGACATGGACATAGGACTAAATTCTGGATCCAAATCTTAGTAAATTTGCAACAACAGTGACTGTTGCAAATAAATTAACTTCTCTATGCTTCCATTTCCTGATCTTTAAAATGGAAATCTTATTAGTACTAACCTTGTAAGTTTGTGTGGATATAAATATAATAACAACAACCCATTATTAAACAGTATTTAACTGCACACCAAACACTAAGCCAATTGCATTTTGTGATTTAATTTAATCTTCACAGCAAATATTTGAGAATACAGACTACATTTTCATATGTGGTAGTTTTCTCTCCCACGGCAAAATATCCAAAGTCTGACTTCTAGTTCAGAACGCTCTTCTTAGCTCCAGACCTATATATTTCCGCATTGTCCAATCTGGCCATCTGCCAAGCACCTTTATAACTATGTGAGCCCAACTCTCCTCATCATATTTAATCCTGTCCTATTCTTTTGTTTATCTTGTTTTCCCAGTAAATGGCAACACCATCCAAACAGACATCAAACCATAAATCTAGAAGTTATTCAATCACCCCATAATATGTTGATTTATCTCAAACCCATCCATTCACCCCTTGCAACTGTCCTAATCATCTGACACCTCAACCATTCTTACAGTCTCATTAACTGGCCTTCCTGGTAACAGACTTGTCTCCCTCCCATCCATCCTGCAATCCATTACTTATACTGGAGCCAAAGTGATACTTTAGAAACTCACATGTGATTATGTTGCCCTATTGCACAATACCCTTAATTTTCCTTTCGATAAAGATGAAAATATTTAACATGACTTATAGGGTCCTGCTGAGTCGAGGCTTTACTGGCTTCTGCAGTCTTACTGTACTTCATTTGGCCCTCACTGTCTATGCTTCAGTTGTGCTAGTCATGTTTCATTTCCTCCAATGTATTTTCCCCTTTATTTTCTCAAGACCTTCATTCATAGTTTGCCACTGTCTGGAATATTTTCCTTTCCTGTCGTGGCTGAGCTAGTTGACAACTCTCAGGTTAGGAAGTAGGTTAGTCTTCATCCTATGCATTCATAGGACTTTGTACTTTTTGAGCTCTCATCACATTTGAAAATATTGTAATTGTCCCTATCATCTGCTAGATTGTAAGCTCCATGAAGATAGGAAACATGTCTGTCTCCTCACTGGAAATCCAGCACGGAGCATTGCTCATTGCTCATTGTGGTTACGCAGTACTCTCTGTTGAATCGATTGAAAGTCTAAGCAGACATTTGTAATCTGTTTCTTTTACCTTTTAGGTTCTAGGAATTGGTTTTGAGCTAGAGAGAAATAGAATCTGAGAGAGAGAGAGAAAGATTGGGGGGTGGCGCAGGGGAGACAGGGAGAGATAGTTGTATGGAAGAAAATAATGAGAGATAAAATCATGAAACCTCAAGCATGGGCAGCGCTGCCTTGAAATCAATGTGCACAAGGGACAGAGAAGGTTATTGTCCCATTCCAACCTGTCACCTTCACTCTACAAGGCTGAGTAGCCTTAGCCCAGCAAGGGCATTGCAGCTATTATTTCTAGCTTCCATTTACTAAACACTTCCTATGTGTTTACGCATATTACCTCATTGAATCCCTACAAGCTCATGAAGTAGACTCCTCTATTTTCCTCATTTTATATATGCTATGGTAGAGACACAATGTCTTAAGTAACCCACTGAAAGTGGTAACGAACAGAGGTTCAAGCCCAGGAAATCTGACTCCAGGGCTTGTGCACTTAAAAACTATGTCCTCTGTCATTGGGCTGCCTCACCAGTGAGCCCTGGCTAGTAGTATATTCATGAGAAAAATGGCCTGGGTAATTCTGACGACGAGGAACTAAGAGAGAATTCAATGCAAGACTGCCAGCAGGTGAGTAATATATGACAGATACTCTGATCTCATTCTGAACAAGCCTTTCTGTTACCTTTCTGGCTTGTTCTGAGCAAGCCTTTCTGGATCATTTTTAAAAGAATGGTCATACGTGCTTGTGTGTGTGTGTGTGTGTGTGTGTGTGTGTGTATCTGTTGTAAAAGATAAAATTCACCAAAAATCTGAAAACTATAGAATTTAGGTGACTTTGCCCTGAGTTGTTATTTAACTGCACATGGAAGGCATGAATCCTCAGCCACTCAGCTCCTGAAACTAGATATCTGCCATAACAAAATACCATAGCCTGAATGGTTTAAACCACAAAAATTAATTTTCTTACAGTTCTACTGGCTAGAAGTCCAAGATCAAGATGTCAACATGTATGGTTTCTACTCAGGCTTCTCTCCTTGGCTTGCAGATGGCCACCTTCTCACATTTCTTCACATGATCTTTCTTCTATGCATGTGCATCTCTTGTCACTATCTCTTCTTATAAGGACACCAGTCATATTGGGTTAGGACTCAATCATATGACTCTATATTACGTCTTTAAAAGCCCTATCTTTAAATACAGACTCATTCTGAGGTACTGGGGATTAGGATTTCCATATGTGAATTTGGAGCAGGGGGCACAAAACTTAGTCCATAATTCCATCCGTTCCATGAATGTATAAAACTCTACTAAGGTCTGTGGAAATGATTAACTAGAACTGGTCAGTCTCAGCATGTGAAACCTTTAGACCATAAAGGCAAAAACCAATAGTACTTTGTTTCTTTGTTTTTCAACAATCGCCAAAGTGGAGGTAGGGGCATCCATAGTGGCTGAGTTCTGGACTGCCCTCTGGTGGCCCTACTGCTGGAAGCAATTGAGATAGCCAGTGTAAGAATTTTAGATATCGTGACAATTTCTTGGGACTAATAAAGAATTGATAATATAGTATCTGCAGTTGAAATATGTAGCTGAAAGTATCATTAAAACTATCGCTATTTATGATAAGAATTAACAGGATTGAGTCTCTCAATTTGAAAAGAAGTCATTTTACAACTCTTCCTTTGTCACAAATGTCCTTTTTTGAGGGGAAAGAATAGTGATTCTGTTCAGAAATGGGTAATCATGTACTTTAGTGAAGACTAAACCCTTCATAATCCAGGAATGGAAATACCCTTAGTATATACTAACCGTGGAAATTGTTCTTTCTTCTAGCTAATTAATGGTTTGAAAGGGCAACCATTTCTTATGAATGAGACATGAAAGAATGTATGTTGGGTGGAACCACTAGACATTTCAGAAATTTCTTTATTTTGAAAATGAGAAAACAAATAGAGATAGTCTTTCTTTCATGACTCTGTATCTAGTTATGCCGAGAAGGTGAAATCTGCAACAGCAAGCCATTCTGCAAATATGAGGGAACCAGTGGAAGACCAAGTATACTGGGTTGAACAATATCCCTCCCCCCCCCCAATTCATGTCCATCCAGAACCTGTGAATGTGAACTTACTTGAATACAAAGTCTTTGCAAATATAATCACATTAAGATGAGGTCATATCTGTTGACAGCAGGATCTAATCCAGTGATTGGTGTCGTTATAAGAAGAAGGAAATGCGGACATAGGAGATACTCGGGGACAATACCATGTAATGGATGTAGCAGAAATTGGAGTTGCAAACCAAGGAATATCAAGGACTTCTGGCAACAAGGTAAGGAGAGGCAGGGAAAGTTTCTTCCCTAGAGGGACCATTGCCCTTTTGACGCCTTGATTTCAAACTTTTAGCCTCCAAAATGAGAGGATAAATTTCCATATTTTTAAGCCACCTAGTCTGTGGTACATTGTTACAGTAGCCCTTGGAAAGTAGGGCACAAGGCAGCCCTCATAATGTTAGGGAGAGCAGTGAAAACAAATGGGGTTCTTGATGATGCTAGTGAGCCCAAGATGAAACTACACTATCTCTGGTCTTCTTGCTGTTAAATGATATTTTTTCTTCCTGTTTTAGCCAATTCTGGTTATTGTTGTGTTTGTTGTTGTTGATATTTAACGTTGAGACATCTCAAACTGATATGCGATATTTGGGGTGTTGCAAATATTTGGGGAAGAAGAACACTTGGAATAGCCTCGAATTCCCTATGCTGGCCAAACAGGTGGAGGCTCCAAGTGCAGAGATTTGGGGGATTAGTGTAAATGTGACCTCATGTGTTCTCACAGTCTGGTGAAGCTTTGCACTTATCACTTACATTCTGTTACTTATTGTCACTCCACTGCTATCCCAGACTCGTGTGGCCTGGGGAAACGCTAGAGATATTTGCTAGGTGGCCAAGCAACATACAAGTAAATTCCACTTGCCTCATATCAAGATCCTAGTCTGAGTTTTGATTAAAGATAAAGAGATGCAAAAATACCCAAATCACATGCATGAAAACAAAATGTCTGCTTCTTCAGATAGTTCTATTTTTATGTCTATAATTCTGTTCACCAACTGCATGTGTAACCTTTCTTTAAATTTGCAAAATAATTCAGAAGTTTTCATGCTGCCAATTGCTAATCAAACCTTCTTCATCAACATCCACGCCCTCTTCCCATTTGTCATCTTATTCATACTTCACAAACAGTGGCTCAGGAAGCTCCCTCTTCTCTTTGCCTCAGGAAAACAGGCTGCAGATCCAAGGGGAAGCTTATTAGCAGCTAAAAGCTAATTTTTAATGCTACCTAATCAGGTTGCTGACTCATTTAAATTATGAACTTTAAGAAAAAAATCCTCATTTAATGATTCCAGTATTAGTGTGGCTCGTCATACAATGCCTTTAATATTGCTTGCTTCCTCTTAAGTTCAAGTCCTAATCCTTTGTGAGAATAAATTGGTAAACCTGTTTCTTTCTCAGTGCATATGGTGAAAACCTATGAGATCTGTTTGATTTATATAAGTGTATTTGGCTGCTATTTTATATTTATCCAAACTATATTATAAAGTACAAGTAAGGCTCAGCTCCAAGAATAAGATTTTTTTTTTAATATAAAGACTGGACAGGTTAGTGAATATGGCACATGCAGACTCCCAATTATGACTGGCTTAGTAAATTGATTTCATTCATTCTACATCATGTTATTTGCTTTCATTATTGATTTATCCTGTAAGCTAATGAATGAAAATGCAGGTGCTTGACATTTTCATATATTTTAAATATATTTTTAAAGCTGAAACATTGTAAAAGTATTTTTATAGTGTTCGGATTTTTTTCTAACTGGGAGTGTTTTCATTTGTGAAGAAGAGGAAAAACCTGTGGCAACAGTTTGGCATCTCTCTGCTTCCCGTTGACACTATCAAGAAAATGATTTGAAATGGAATCACCAACTAAAGGACACTATCCTTTCCAACATGAATTGGACATGCAGTAGGTCATGTAAATTTACATATAGTAATATCATGTAGCATGAAGTCCATGACTCTGCTCACTTAGAGGAAATTATTCCTGAGCTACTTATGGATATCAATGAAGCATCCAACAACATTTGTAGAAACAGCATATGACATCTACGAAGGAAGTTTTGCTCCTTTAGAAGTTTCAAATATTCCAAGTTTATTCTAGAATGGTTCAATTGACATTTTCTTAACATATGAGCTATACAATTAATGTTAGAGGACACTTACAACAACCTGCTACCTGAAAATAAGGGATATTTGAATGACACGGAAGATGATTATCTGGTCTCTGACTGAGAACTGCAGAAAGAAAAATCTTATCAATTCAAATTTTCAATTTTAAGACCCTTCCACTGAGATTAATTTCTCTTCTGCAACATAAAGAAAAAAACCCAAAATCTTATACCGTCTTCCTCCCCACATGATATTCTTTCAAATATTTGAAAGCTGCTATGCTTCATATACACATTTCAAGGCAAAATAATCTCAACGTCTTCATCCACCCTGTTGTCTTATTCTTTACCCTCTTTAATGGTGGTGCTTGGTATTAAATACAACATTCTGGCTTGCTATGACACACAGGGGATACAGGATTATTACATCCCATAGACTGTGTATGGAGACATAAAAAGATGGTTTTGAAGGGAAAAGAATATCTCATTATAAAAGAGAATTTGTCCTTCTTCCCTTTCTTCTCTCCCTCTGTGTCTTCCTTCCTGCCTTTCTCTCTTCCTGGATAATTTAGTCTACAATCAATTATGTTGTGCTGATCAAGATAGTTTTCTTTTCACCCAGAAGAGAACTGCAGAGCAGTGTGGGTTGTTGGATCTCCGTGTGTGCAAGAGGGCAGTAGAGGCTGTCAACATTGGGGTGGGTGTTTCTGTGAGGGGGACAGAAGATAGCATTATAAATTTCTCTCCATTTATTTGGATCTCCTTTTCTTTCTTTCCGCAATGAATCATACTTTTCTTTGTGCAACTCTTTTTATTTCTTTTGTTAACTTTCCCCTAAATTTTATTTCTTATGCTATTTTGAATAGAATTATTTTTATAACTTCATTTTTGGATTGTTCATTTTTAGTATATTGAAATACAACTTAGTTTTATATTTTGATCTTGTGTTCTGCAACCTTACTAAACTCATTTTTTAGTTCTAACTGTGTGTGTGTGCATGTATGTGTATATTCCTTGGGTTTTTCTATATATAGAATTATGTCATCTGTTATTACAGTTTTACTTTTTCCTTTCTAATCTCTATATGGTGTTAAGTTAGAAAAAATGTTTTGCCTTATTGCATCGGCTAGAACTGAGAGAATATTGTTGAACAGAAGTGGTGAGAGCATATATTCTTCCCTTATTTTTAATCATAAAGATATCAAGCTTTCAACACTAAGGATGATGTTAACTGTGGGTTTTTCACAGATGTGTTTTATCAGTTCCTTTGTAGTTGTAGTTTTAGTTTTTTGCGGGTCTTTATAATAAATGAATGTTGAATTCTGTCCAGTTTTTTTATTATTTATTGAGATGGCCATGTGATTTGTGATTTTTTTCTTGGTTTATTCTATTAATATAATGTGATAGACTCAATAATGGCCCCCAAAATATGTCCAGATGCCGACACCTTATTCCTGGAACCTGTGAATATGTTATATGTTATCTTAAGTACCAATAGGAAACCTACGCAGATCTTGGTACTTGGAAATGGAGTACTGCTCTAACAAATACCTAAAAATGTGGCAGTGGCTTTGGAATTGGACAGTAAGCAAAGCCTAAAAGAATTATGAAGAATATATTAGAAAAATTCTAGATTGCCTTAAATAAGCTGGGTGTTGAAGGTACCATCAGCGAGAACTCAGAAGGAAGGGAGGAACATGGTAGAATAAAATCTGTTTTCTTAAAGAATACTTAAATAGTCATAAACAGACTATTGGCAGAAATATAAGTATTAAAGGTGCTTTGGATGAGTGCTCAAAAGGAAATCAAGAGCGTGTTTTTGGAAACTGGAGACAAGGAATCCATGTTATATAATGGCAAGAAGCTTGGCTGAATTGTGCCTTACAAACTATATGAAAACTAGAACTTGTAAGCAATAGAAATTTAATATTTGGTGAGATTTTCAAGCAGAGTGTTGAAGGTGTGGCCTGTTTTCTCCTTACTGTTTATAACAAGCCACAGAAGATTGTTTCTAGCCCTTGAAACAAAATAGTTTGCCTGGTTGGATTTTAATTTTCTTGGGCAGGTGATTTCTTTTGTCCTTTCATTTTCTCCATTTATGAATGAGAATATCTATAACTGTTTCCTATACCTGTCCCAGCATGTGTTTGGGGAGGGGTTAACTTACGTTCTAGTTTTACAGGTACACAGATAGAGAGGAATTTTGCCTCAGGATGGATTATGCCCATAGCTAATTTCACTCATAGCTAATTTCAATAATTTAGATGATGAAATCTGGGACTTGTGAACAGTAAGTCTTAGGTGAGATTGAGATTTGAATTAATATTACATTGAAGACCTTAGGATGTGGTGAATATATTTTCTGTGGGATGGCTTCCTTTGGGACCAGAGGGAGCACCATGGTAGGCTGACTAATAGCCCTCAAAGTTATCATCCCCAGGCCCTGTGAAAATTTTACCTTACATTGCAGTAGAAAACCAAGACATGATATATTATATTAACCTATGTTTGGATGTTGAATTAACTTTCCATCCCTTAATTGGATAATTCTTACTTGGTCATGATGTTTAATACTTTAAAATACACACACACACACACACACACACACACACACACACACACATATATGGCCTGATTTGTTTTACTAATATTTTAATAAGGATTTGCAATTAATTTTTAAACACTCACAGTGGTACTTTATTTTTATATCTGTTAAAATTTACCTTCTGTGTGTCTTTTCTAGACAATTGGAGCTCTCACACTACAACCTGTCTCAGGGTAGGTTATTAAATATAATACTGGTACACAAATATTAATCTTCATTGGGTGAACAATATGTAATATATTTCTATAATAAAACTCGTCCTCTTTAGTTCTACTTTAATCTTAAATACATGCGTACTTTTAGATACTTTTGAAAAATTTTACTTGCTTTCTTAACCATCCATGTTATTCATTTGGAACCAAGTATATCCTTGATGTCATAACCTGTAATATGAAGTATATTCATTCAATAGTGTTAAATATTAAATATCTTTAAATACTCATTATTTTATCATTAATTTACAGAAATATGATTTTATACATTCCTCACAGTCCCATTAGGAATAACTCTTTGAAAAATAAGGAGGGATATCACTGGTCGAGCTGGGCTACTTGTTCAAAGTAGCCGGAGCTGCCAACAAAATGAAGATAACTCAACCTCTGTTTCTTTTTCCAAGTTGCTCCAAGACAATTCTACTCAGATCTGACTTTTCTTAATTTTGTTTTCCTTCTTATGTGCTTTGATCTTTCATAATCTGGCTGTCTTCTCAGGTTCAATGATCCCAACAAACTTTGTCTTCATTCTTATGAGTGTATAATTGATTCTGTGCTTTGCCTCTGGTTAATTCCTCTTTTGTTAATAGCTTCTCATTTCATGTGCAAATACTCACTGACAACTCTGGATTCATGGCTTCTGGACATACTACTTAAAGGGCAATTAGATCCACCTGGACCTTTAGTCTCTAGGACCTTCAGTTTAGCCACTCTCTTCTGCCCCCTGTAGCTCCAGGTGGCACTACCTCCACCAACCTCTGAGTTCTTGGGATCTTTATAATATCGCTCCTTTCATATCATAGATATCAGCCCAGAAAGATTTAAAGATCAATTTAGCTATGTTTGATTATAATTGTTTTTTAAAATTCAATTTAAAGAATTCTTGATTACATCACCAAAATATAACAGAAAAATGCCTCGTCTATTTCAATCAAATGTCATCATTATTAAAATACAAATGTTATTTGTTCAATACAAACAATTCAACATCACTATGTATTAAGTCACTATTCTAGGCATTGGGATATATAGATGATTAAGCCTGGTCTGAACTCTCAAGCTGTTCATGGTGTATTATAAGAGAGATGATGATAAGCTAATAGTTCCTATTGATGACAAAAAAAAATATTGATTTTTTTAAAATAGTGACTATTTTAAAAGTTTGATAGCGTTTGCCAAGTAAATGCTCACAAACCGTAATGTAGGAGAATATGGGACTTTTTCGTGTGAATCATGTGTAGACTGGGAATTTTAAAAAAGTGTAATGACGTGTCCAAAAACTGATGTGTGTGACAGAGGCTTAGTTGGGGTTCCTCAGAAGTAAAACCTTAGATCCTGTCTCGAATACATGCAGTTTATTTGGGGGAGTGAACCTAGTAAACAAGACTGAGGGAAAGAGCACAGTGAGAAAGGAAAAGAAGTAAAAACAATAAAAGCTTTCATTCTGAGTTTTGCTGTAAGCAACAAAGTCTCAGTCTGTCAGTGCCTCCAAAAATAAAGGGAAGGCTTCCAAACCGTTCCCCTAAAAGTCGGGATAACAGAATATCTATCTACCACTTCTGCCCACTATTGGTTGAGGCTTCCCCCCAGGGATGGTGCAAGGAGACAGAGCTTGTGGAGAACTGTCCAGCAGGCAGGTCTGAAATCAGTGGCAGACAGAGCTGTGACACAGACACCAGAGGCCCAGAGACGAGTTCTGACTGGGGACTTGAAAGTTACTCGATACAGATGAGGCATAGGATGTGTGCATGTATGTGTATGCATCGCTGGGTATAGACGACTGTGGGCTGCAGCGGCAGGGCAGAGGACTGACAAAGCAGGTGGGAATAAAATGACTAGTGATGGAAGGGGGCAAAGTATGAAATTTGAACTCTCCCTGGGATAAGCATTGCACAACAATGGAAATTCGTAAGTAGAAGTAACATGGTGGGATATGTGCTTGAGAAGCGTTCCTCTGAAAACAAGCTTGGTAATGACTTGAAAAGGAGCAAGGCTACGGACGATGAAACTAGCAGAAGATGAAAACAGTGGTTCCTTTGGGGGATGAAGTGGTAATATCGAGATTGGAGATTAGGGACTGTTTAATGGAGAATGTAGAAGTCATGGACCAGAAACTAGTATTTAATTAGATGTGGAAAGTAAAGGGAAAGAGAGAAAAGAATAGGGACTCATATCTTTGCAGACGAACCAGTGAGGTGGCCATCCTAGTAATTAGAACTAGGGATGGAGTTCACATGTTCAGCTGGCTAAGGATACCAGGAGGCATTTGGAGCTTGAGCAATAGAAAAGGGTCTGGGTTGGGGTATGGACTTGGGGTTTCCTATAACTAAGTAGCAGGGAAATCTTCTATTGTGCATGTTATCATCCACAAAGAATATATACAAAAAGAAGAGATAGGAGCTGAGGACTCTGAGTGACACCACTATCTAAGGAGTGGATAGAAGAGAAACCACAGATTATAATGTAAGGAGTGAGTGTTGGAAAAGTTAAACCGGGAGAGACTGTAGTCACAAAATCTAAGAGAGGCTAAAATGTAAAAGAGAATATATTAAATTGCTTTAAATTGCAGGCACTTTAGTAGTGCTAGCAGTGGTCAATTGTGTTAAATATCTCGTACATTCAAGTAATGCGAGAATGATAAGTGGAAATTAGATTTTGCAGTTAAGCTATTAGTAGTGATCTTTGCAAGAGCAATTTCTATGTAGTGGTGAGAAAAGTCAGCTTACAAGGAGTTAAGGAGAGAATGGAAGGGAAAGGAAAGTAACCTGGCTAAGGATGGAAAGAAGAGAAATTAACAAATAGAGGGGATGATGTTAAGAATAAATTGGGGCTTTTTTTTATGAGAGAAAAGTGAACATCCTTACATTCTTAGGAGAGAGGACCAGCTCATATAGGAGAAAGAGGAAAAAATAATGGAGCAAGACATAAGGTGAGAGCAGTGCTGAAAGCGTGGTAGGTTAGTGTTGGATATAAAAGGGATACATCTTTCTTTTAAGCAAAAAAAGAAAAAGGAAAACAGGAAACATAGTGAAGTTTAGCTGCTTTAAATTGTGACAACATGTTAATAGTCCAGCTATTTACACTTTTAATGGCAGCAAAATTAGACAAAACAGATTTTGGCTCCACGATGACACCGGTTATTAGGGAGAACTTCCCCTTAATAGATTTTGTTAATGAATTGGGAGCTCTTCTCTAGGAGATCTTTAAGGACAGCAGAGATAGCCATCAATCAGCAGTGATTTAGGTGAAGCCTAGTGATGAGGCCCCTGTCGCTACCTCCCAGCACTATTCATTCTGTCAGTAGACTGCATCAGATAAAGCTCATTTTGAAAGTGGCAGTTCTTAGCTCAGTTGTAGGTAAATGGTACACAGTAAGCACTTAATAAATAGCTATTAACTTAATGACATAACATCCTCTACATTTTAAAAAGAAAGATATATCAATAGTTTAATTATTATCCTTGGACCAGAAAATACTAGCACCACTGGGGTTCTAATTAAGAAAATTATTAATAGAAAGACATCTTAGCCGCAAGATTTGCTTAATTTGTATTTATGAGACAAATTTTACACATTTCTGTAGTAATGTGCTTTTGTGATTTTAGTTCCTGTCTTTGAACACAAAAAAAGTCCCTGTTTTTTAAACAATCAAAGAAAAGGCACTGCATCTAAAGCCTGTTTTTAGAAGTGCAATATCTAGGGCATCATTGGGTCAGTTTCTGATACTGCTTGAAGCCTCTGTGGGGTTGATCCTGAGATGGCGCTCTCATTTGTTCACAATAGGGCTCACACCGTCTCTTAAGTGGGGTCCCTTAAGAGGTAGGAAACCTGAAGAAAAATTGCCCAGTCTACAGTCAATAGGCAATTGTTTTCTCAACTGAGAATTATTCACTTGCCTTGACCCACCTTATGGGTTTCCTCGTCACTCTGCAGCTCTAAATGCAACAGGGAAAACTGTTGCAGAATGCGGCTGTTTGCCTGTTTTCTACTGAAATCAGACTATTCTTTTCATGTCATGAGAGCAAATCTGCATTTGAAGTATGAGAATCAGATTCATGGCTAAGTTGTCTAACCTTCGATACTATGAAAACGTAACTTGCAGTTTTTGCTGCTGTAAGATTTGGCATTTCTATAATATTTTGACTGACATAGTCTCCTCAGACATTAGCATTTTATTTCAAGTCAGTTATTTGGAGAGTGTTCTCCCTTTATTTAAAGCAACTATTTTAAACTATTTTAAACTTTTAACTTATAAGATGACATACAATATAAAACTATGCTTTCTACGGGAGCTATGATATAATGGTCTTATTCTTTTCTCTGTCTCTTTTTAGGGTAAAGTGATAGATCCCTTTAAATATATATTGTGAAGCATTAATGCATCCTTATGAAGGGAAACAACTTTCCTTCTTTCAAGTTTCAGAGAGAACAAGAAGAATATGCAAGAGTAAAGCGTATTTCACTTAGAACGATGTCTTGGCTAAGATGTCATTGTCCATTGACTGCTGTGAATCTGGTATAATTATAGTTTTCAGTCGGATTCTCCAAGTTCAGAGGCTCTTTAACTTTGGAATTATGAAAGACACATGAAGACATATTGAGAATATTGGGCCCACACAAAAATGAAAATATTTTACAGTTTTTAAAGCAGTCTACTCATATATAACGATCTATACCACAAATTATCCATCTAACATCAGATTGTGTCCTATAGGTAATTACCATGCTAAAAATTAGCTCCAAATTGTCACAGTCTTGGCTTATTTTTTTTTTATAATTTCAAATAATATTTTCAGTCACTTGTTCTTGTGGTGAAATACTAGGTAACTACTTCTTTAAGAAAATTCTAATTGCTTTCAGTTACATCTGAAACCCCTTGCTCAAAAGAGGTAGGATATCCTCTCACAAATTTTTTTACAAAAAAAACAGTCACATTTGTTCTGGCTTCTAAATCATATGCATAAGATCAGCACTGAGTAGCACAGAATATTAGCACTCCAGGTCCTCATCGGAGAATATCATTTCAGAATAGTAATTATTTTTCCAGAATTCAGAAAAACCTTTGACTCTAAATAACAGAAGTATTTACTTTGGCTCATAGGCCACATATTGGTGTCCCATAGCCCAAATGTGCTTATGTGTAAGTGTTTTATTCAGCTCCTTGTGTCCAAAACTTACTTTTGAATTAGATAACAATATTTCAAAATCAAGAGATTTCACATAAAATTAGAATATTTGACTTTTGTTGGGAAACTGGCAACCTATGTTGTTACAAGTTTACAACCTACACAGTTTTAAGCAGTCCTCCTTGCACCTTCTTTACCCACTTACTACCTTCATAGTCGTTTGAGTTTGCTATCCCTGACTACAAGGAGCCGCCTCTAATTCTAGGTCCACTTATTAATTGTGTCAGCTTGAAAAAAAATTATATAATTTCACTACACCTCGGTTCTCTCAGGTATCAAATGAGCATCACAATACCTGCTTTACTGAATCAGTTCTATTAAAGTAAGTTCTAGATATTTCAGAGTACAGACAATCCCTACCATTAATGTGGTAATACTGGGGAAGCTGTAGCTAGCTCAGTTTCACTTCAAATTCCTTGGATCATGAATTTATGAGGTGATTCAGAATCTGTCCTATTTTTTGCAAGCTCCAAAACCTGATTGGTCAGCATCCAGTGTTAGTTCATATCAATCAAGTCTACCATTCTGATGTTAAACAATCAAATCTATGCTATATTGTGGCATAAACTTTAACTGTTGAGGTATTAGACATTTGAGTCCTATGGCCAACACATTTTCCCTTTGGGAAATTTACATGAATTGCTGAATTCTAACCAGGGGGCTGTTAATTCACAATTAGAAATACAACAGGACAGGTTAGTACAAACACTATTTAAGTCCTTGGGCTGGGTATTCTCTTTTCAGATACTTCAGTGGGAAAACAGCTCAGTTAGAAGATGATTTGGTGATTATGAAATCACAAAAAAATGGAATTAGTTATAAGATTTGAATAGTTGATGGAATTAGATAAAGCTGTACTGTTACCACTGGACAGGAAAAGCCTTTGGCCTATGTCACCCACTTCCTTGGGCTGTCCTTGGATGGATAGTGATTGTATTTGACACTGAATTCTGATTATTTTATTGTTCATGCTTAACCTACGCTCCGTCTGATTGATATTGATATTTTGTTGGATGTGTGAATTCATGCAATCAGGATTCATTCAAGGCTTGCTCTTCTGAGAGAATCTTTGTCTTTCTAAGATAGGCTGTCTACCCCTGTCCAGGTTGATTATGTCTTGATCTTCCTGTTTAATTTCAAAGATATCTTATTTGAAAATTCTTTATAACCTTCTAGTTACAATCCAGACTGGATCTTTTCCTTTCAGCTCCTTGTAAGGATTTGTTCCCCAAACTTCACTAATTATCTTTTTTAAAACGTGTGTCTCTGTATGTTGTTTGTATGTCTGTATTCCGTGTGTATGTCTGTGTGCCTTAGGAAGCATATTTAGTGGAATCTGCCATACATGTCTCTTAATTTTTAAAGAAAATAATAGACCCTCTGTAGCTTCCTTTTTTTTAAATCTGCCATATGTGGTGGTTACCAGGGAAAGGTGAGCGGGGCGGGGGCGGGGGGGAATGGGTGAAATAGGGGATGGGGATTAAAGAGCAGGCTTATCAATATAGAAAATAACTAAAAAAAGAATATCTGAGACCCTTCCCATTTTAAGTTCCTCTCATCTCATGATTAATCTTAATATTTAAAAAGTCACTTTTTACCTAAAAGTCTCAAATAACTGTGCAAAAAAATCATATGCATTTGCTCTGTTATAAAATAAATAGCTTGCATTTCTTCAGATTTTACTGGCAGATCTAAAAAGACAAAAATATTTACTACAAAAATGTGGTCCTCAATTCTACTCAATGACTAATATATTTATTTAAAAAAAAAAAGGTACAGCTTTTTTTCTGTCCCTTTCCTGCGTTCAAGATGTCTGAGTAAGGACATGGTGGGTCCTCCGTTGCAGAATTCCGGATTTCCCTGGGTCTTTCGGTAGGACCTGTGATCAACTGTGCTGACAACACGGGAGCCAAAACTCTGTTTATCATCTCTGTGAAGGGTATCAAGGAACGACTGAACAGACTTCCACCTGTGTGGTGATGGCCACAGTAAAGAAAGGCAAACCAGAGCTCAGAAAGAAGGTACATCCAGCAGTGGTAATTCCACAACGAAAGGAGTACTGGAGAAAAGACGGTGTGTTTTATTTTGAAGTTAACACAGGGGTCATGGTAAACAATAAAGGTGAAATGAAAGGCTCTGCTATCATAGAACAATTCACAAAAGAACATGCAGACTTATGGCCCAGGATTGCATCCAGCGTCAGCAGGATTGCATGATTCTTCGGTGTATTTGTTTAAATAATAAATAAATAAATAAATAAATAAATAAATAAATAAATAAATAAAAATGATTTGCTCCTCCTCCTCTAAATATAAAAGTAAGAATAATTTTTTTAGTCCCACATCAGGCTCCTCTGCTGGGAGCCTGCTTCTTCCTCTCCCACTCCCCCTGCTTGTGTTCCTTCTCTTGCTGGCTGCCTCTCTCTCTGTCAAAGAAATAAATAAAATTAAAAAAAAAAAAAGAATAATTTTTTAAAAAGGGTCACAATTTATTGATTACATGAACACACTAACATGAAACTACCATGCTTCATTTTCTGACTTGTAGATTTTAGGTCATTATTTGTGAGATTTTAACTTTATATTTTAAAGTGGTAGGAGACTATTTTTATGCGTATTTTCCACAGTGTAATTATTCATATTTAAAAGTTTAAAATTATGTTCAAATATATTTTAATTACATTATTTTTATATTTTATAAAGTTATAAAACTAGCAGAAAATATATAACAAATGCTCAGTCATTGTATGCATGCCATAATTATTTAAAAACTATAATATAGAATAATAATAGATTATAAAAATCCAATTTGATCCTAATTTATTGAGAACAGTTGAGCTCCTAATTAATTATTTACTTTGCTTCATAAAACCCAAAGTCTGTTTATTATAGGTCAGGGATGCCTTGAAATCTAAAGAAATAAAATTGGGCCATATAAAAAGGAGAAACTTGCCTAAAGGCTAAGCAAAATCTTAGTGCAGGAAAAAAAGGGAAGGGAACTGAGTCTACTATACATAAACGTTTTTCAGTACTATGTTTTCCTGTGAACACAAGACAGTCAAGATTTAAAAGACAGGGTGTCTGAGCAGCTCAGTCAGTTAAGAGGCTGCCTTTGGCTCAGGTCATGATCCCAGGGTCCTGGGCTTGATCCCCACACTGCAGGGCTCCCAGCTCCAGGAGGAGTCAGCTCCTCCCCCTCTTTCTTACCCTCCTTGCTGCTCAGGCTTTCGCGCACTCTCTCTCTCAAATGAATAAATAAAAGAAAACTTAAAAAAAAAAAAGATTTAAAAGAGAAAGTAACTAAGTTGGCGATGAAGTCAATAAATATTAATTGGTAATAAACTGCTTAATTTAATTTTCAGAACACATGTAGTTTTAAGATAGTCATCAGTGAGAGGAAATAACCTTTTTGAGCGAGTTACTTTTTTGCCCAAATTTTGTAGTAATAGAAGAAAAAGAGTAGTCAGAAATAAAATGACACTTTTACTGTTCCCGTGAGGCTTATTGTGGAATTTTTAATTTCCAGTATTACTGTTTTCTGTCCATTGGTATGCAAGAATAACCAGTAACTGAATAACTGAATTGAGTTATTTGTCCAGCAGAAGGAGAGTTAAATGTAAAGGACAGTGAATGAGAATATCAAAGAGATATCTGCACTCTCATGTTCATTGCGGCATTATTCACAATAGTCAACATATGGAAACAACCTAAGTGTCCATCAATGAATAAATAAATGGATAAAGAAGATGGGGTGTATAAAATGGAATATTACTCGGCTACAAGAAAGAAGGAAGTCTTGTCACTGCAACACCATGCACGGAACCCGCGAGCATTATGCTTAGTGAAATAAGCCAGAGAAAGACAATACAGTGCGGTATATTTACTTGTGGAATTTAAATAAAAAGTCAAAATCATGGAAACAGAGAGTAGAAAAATGATGCCAGGGGATAGAGAGTTGGTGAGATAGGGAGCAGTTAATAAAAGGGTATAAGCTTTCAGCTGTAAGATGAATAAGGTCAGAGGATCTAATGTATAACATGGTAAGTATAGTTGATAATATTGTGTTGCATAATGGAGATTTGCTAAGAGTGTAAAACGTAAATATTCTTATACACTCAAAAGAGATAAATATGTGAGGTGATAGATGCATTTGTATGTCTTAATTAACTAGATGGGAGGAATTCTTTCCCAATGTATATGTGTATCAAGTTGACACAATGTACAGTTTAAATATCTTAGAATTTTTATTTGTCAATTATACCTCAGTGAAGCTGGAGAAAAAGAATAGTGAACGGGGGTTGTGGACTAGGCAGAAAGAGCTTCATTAAGTGGAATGTGTGGTTAGCATGTGAAAGGAGAAACTGATGGCTATGTTAAGATAAAGTACTGAGATACCTAGAGTAGTCAAATGCATAGGGAAAGAAAGTAGGATGGGACTTGCCAGGGACTGGAAGGAAAGGGGAATGGGGAGTAGTATTTAATGAGCAAAGAGTTACAGTTTAGGAAGGTGGACAAGTTCTGCAGATGGATGGTGCTAATGGCTGTACAACAATGTGAATGTGCTTAAGGCCACTAGATGGTACACTTAAAAATGGTTAAAATAGTGGGGTTTATGTTATGTATAGTTCATCACAGTTTTTAAAAACATGATATAAAAATTCAAAAGAAAGATGAACTGCTAATCCAATAATTGGTGGTCCTATAACACAGATGCTTAATATCCTGTGAGGAGAATGGCATTTACTTCTACAATTTTCCTCCTAAAATAAATAAATAAATAAATAAGTAAAAATAACCCCATCCTTCTCATGAGAAAAATATCAGAAACACACAAATGGTGTGATATTCTTCAAAATAGCTGACCATTCCTCAAAACTGTTAAGAAAAATAAGGTTGTCTGTGACCACTTCCAATGTATTACTACAGACCTTCCGGGGTCCCACGAGAGAGCAAAGACAAATCCCACTGCTCAACAAACAGAATGCATTCCTTCCTCTTACTTAAATTCAACCCAAGGGGAAGGGAGGGCACAATGCTGGGGCACAGGATCTAACATTCCTGTTTCCTTTCAGTTCTCCTATTTCCATCTGCACTGGTCTGAGAAGTAGGAAAATTTGATTCTGCTTGATGATCTCTTACATTCTGTGAGTTCTAATACCCAAAATAAGCCACTCGTGCTTAAAAGCCCAGAATTGCTTGGTTTTTATGTGTTTGTTTTAATTCTTTTCTCCTAAAATAACTTCTTTAAATGCCACGATTAACTCCAATATAGTAACCAGTTTGGAGGAAAATTACTGGAGGAAAGAAAGTACCTCTGAACTAGAGGAAAACAGACTACAATAATCTCATCATGTCAATAGTTTTTTC
This sequence comes from Ailuropoda melanoleuca, assembly GCF_002007445.2. NCBI lineage: Eukaryota > Metazoa > Chordata > Mammalia > Carnivora > Ursidae > Ailuropoda > Ailuropoda melanoleuca. The sequence goes on from NC_048227.1 coordinate 45,436,347, forward strand.
TAGAATATCTATGGCTTTCTCATTACCCTCAAGTAAAGTCCTCTTTTAATGTGATTTTTCAAGACTCAATTTTTGTAAACTGATCTCTAATATATAGGATAAATATACAATAAAACCTCATGTCTAAAATTGAGTTATCCTCACAATAGTACACAGTATGTCTATCCCTTCCTCTCTACCTTGGCCCGTGCCATTTCCACAACCTGAGATCTCATCTTTGATCTTATCTGTCTTTCTAAACTACATGCAGATTTTAATTTTCACTTTAGCCTTTTTTAACCATGCCAGCTCATAGTGCACACTAAATCTTCCTCAGTAATACATTTGAAAAGCTTTCTTTCATCCATTGATTTGCCATGCCCCTCCCAGGGACACCTTTGTAGAATTATGTGGTGTTGGAAAATATGGAATTTTGTTATTATGATGTTTGTCTGTAATACATTAACGAAGGATTTTAGACTCTGAGAATTTGAGTCCCTTCCTTAAGATCACTGAAATGATAGTCAGCAAGATTAAGAGTATATCCACAAGTTAACCTTACTCATGAGTTTGAAGCTTTTTCTTATATAGCATTCTGTGTTGGTTTTTAGTCCTTCAAATTTTGGTAACTTTTGAAGACCAGATGCTAGGAAACTTTCCAAAGCCACACAGCCTTTCTCATCTCTCTCTCTCTTCCCTGCTCTCTCTCATGTGCTCTTGCTCTCACTCTTTCACTCTTCTGCTCTCCTTTTTCTGGAACAATTTCTGTTGTTCTTGGATCTGTAGCTGCCTTTCTCACTACTGTATGCAGATAATAAACCAGGATAGTAAGTTACATTAATGTAAATCAAATGCCTATGTCATTAGACTTTCATAGAGGCTGATATGATATAAGATGAACAAATTTGTTTCCAACCAATTTGTTCTCAATTCAAGGTCAGAAAGTCAACTCAATACATTATGCATGCTTTTTCAGGTCCAAAGAAGTTTTTGGCTACCAAACGGAGACCCCAAATGTTTATCATAAAATTTATTATTTTAACTCTTCTAGTTCTATCTTACCAATGGAAAAATTGTATTAGTTTGTAACATAAAAACACGTAACAGTTAGTGTTCTGTGAACATGGGCATGTCAAAGTGTAAGGATTATGATCTTTATCTGTGTGCCCAGCAAGTGTGCGATAGTTGTCATGTTTGTTAGTGCCAGCCCAGTGCAAGGTCTAGTATTTTAATTCCCAGCGTTCTCAGTAGCAATTGTTCTGGTGTCATGAATAGAGTATGAGCAGAATTACTGATAGTTGATGAAATATTATATGGCCCAAATGTCAGAGATAGCTCTGCTCAGTAAATGGCACAGCAAGTAATAAAATTCAATTAAGTTACTTTCTCATTGATCTACTTAGTACAATGAGATTACAATTTCTTATTCATACTGCAGCAATGATGTAAGTATGACTTATGTCACTAAGTTTGTTGCCCAATATCCTTTTTGTCCTCTAGCCTTACTAATATAATCTTAATTTAGTTAGAGGTAAAAAAACAAAACAAAACAAAACAACGTATTGTTTTCCTGGCTCCTTTGCTTCTAAGTGTTGCCACATGACAAAGTTCTAGCCAATGAAATATAATCAGAAACTGAATTGGGGTGGAGGGAGTCATGAAAGTTTTTTTTTTCTTTCTTGAAATAAAGGGACAAACTCAGCTGGCATGATCCTCATGACCTCCACCTTTTTTTCTGCAGTTTTGACTCTGATATGAGGCAGCAGCTTGTGAGTGGGAGGAAGGAAGGAGCTTGGTTAATTCCTTTTCGCAACATGGACCAATCCTAAATGGCTTACTTCCAGACTTCTGTGTTATGTGAAAAAAAAATTTGTTTAAGCTGGGTTCTTTCATCTGCAGCCAAACACAATCCCAATTACTATACTCTTTTCAAATCTAATCTAGTATATGTAAGAGAAGCAAAGTACAAGTATCCTTATTAACAATGAAGACCTGATTTTAGGGGTAATGGTGATCATAACTTATGTGATGAAGTCCCCTACAGCTGTTGCACGCTGGAGAGCATCAAACTTCAAGGTCAAGGTCAAAGCCAATATTACACTCTAGTAAGTTTTCCATGCTCTATGGTTTACCAAGATCTTCTGAATCTGAAATCAGAAGGGAGAATTTCCCTGGAATAATGAAATATTGAAATAAAGAAACATTATTTGTTTGGTATTTGTTTTCGGAACAACGACCTATTTCAAGATTTGAAAAAATAAATGATCAGGTCATTCACTAAGAAAAAAATAAAATAAAATAAATTCTAAATGCAAACATCAAGCCAGATATATATAGATATAGATATAGATATATAGATAGATAGATATGTATGTATATACACACACACACGCATAAATCTAAAATACTTCTAGCATGTAGTTACATTAACTTTATTTGTGATATGAGGCCTGAATTTTATGATTTAATTATCTGAATCCTCTAAACTTTGAAGACAGTTTTGAAAAATAACATTCCACCTTTTTATTTATGCAGTAAATAATTTTCTTTCTAGCCCTATGTCTAAAACTTTTATTAATTAATTAACAATAAATAATCATTGAGAGTTTGTTGTGTGTACTAGACATCACCTTAGCTACAGTTGGCTTACACCAGCACTTGAAAGCCTGTTCTCATCCCTTCTCAATCTTCAATGGCATCAAATTTTTAGGTTGAAATCTATCATACTGGGAATGCTTACACTAAAGAAATTGGCTAAAGCTGCAGATCAATGCTATGTGTTTGTGTGTCTGTTAGTGTTACTAGTTGTTAAGCGCCACATGCATACCACTACAAAGGATATAAACCTAAGACACCACTCTTATTTCTTCAACAAATATTAATTTAGCCTAATTCTATGTCATGTACATGTTAGGTTCCATGACTATTACAAAGATATTCTGCATGTTCTTTTCATTCATTCATGAAAGTTTTTTAATTGTCCACTACAAGGAGACATGCCTTGATGCTCTTTGGAGTTGACATTCTAGTGGGCAAGGTCTTCAACTCAAGGTGTTTGCAAAATCACAGGGGTTATTCCATCTTCTCACACACTACTGTAGTGCAAGGCAGTGTGTGGTAAGGACTGAGGGAGGGCGAAGTCAATGGGTAATGTTATTCTGAGCAGGGGAGACAACTTGTGCGTGATCTGGTAAGCCGGGCGATGCTTCACCAGAGGGGTGCTATTGGTCCTGAATCTCAACGTCTGGAGAAGAAATTCATAGATTCAAGTGAGTATGGGTGGTGTGCAGATAACTTCCTTACTATTTTGAACTTATTTCTGTTATTTCCTCATATTTTATTGTAATAATGTTTATGTGTCTTTTTTTCCCCATTACGCTTTGAGAACTCTTCACAAAGCAGAAGATGAATACTAGTCTGTTTTGTCTCCTGGCACAGAAACTGTCACAGTGCAAACCCTCAACAAATGCCTCTGGACTGAATTCAGATGGGAGAAATAAAAAGAAAATGCAAGCTGTGTTTAGGAAATGGCGAGAACTGTAATTTGGTTGAATGAAAGATTATGGGAAGTAAAGTGCATTAAGACAGATAAATAAGAAAATGAGGTGAAATCAGATCATGAATTTGTTACATAGGAACTGACCTTTATTTTTAGTGGGTATTTAAAAAGTATTTGGTAGGGGAGAATAATCAAAGCATGCTCTAGAAGGATAATTTAACAGCTGAGTTTGAATGTGGATTACAGTGTAGAGAAGCAATAATGGACATTTAGAAAATAATGAAATAACGTAGGTCACAAATCAAAATGGACGAATCTACCAAGGGGGCGAAAAGGAATGAAATGATAGAATACAGTAGACTTTGAGGTAGATAAAACAGGAGAATTTGTTATCTTATTTTGTATAAAATAGATGAGTTAGATGAAAAAAAAATACCTTAGAAGTTCTGAGCCAAAGTGACTGGAAACATGAATCTATTGGAAAGCTAAGGAGTTTCAAAAACTACTTTTATATTTCTCTGTTTATATTTTCAAGGATGTGAGATTTTCGTACATGTTGAGTTAGTCTATTAGACGGTTTATAAATATGTGAGATATTCATTAAGAAAAATAAATTATTCAGTATATATGTTTATTTGCAGAATATTATGACACATACTTAAAAGAAAGTCTTATTTATAACATATTGAATTATCACTGAAAATATATAGCATACACCAAATGTAGTGCCTAATTTATCTTTATCTTTAATCAAAATTTCTATGTTCACCCAAACCAGTAAAGTTGAAATAATTTACCTATATTCCATCAGGTCATAAAATACTGGTACATTTTTCTAAGTATACTTTGGGGTTGTTTAGTAGTTGTCATTCATTAATCTGAAAAAAAAAATGACATAGCTAATCAAATTGATGTGTTACTTGCTAAGAGACTACAACACAATTGATCTAGTCCCAAGAGTTCCATTGAACTTATGTGAGTTTCACATATAGCATAATGACTTTAGTTTTCCCCCAGTTTTATTGAGATATAATTGATATACCTCATTATATAAGTGTATAACATATTGGTTTAACTTTAGTTGTGTGACCTAGAGTGCACCTTATGTTGTAAGTTCATATTTAATGAGATTGATGGTTCTTATTTAAATGACAGTGGAACACAAAAAGTCAAGTTTTATTTACAACCAATTCATTTGATTGACTTTAAATAAAATGGTTATATTGACCCTTTCTGGATGGCAAGTTAACCCTTTTTTGCCACTAGCTACTTACTAAAAGTGAGCTATTTTCATGTTCTTTGCTAAAATAAAGCCTATTACCATGTCTGTAAAACCATCTATGAGTTCACTTTTTCCATTAAGTAAGCAACACAGAATAATATTTGAGTCTGCCTCAGAAGAACATCTTTTTAAAGATTTATTTATTTATTTTAGAGAGAGAGAGCACACAAGCAGAGGGAGGGGCAGAGGGAGAGAATCTCAAGCAGACTTCCTGCTGAGCAGAGCCTGATGCAGGGCGTGGTCTCCCCACCCTGAGATCATGACCTGAACTCAAATCAAGAGTTGGCTGCTTAACCGACTGAGCTACCCAAGCGCCCCTCAGAAGAACGTTTTTGAGAAAGAATTAGTTTTAAATGCTTTGAGTTGTTAAGAGGAGAAATTTCCATTCAATTGTTCCAAAGTACTATGTGTTCTGCCCCTCTAAGTCCTCTTTCTAACCTTATCTTTTGGTATTCTTTTCTCACGCCATTCTAACTGCATTAGTCTTTCTTTCCACCATCATCCTTGACATGCTTCCACATTACTGTTTTCCACACTATTCTGTCTCCTTGAGCATTGTTTCCCCATATATCCACCTGTCTAGCTCCCTTATTTCCTTCAAATCACCCTCTCATCAAGGCTACCTAGACCACCCTATTTAAAATAACACTTACCACACAATATTCATGGCTCTCCTAACCCTGCTTTACTTTACTTTATGGTATTTTTTTGCCTTCTAACTTGCACATAATTTACTTGCTTATTATGTTTATTGTGTGCTTCCCTGTTGGAATTTTTCTTGCTTTGATCACCGATAAATCCCAAGCCTTAGAAAAGTAAGGTATAGTAGATTCTCAACAAATATTTGTTGAATGAATGAAGATTTTACTACAGTTAAAAGAGTTGGGGAAAAAACAATAACCTCTCACTAGTTCAAGAAAAATTAGCCCAACAATAAAGCTTAGAATGCCAATTAGTCAGTGAGCATAAATAATTAAACTGCTACTGAAAAACAAGACAGGTACTTATTAAATGTCTGCCTTCCTTTATATGATTTAAGTGTCTGTTCCATTTCTAGGCAGATTATAAAGAAAGCTATAGAGCAGTCATTGTGTCCATAGAATTCTTGGTTGACTATAATCAGAGAATTACTTAGAGAAACCACACCACTATTTTCTTAAATATTAAATTCAGTGTAATATCATACCACTATATTTTAAATAATTATAAACATGGTATACATTAGGCAATAAAATAATTTGAACTCCAAGCATACGAAAAATATATGTTCATCTCTTAAGGTCGTTCACTTACCATAATCATTATAGGAACATGGTATATTCAATGGTGTAGAAAGAATGTGGGGTTCCAGTTTCTTTAAGAGGGTCTTACACTGTCATGGAAAGTCAGTACTGGCTTAGATTTCAGATGTTCTATAAACTCATTCAGCTGAAATGTCTTTTAGCTTCTGTCGTTCAAAGATTATAATTTTTTCCTAGCACAAATAAGTCCTTTCAAAAAAACAACGAGCTTACCACTGAGAGTCCCTCTCTGTTAAGCAGGGTAGTGGGAAATACTTCTGTGCCAAAGTCCACAGAAACGGATGGAAGAAACTTTGTGAGTTTAAAGTGTATCATTATAATAAAAGCAAATGAAATTAGATAAAAGCTGCATTTGTTGAAATATTGTTTCATTTTGAATATAAGATAAATTCATATTAGCTCTTTTAAGCAGGACAATTGTACATTTGGCCCAAGGTCAGGTTGTAGCAACTTAGGTTTCCTTTGAGAAAAAAGAAAATGTAGAAAATATTTCAGCTCTTTCTTTTAATTAAAAAAGAGAAGTAAAAAAGTGAATACTGCTTTTCAAACTTTATCTAACTAAGCACAAAGCACATGGAAAGATGCATAAATGTAAAATTAACTTTTTGCTGTTCAGAAAAAGAATTTGGATTTGAGAGCAAGTGAGCTAAAATAAAAACATGCATAATTTACACTACAGATGGGTATAATCTCTGCATTAAATGATACCTAGCAATTTCAAGGAGAAAGAAAATAAAGTGACAATCAACATTAAGAAGGTGGCAGAAGTAATCAAACACATGCCATGTGTAAGAAAAGGCATAATGAAGTTTCCATAAGAATCTTTTTTTCATGACTCAGACACCAAATAACTATTTCACAAGCTTCAGCAGAAGTTCCCAGTGCACTTATCAATAATGCATCCAGCCACAGCTTTAGATATTAAAACAAGAGGAAGTTGACTATATCAAAGATCCAAAGTTCAAACATATTATACTATGGAGCTTAAAACCAGACAAGGAAAATATGGGGGTGAGGAAGGTGGATTGTGTGCTGATACCAAAAAAAAAAAAAAAGAAAAGAAAAAAAAAACTTTTGTTGAAGGTTGAGAATAAATTAGTAATGAGATACAAGGTTGTAAATCTTGCAAATCAGAGTTATACCAAAGATCCCATAGGTGTGAATGAAATGTTCACCATTTAAATAATATCTGTTAGGCAATGGAAAGATGGAGATCATTGTAATTTAAAGTATTTGCATTGCATGAGACAATTCCATTGGCAACTACAATGTTTGCTGAAAATCTCAGCAGAAGACAAAGAGCTATAATGTAGATCTTTACATTCAGGATTGAAGCACATTAATAAAGCAACAAAGTGAAGTTTCCTTTGCCAGTTTTGATAATTATAGTTGTATAATTGCAGACAGAGATTCGATCTGGCCCTAATTATAATTCATAAACAAAATGTTATGGGAAAAAAATCCTCATTATAAGAATAACTGAGAATGTTGTTTGTTGTGCTTTAACAAATATTATAGTAAGTACATGGTACTTCAATTTACTTGGCCCTTACCATTTTGCATTGCTTTTTGTTTACTATTATGTTACTGAAGCATTCTGGAAATATTTCAGTTTATTTAGGAGTCTGCAAAATACATATTTTATGTCATTATAAGTTACTGATAAATATCTGAAAATTATCTCTTGATTAATTAATAGGAAAGGTAATTAATTAATAGGGCAAGTAAATAAAATAAACATTCTTTGTTTTATGTTTGGTTCTATGGAAGCCAGCCAAATGAACTTCAAGTCTAGACAAAGCTATTAGGTAGCAAAAATTCAGAGATTTAGCAGATGGCAATCACATATGTAAAATTCATGCTTTTAGAATACCAAAAATTTCAGTTTGGGTAAATTTTAGAAATTTTCTTTTGACGTTAAAGCATTTAGGACACTGTTTTCTAGGTTGGTATCTTAAAAGTTTTGCTTGGATCATGGCTATAGTTTCTGTGCTTGGGAACGTAACTTGAAGATGTTAAATCTGATAGAGCTTATATCTGGATCATTCCCAGGCTTCATTGATTCAGATAATACTGTAGTTAAGTAGCAAGGGAGTCATGTATCTACCTTACTTCTTCATTAGACCCACTTAGAAATCTTAACTCCAAAAAAATTTAAGGAAGAAAAAATATATTAAGATAAAACTAAAAATATAAAGGTGTAAATATCTTTGTGTCCATCTAAAAGTCACCCTTAAAATAAGAAATGATGTCTATTTCCCCCATGAACTATCAATACAGTGTTTCTAGAAGGAACGGTGATTTAGTTTTCTTATAGGAAGACAATTCAAACTCATAAATAATTTCTCAGTGTAAAATGTTTTCACTGCTAAGTCAGCAGCAGTAGGCTTCCATTCTAGAGCTGAATAGCAGGTCATTTTAAGTTGCCGTATTTTTAAAAAATGAGGTGCTCCTGTCAATTGGCAGCGTATCCGTTAAAAACTCAAGGGGAACAGGATTGAAGAAAATATGTTCTGTTTGGCTTCATTGGGCTCAGCACACATTAGTAACTTTAATACGTGCTTTCACCCACTTTAGAAAGAAGATTTGGTGTCACTGACAAAGACAGAACTTGTAATGGGACTTTCTTAGAGACCATTTTCACCTCAGATGGCCTCCCTGCAATCCAATCGTGGCCAACACGCTGAAGTGCGTCACGTTGTGGACCTCAGGTGAGCAATGCCACCCGGAGATATACTTGAAATTAAACAGAACATCACTGCTAGTGTTTTAATTTTTATTTTTCTGTTAATTAAGGCAATTAACATGATTATAAGTTATTATTTTGTATTTTATTGCAACCTAAAACCAAGTAAATTTGGAAATGAAGTAAAAATTAAGGAAAGAAAATTCAGGAATATTGACTTTGATTGCTCTTAAATATAATGTAACTTCATTTGATTTTCACTTCAAATTCTGCTTCAAGCAATGAAGGATGCCCTAAAATTCTTCCCCCAAAATGTGACCAGTGCAAGCCACTTATATACAGTTAAAAATAGCTATTTGACACAGTTACTCTTAAAAATGCTTTCTGAATTCTAGTGATCGGATTTCACAAATTAAATTTATGTACATTTTAATATTCTTCATAGATACTATACTAGCCTAAATATTTCTTTCAGTCAATACCAAGCTTCATTCTATTAAAAAGAAAGACTACAGTGTACTGGGTAAAAGCAAGGATACTAAAACCAGACTATCTTGTGTGGAGTTCCAGAAATTCCAGTTATAAGCATTGTGATCTTGGGGAAAATATTTCCATATTTTGTGTCCCAGTTTCCTCTGAACAATGGGATAATAATGGCTCTATAAGATTGTTGCATCAACTATACTCAAATATAAAAAAAGAGATGTATCAGCAAAAAACAGTAATCATGCTGCTGGCATATGGTAAGCTATCAATAAATGTTAGTTACTCCTACTTTTAAAAAGTCTTCTTATTCTTCCCCAAGTGTAAATTCTTAAGAAAGCCGAGCTGTTGTTCTTGTACTGAAAGATTAAAACATATTTCAAGCAAGATGCGTTTTAAGTTTCTGAACGTAGCCATTGAGTGCTTCTATTATCCTAGGGACACATAAGTTATATGGGTCAAATACATAAAAACATTGTCGTACTTTGTTACTAATATGCTGAACAATGTTCAGCTAATGAACTTATGTGTTCAAAATTGTCATGCTTTCAGGTTTGTTTTTGCAATTTTTGTACAATTTTTATTTTTCCAGGATAATGCTCAGCAGCAAGGCAAAACAATCACGTTAAGACAAAAGTTTTCAAAATGACAGGATAAATGCACAAATTACAACTCTGCTGATAGATTACAAAAAAACTAAAGCTAAGTATGCGTAGTGAGCAGATTGTATTCAAACCTGCCATTTAATTATTTTTTCTGGTAGCTTATTTGATTAATGCGGGTGATACTAATGCAAACTGGGGAAGGAACTGCTGCAGGTATAAGCAATGCTACTTCAGCGCTTTATTTAGCTAAATAAAAACTAAAGCTACACGGATTACAAGTAGCCTGGATTGTCTTTTGCAACATGGTCATTTTTCTGATTACTACTATGAGCTAGCTTTTCTCTGTAAGATTTCACCATTATCTAGAGTCCTTTGTGTACAGATATTATCTCTTCCAAGTGATTAAATTGGATCTTTGTATATAAGGAGTATTTCCCCAGTATCTAGCAACTCTTTGTTTCAGAATTGAAGTGAGCAAAAACAATCAAGTACCCGGGGAAAGAAGAAAAAAAAAAGAAGAAAATGGAACTCTTGAAGCCAGAAGTTCAGAAATCCTTGAAAAATAAGCATTTCATTATAATCAGTAGAATTGTTCAAAAATAGATCTAATCTATTTTAAATTTGAACAATATGCCACAGTTCATTTTAATATAAACAGAAAAGGAACATTCCACTAGGTTGAACAAAAAAAGGTTCCTGATTATTTCTCAAAACGTTTATACTTTTACAACAGATGTTATTAGGCAACTTGAAAGATCTTGTATACTCACTCAGTTGCCTCTAATGATTTTACTATCTCATTGTGTATATATTTCCAAGCATGAAAACAAATGATTGTGCTAAAAGCCTATGTAGTGAAGTATGTGGTATTATCGCAGATTTCAAATGAAAACAATTAGTAAACTGTAAGCATAAAAAGAAAATAGCTGTCAAAATAATATTTAGCTTATCCAATAAAAGATAACTTTTATTTTCTCTGCATTCATGGTGAAATTCAAGATTGGTTACAACAGTGCAATAATTGAGGGATTATTTTTTTTTAATTTTCATGATAGTGGATTTCTTAAAATGGAGTTGAAGCATCAAAGAGAGAAGAGAAAACATAAAAGTGGATATGTACAATACTATGCTACAAAAATCCAATTACTTTCCATAGTCCAGAAATAACATGTAATTTACACACATGGGAATATAGTAGGATATTACTTACACAGTTTGATTCTGAATATATAGTAAACTTATTTTTTTCTGGGCCTATTTTTTCCTCCTTCTCTATCCCTAAGTTAAAAGTGATGTTTCTTTCAGCCTGCTCTTTGGCTTGACAAACAACATTGTTCCTTCTTCTCCTGGGATAGACTTGATTGAAGGAGATGCATCAAGTAGGGAAGTAAAAGTTTGTTTCCCCATTGCTCTAGTAGTACCGGCTGCTGACTTCCCTTAAGGGAGATGACAACACTTTCACAAGGTCTTTGCAATTTCATATTTGCCTGAAAAGGGACATAAAATTTAAACCACTTATAGGAGCAATATACAATCTGGATTGGAAGGAGAAGCAATTCTATTTAAACTTAATCCCCCCTTTCAATCTGGCAACTCTTCCACTGAAAAATGTTAACATTTGAGACTTACTATCTGGGAAAGAACCTATGTTGTTTTGATGAAGGGAGAAAACTTTCCATATTTTACCATTTGCCTGCAAACAAAAATACATTGACTTTGTGGTTGAATTCTTAGTCCTTAGAAATACTAAATTGACCTTATTTATTCAGATATCTATGCTCTTCATATTGTTTGCAGAAATGGAGAGATTATATTTGTTTCTGGAAAAATGTTTATTGTGAAGTCCGTGAATTAAATACAGAAATAGCAAAAAATAAAATAAATAAAATAAAATAAAATAACAAGCCAATTTTGAGAAAACACCATGAAATAGTGTTTTGATAGACAAAGATGTTTTTCTATCAAATCACTTGATTCAAAGTATTTTACTTCATATCCATACAACTGAGATACACTAATCATAACTAAAGGAGTTTTAGCTCGTTAAATCAAACACTAATAAAGCGAGCCAGATTTTCCACATATCATTCCTTTCATTCTTGATTTCTAGACCTCTTCAATTTTGATTCATCATTTAAGCCCAAACAGGCATATTTATTGGATGCATTGTGATTCCTGTCATCTTCTTTTTAAGTGCCCCAATATTTTGTGTTGCCTGGTCATTTGGTGGTATGACATTTTGGCAAACACTGAGTAGGTAAACACTCCCACCTCACCCTCAAAAGCACTACAAATATATCTTCCAATACTTGGGTTAATATCATGCTATATTATAAACTATGAGAGATCTTAAATCAATAACTTAAACTACCACTTTAAGACACTAGAAGAATATGAAGCTAAACCCAAGGTAAGCAAAAGAAAGGAAATAGTAAAGATTATATTCGAAACAAATGACACAGAAAACAGAAACAGTAGAGAAAAGTCAACAAAACCAACAGTTAGCTCTTTGAAAAGATTTTTTATTTTAAATGACTAAATCTTTGGCTAGACTCACCAGGGAAAAAAACAGACAAGACTTAAGTTACTAAAAGCAGAGATTAATAAGAAACGCAGGAATTATAATGGACTACAATTAACAAATGTATGCCAACATGTTAGATAACCTAGATGAAATGGACAGAGAAACACAAAGTGCTGAAACTGACTCAAGAAGTAAAACATCTGAATAGATATGTAACACCTGAAGAGTTTGAATTAGTAATAAAAGAATCTTCTACAAAGGAAATACATGAGCAAATGGCTTGACTGGTGAATTCCCAGAATGGCTATAATAAAAAAGACAGATAATATTAAGTGTTGACAAGGATGTGTAAAAATTGGAGACCTCATATATGGGTGGGATTATAAATGGTCACAACTGCTTTGGAAAACATGTTGGCAATTCTTTAAAAGGGTGTGAATTATCATACAATCCAGCAACTGACTTGCTTTGTTAGGTAATATTTTAAGAGATGCAAGCAGAAGCCTAAAGTGTACTTGTTAGTTAGGATTGCTTACTTCTGCTTCTGTAATAAATATGCAGTGCACCCAACCTAGTTCAGGGTCCCAGAAGGAAGAGGAGAGAAGTATGAAGCAGTGCCATCCCAGCCAAGCTCTGCCTAGATTAGATGACCTACAGTTTATATGCAGCCAACTGACATGTGACGGTGCTAAATAAATGCTGATTGTTATAAATTATTAATATTTTATAGTTTGTTTCCCACAATAATAAATCAATTCACCTCTACTTTTCCTCTCCTCTTGGCAGTCCATAAAGTTTGAAAGTAGCTGAATTAGTAAAAAAGCTGGTCCAATTTAAAAACATTACTGATTACAGTATTGTATCATTGAAACAATCTTAAAAGAAAAAGAAGGAATGGAACATGACATGACCCATAAATTCAACTAGATCTAAATAACTTCTTCTTGACACATGAAAAATTTTAGTATATGATGAAAAATAAATTTCTGTCCATCAGAAACTATTTAAAATTTAAAATTTATCATTAATTCCATTTCATCACTCAACCTGAAGTGTATCGTCTTCTGAATTTCCTTACCAACTCTTGTCTTTCCAAATTCACACGTTTTTTGTCTTAAATTTAAGCTCTTATTTAAAATAATATCGAATTAGATTTTATTTTTTAAAGATTTTTATTTATTTATGAGAGAGAGAGCATGAGCGAGGAGGAGGGGCAGGGGAAAGGGAGAAGCAGGTTCCCCACTGAGCAAGTAGTTCAATGTGGGAGTTGATCTCAGGACCCTGGGATCATGACCTGAGCTGAAAACAGATGCTTAACCACCTAAGCCATGCAGGTGCCCCTCAAATTAGATTTTACATTGCCTTAAACATTATAGAAACATTCTCTATTTCTTTATACATTCCTACATATTATGGAAAATCAATTAATATCTGTAGATTTGTTTTCTTGTGATTGGTACCACAACATTTCAACTAGCTATCTAAGGCTGGCCCCGTATCTAAACCAGGTTGAATAAATGTAATTTGTGTTTTAAAAAAATTGTGTGATTATACGCATTCTAAGTCATTAAACCAGTCATTAAGTTATATTTCATGGCATACTATCTTACTTAACAAATTTCTTTCTTTTTTCTGTCTTTGGTAAATCACTTTAACCTCTAAATTAACATTTCTGTAAAAGGTTATCTATAAAATATTCTGACTGATTTTTTTTAAAGATTTTATTTATTTATTTGACAGAGAGAGAGACAGCCAGCGAGAGAGGGAACACAAGCAGGGGGAGTGGGAGAGGGAGAAGCAGGCTTCCCACTGAGCAGGGAGCCCGATGCGGGACTCGATCCCAGGACTCCAGGATCATGACATGAGCCGAAGGCAGATATTTAAAGACTGAGCCACCCAGGTGCCCCAAAATATTCTGACTGATAAACCACTGTTCCTCCTAGGTAGAATATTCTGCTTCTAACTCCCTAAATCTGCAGCTAATGCTCATTTTTGGTTCTTTATCTTTTAAACTGTACATTTCTTGTCTCATTAGATGAATCAGAGGACTATCATAGTGTTCTTTGTGGAGTTGGAAAGAATTGTTCATGGCAAATTTTAATATTGAAGCTATATCCACGCACAAATGCACATGCCCAGATTGTACTTTTAAACCCTTTTATTTTGAAATGTAAATTGTGGTTCTGTAATGGGAGTCTCTGACAGCTTTCACTGTGTGTGAAACTCTGAAGTGAATTTCAGTTTATGTAATCTCATATTAAAGCAAAAGGAAATAAGATAGAAAAAAACATACTTTCTTCAAGACTTAGATTTCTGAGGTTAGTTTGCTGTCTCATCCTCAGTAACCTCAGGTGCCATAGCAACAAAATATTCTTTACAATTGAGAAAATTTGTCTTCCATCTGTGAGATATGCTGCTGATTTAATGGATAATGGCTAGGGAAGTGAAGTAAGGCAATCTCCTCCCCGTCTCCTCGAGGATCCACAGATCCTCGATCGCCACCTGCTACCACATCCTTTGCATTCAACAACATAGCTCTCCAACTTATTTTGATGTTTTCTATGAGAGATAGATGCCATGCCCTATTGGATGATTTTAAAACTGAGCACCTACTGTGTGCCAGGCTGGGCCTGGAGTACACCACAAATATTTTGCTACTTTCTTAATCTTGAATTCCAACTTGGAAAGGATTTAGGCAAAAGCAATAAAAAAACTATTTTTACTTCTTAACAATATAAACTTTGTGTTTTCAAAATATCTTCAGTGATTCACACAATCAAGTTAAACTGTCATGTATAAACTATTGTGTTTGGTAAAATAATGGCTCTAAAAGATACCCATGTCATAATCACAGAATGTGTGAATACATTGCCTCACACGGCCAAAGGGACTTTGCAGATGTAAGTAAGTTAAAGATATCGATATGGTAATATCATCTTGAATATCTAGATTGGCCTGATGTAACCACAGGAGTTTTATGAAAGGGAGGCAGATATGATGATGAAAGCAGAAGACAAAATGATGTGGGGCTGGGAGCCAAGGAAGGAGGACAAACTCTAGACGCTGGAAAAAGTCAGGAAATGAATTTCTCCCCTCCAGCCTCCAGAAGGAATGTCGCCCTGACAATACCTTGGTTTTAGCCAAGTGAAACTGATTTCTGATTTTGTATCCCCAGAATTACAAAATAATAAATTTGTGTTGGTTCAAGCCCTTAAATTTGTGGTAATTTGTTACAGCAGCAATAGAAAACTAATACATCCATAATCTCCCAGCTTTGTCTTTTTTTTCTCTCCTACTATAGTTGTCATCGAGAGATAATATATCCCAGGAGGCTTCACACAATAGTATAACCCCTTATAGACTGACCCTAAATTTATCTACACATACTTTCCAGGAGAAATACGAGAAATAACTTAAATGCTCCCTACATTTAGCTTTTCAGCTGTGATGGCTCCTGTTGCATTGGAACATAAGCAAAACAAAATGATTTTAATATGTGCTTAGTAATAAAACCTATGTAATGTTTATGGTTTGCTCTTAAAATAGAGGTCATCTCTCAACCAATCATTTTTTTCTTATGAAGAAATGACAATAAAATGAGAAATCTTTTTTTAAATCTTTGCAATGTATATATTTTATATATACATTTATATACGATGTATATATTTTATCACTCCATCATCCACAACCATTACCAGTTTTCAGAAATGTCAGTTCTGAGAACAAGAGAATGAACACTCAAGAGTACATGTGCGTGTGTGTATAGACACACACATACACAGCTTTCTTAGCAACCGGATATAAATTAAGCATCAGAAGCCACCCAAAGAAAAACATATTTTTCTTGCCAAATCTGAAAACACATTTTCAAAACACCTCAAATGCCTCCTGTATCAAAACTGGAAGAGACTTTAAAACAATTTTTCAAATAGTAGAAAAGGAGACAAGAATGGCCCTATGTATTTTGCTTTATAAGTCATGTAGCTAAATATCCTATAATAGGTTTGACCAAATAAATTTTTTTCACTATTTTTTCATTCAAATAAAACAAGTAAGAATGAGTAGACAACTGAGTAAAAAAGTACATGAAATTTAAATGTTTAAGGGTGTTTAAGGATGTCAGTGGAAGCAGGAGACATAAGAATTCAGGGTATGTTCTTGTCCTACTTTAAGGTAACTTAGTTCTCTCATTTCTGAGTGAGTTATGGAGTTTACCTTGCAAGCTTCATCTGCTGTTCTCATATTTTTCCTAATTTCCTCTCTATACTTTGTCTCCCCGTTCCTTTGCAATCCACCCCGACTTCATTTTACAAAATTAAAACCCAAATACAGTTTCCATCAGTGATTTTAGTTATAAAGAATAAACTACAATGTTTCTGTTTAAATTGTATAATATTTGTCCCAAATTCAAATGGAGTCTACAGGGGAAGGACATTTTGCATATCAAAACTAGACAGAATGAGAAAAGATTTAATTGAACATCAATTAATTTATCCACTTAATAAAATTTTTAAAGAGATTTTATTTTTAAGAAATCTCTACACCCAACATGGGGCTTGAACTCAAAATTCTGAGATCAAGAGTTGCACACTCTACTGACTGAGCCAGCCAGATGCCCCATCAAATATTTTTTGAGCATCAAATGTATGTCAGACAATAGGGTTGAAGAAACCACATTGATCAAAGTTTGTCCTCATAGAGCTTAAACAGTGTTTAGAATATTAAAAATGCTCTCCAGGTATCTCCCCTGACTTCTGATCGTAGTACTTTTGATCTAAATCACCGTGTTGCTCTTAAAATCTGTGACAGTATATATAATCTCCCCATTGATCATCAAAAATAGGAAGTGAGCATCCCCTTCCAGAGCGCCAGACAATAATTATCTTGGTATATCTTTACTTCTCCCTTTGATGCTTATGAAAGAGGTTAAAAAAACCTCTTTGGGGTTGTTTTTTTGGGGGGGAGGGGTTATTGTTTTTTGTTTGTTTGTTTTTTACAACTTAGTTTTCTGTAAGTATATGAGAGCCATGGCTTTTGATCATTTATCCAATTAAGGTTATACCTGCTTTCTCTAAAGTGTCCTTGAAAGAATTTGAAGGGGAATCATTTGGCCAAACTCTCCAGGTGTCACACAATTATATACATTCATCTTCTTTTCCCTTGCAAGAGGTATTAAACTTCATTTGCAAATAACTTATTCACATAGAAAACCAAAAACTACCAACAGACATTATTGATTCCAGAACTAATCTGGCACATGTTAATTGTGAGTTACTAGTTCTTTTTTTTCTTTTTCTTTCTTTTTTTTTTTTTTTTTTAGAGTTTATTTATTTACTCGAGAGATTGAGGGAGAGAGCATGAGCAGGCTTGAGGGGCACAGGGAGAGGGAGAAGCAGCCTTCCCACTGAGCAGGGAGCCTTAAGTGAGGCTTAATCCCAGGACCCCAGGATCATGACCCAAGCTGAAGGCAGACACAACCAACTGAGCCACCCAGGTGCCCCTAAGTTACTAATTCTTAATGTAATCCTTCAAACTCTGGAAACATAACGTTCTCAACCCTTTAAACCTTTAAGAGGTCTTTCAAAATGAAAAGTGCTCCTTCTCTTGTTCAGATATTTTAAATATTTTGTTAATTTCATTTTTGTGTTTCTAGCCCACTTCTTCTATTGACATGTTCTTTCCTTTGTGTGTTTAAGATACTTGAAAATATATACCCTTTCTTTTGTTTTATATGGTTTAATAATTTTTGAGTTTTCCTTTTTTACTTTAACCTGATTTGTATAGTTTAGACTAATGTAATTTTATTGGCATTGTGTTTGATTCACAGAGAAATTTATGGAGAATTGATACATTGTAACTGAGTGAATACATTCAGGAAGTTGATATGATTCATACTCTAATAAATTTATGACCCTTAGATGATGTTTAATCTTTTCTCATTCATTTCATTCTTTTTCTTATTAATTTCATTCCTTAGTATTTAATATTTTTGCTTACTATAATACATGGGATTATTTTGATCAATATATTTTTAAATGAAATTTATAAATATATATTATATCCTTTTGAGTTTGTGTATATATTTTATAATTGGTGACTTTATTTAGTTATAAGCCATTTTGTCTGGCATTTAATACTGAAACATTTAACATTATGATTTCAGCTAGAACAATTAATTTACTTATGTATGAAAAAAATGTAGGGAGACTCATCTGTGGTAGATTCTATCCTCAATCTTGAGATTCAATATTTTAAGATACATCTGGATATTGGTTATGCTTCATTAATTTTGTCTGCAAAATTGTGAGCCCCTTTTTCCTACAGATCCATAAAAGGTGTAAGTATAGAGTTGGCTTTCCAATGCAGTAGCTATTAGCCACAAGTTCCTAAATAATTTTTAGTTAATTGAAATCAATTTCTCAATCACCTCACATTAGACATATTTAGATTGTTTAAAACAGAGGAGAAAGCTATTTTGTAGGTGGGATAGAATTTGGAAAAAAAGAAAAAGTAACAAATTACCACAAACTGAGTGACTTAAAAATAATGGAAATATATTCCCTAGAGGCTAGAAGTCCAAAATTGTGGCTATTGGAAAGAATCTGTTCCATGCCTTTCTCTTAACTTATGGTATTACTGGCAATCCTTGGCATTCCTTGGTTTATAGATGCATCACTCCAATCTCTGCCTCTGTTATCACATGGCATTCTCCCCTGTTTCTCTGTCTCCATTCTTTTTTTCTTACAAGGAGACAAATTATATTGGATTAAAGCTCCATCCTACTCCAGTACGACCTCATCTTAGTTTCAATGACCCTGTTTCCAAATGAAATCACATCTGAGATTCTGGGAGGGATATAAATTTTGGGGGGAACACTAATCCAATACTGTCCCCAACTATTCCCTACTAGGATGTGTGTTTTTTCAGTTGTGAAAAGTACACCTCCACTTATGAATAAACTGACCACATAAGTCCACAGGCAAATAGACTTGCTTCTGAAAATTGTTCATCTTAGGTGGCATATGGTTCTGATTAGATTGCCCTTTGCCACTTGCCTCGACAATACTCACCTCAAATCCTTGCCCCTCACGTTTACACTGGATTTCTTCAGCTTCATGAGATTTCTTCACTGTGCTACTCTTGCAAGCCTAGTTCAGAAAGGTTCACTCTTGAAATATAACATAACATATATTTCCTCTTCCATTTCTGATTTGGTGGATTTGAAATGCTACTAATTCATGACAGTGAAAATGGTAATTGATTTTAAATATGTGTATATCCAGCTAATGTCTTCTAATAGAGAAGGGCATTTGCCAACTTACCCTTAACTAAATAGAGCTGGGTCCTTCCATGGGGAAAACCATTCTATTTTTCTTGAATGAGGGATGGGTGAACATGACAAAGAAGGAATAAGTCTCCTGTCTAACCACCTAGAGAAGAATATTAAATCTTGGGAATTGTTTGGCTTGTTTTTGTCAGAGTCAGATTGATTTCATATATTTGTTCCACTAGGCACTTACTTTAAGTGACAGAAAAGGCCAAAGTGAAATTCTTCCCTATTGATTTTACAAGCACTAATAACAATTTAAGCACCTAAAAAAAGAGATTAGACATTAATTTAAAGATGAAAGGTTAAATACGTGAAATACTCAGAGAACTCCAGTGAATGGGAAATAAAGACAAATATACAAAGAATGGAGAATGGAGAAAATTAATATATAACTTTGGTAACTGAAGGCAGATAAGCAAAGAATAACTGACTTATCAGAAAGGAGAAATCTGTCAGCGAGGAAAGCACTATGTTTTGTTTTATTTATTTGTTTGTTTGTTTGTTTTAGAGAGTATGCCAAAGGGAGTGGGGGGCACAGAGGGAGAGGGAGAAAGAGAAGGCTCTGTGCTCAGTTTGGAGTCTGAGTCAGGGCTCGATCTCACAACCCTGAGATCATAACCTGAACTGAAATCAAGAGTTGGACACTTAACTGACTGAGCCACCCAGGCACTCCAGAAAGCACTATGTCATGCATAGTCACTCAAAGGGGTATGGATTGGTGGCAAAAGATCACTGAAGGTCAGAGATTGAATGTGGGGCTGAAATAGGAGACTTGGTAACAATTCCATATAAGAAGTCTTCATTTATTTATTTTTTTTAAAGATTTTTATTTACTTATTTGACAGAGAGAGAGACAGCCAGTGAGAGAGGGAACACAGGCAGGGGGAGTGGGAGAGGAAGAAGCAGGATCCCAGTGGAGGAGCCTGATGTGGGGCTCAATCCCAGGACTCTGGGATCACGTCCTGAGCAGAAGGCAGATGCTTAACGACTGAGCCACCCAGGCACCCCAATATATAAGAAGCCTTTAGACCTCCAGATCTCCTCCACAGTGATGGCAGAAGATTGAAAAGATTAACAGAGGGTATGTGGTTTGAAAGACACTAGGCCCATTGTAGCATGCCATATCATACTCATAAAAGGATGATAAAAGTGAATATTTACATGATGAATTCTGGGATTCCCAGCACTCCTCTCTCAGTCATGTCTAAAATGTTAGCGGACTGGTTTATTATTCAAGATTTGGAATTAGAAATTTCCTTCTCAAAATTTAGCCATTGCAAAAAAAGATATTTACATTAGTGGTCCCCAGTGAAATGGTCCAGTCAGATTAGCTAAAAATGAAGTTCACACATTTGGTATGTTGAAACTGCACTCATAGTTTCCAAATAGCTTTTTAGTCCTTCATTCTGAACTCCGAACAGTCAAGGACTGCCAGTTATCTAAGAAATAACTTCAAAGTTAAAGACAGGAGGAAGGGGGGGAAGGAAGGAAGGAAGGAAGGAAGGAAGGAAGGGAGGAAGGAAGGAAGGAAGGAGGAAGGGAGGGTGGAAAGGGCAAACAAACATCAACAAAACTAAGAGGAAAAAGGTATTTGTTGGAAGGAGAGAACTTGAAAAAAAAGAGTAAGATTAAAAATTATTATTCTCAGAGAGACTATTGAAAATATCATCCTCAAAATAAAGTAAGAGCAGCTGCTATAAAAAAAGAAGTTTTGTGAGATCAAGATTTAGCTTTTAGAAATATGAAGCATAGGGGCGCCTGGGTGGCACAGCAGTTAAGCATCTGCCTTCGGCTCAGTGCGTGATCCCGGCATTCTGGGATCGAGCCCCACATCAGGCTCCTCTGCTATGAGCCTGCTTCTTCCTCTCCCACTCCCCCTGCTGTGTTCCCTCTCTCGCTGGCTGTCTCGTCTATGTCAAATGAATAAATAAAATCTTTAAAAAAAAAAAAAGAAATATGAAGCATAATATAAAACAAATTTAAAACTTAATAGAAAGATTAGAAGATAAACCTGTTTTGTTCCTGAAAATAGGATAAAAATGAAAAAGGTGAAAAATTATTTTCAAGATGATTTGTACATTGAATTTCAACCCAGGTTTTACCAAGTTAGAAATACTTTGGAAGTACATCAGTGAGAACTTACACATCTAAATTTCAAAAAGAAAAAGTTCTTGATATCAAACATTAGGACTATTTTAATTAAAAAGAAAAAAGACAATTGTCATTATGTTGACATTGTAGATTATGATCAACCTTAGCCACTATGGTCTAGCGGTTCTTGGTGCCACATCTGTTCCAGAAAAGCCTACTATTCTGGATATCCACAGTTGATATTTAAATCCTTATGACAATGATGCAAATCACCCATTTGTCTTGGCAATACCCTGAAAGGTGAAATGGGAATTGTCTGAGACTGAGGAAGACAGGACTAAGTCCATCTTCACCCCTACCCTGATGAGTAACAAATATGCTACTTGCCTTTTGGTCATTTCCTCATATTGGGTTGTCACTCTTTGAATTTCTTTATAGTTCAAATGTCCTATTAATACTGAATCTTCACTGAAACTGTAGAATGTGTGTACACATGCTTATGTATTTTGTATATCTGCTTTTCCTAGCTGCAGATGGACATGGACATCATAGTGCTGTCATTAGATTGCTTTTGGGTTATTCACACTGGACACTGTTTTCCAGTTTATTCATTCCTGGGTCCTGCTAGTTCTGTCTTGTTTTAGGCCTGCTGTGCTGTTGCCAACTACTCAGTGGGACATCAAAGTGACAGTGAATTGGTAGAAAAGTTGATAAATGATATGGAGTGAGGGCCACTTTGAAGTCCTGCAGAGTCACCAGAAATGCCACAGTGAAACCAAAACAATGAGAAGTAGGGGGCAGAGCATGAACCACCCAAGAACTGGTCCTTAGGGGATAGAAAAACAGTTCCCAGGAAAACTATTAACAGGGAAAGGAGAGGATAGCAGAAGAGAAAAGACAAAAAATAATTGAGAATATATAAATCTTTTAGTTTTATTCATACAGTTTCCTAAAATTCATGAAGAGTTGGCCTCAGAGACTTTTCATTTAGGATTTTGCTCGGGCTGCAGTTGAACATGTCCGCCTATAAGTTGTGTGATGATAGCGCTGATAGACACTCATTATGTGGACTTTTATTCTGAGCATCATCCCCTCTGTTTCATCATCTGTTTCATTTTTGAAAAGTACACTTGACTACTGAAGAAAGGGTCAGAAAAAGTAAAGGGCACAGTGATGATATCTATTTAATGATATGTGAATCCACTTGATGTGAATTCTCAAAAGTAGAAGTGAAAAAACGTGATCTACTCCTAAGAAAGCACCAAGAGTATCAGGTGCAAGTGTATCAAGCAACACGCCCCGGCAGAAACAAACCTCATTAGGGAAGCATCTGCTTATTGGGCTCCAGAATCAATGTCAGAGTCAGGTAGGAACTAAAGTATATGTTTCAGATACTTTTCACAGAGTCTGTAGGAATTCTTTACAGAGACTTTATCAGACTTTATCAGGACAACACATTACTTTTGAAGAAAATTAAGTGTACACTCTAAAAGGAAAACTTTCGCTTAAAAGAAAAAAATATATACGTATATAATAAAAACTGAACAATCAGCCGATAGATAGATGATAGCTAGCTAGCTTAAGGTAGATAATATAAATGAGGGAAGCAAAATATATATATATTTTGTATTAAAGGATTGATGAGGGAAGCAAAATTTATATATCTATCTCTTGGCTAAGAGACTATGATCAACCCAAGCTGCTATGGCCAACGCGGCTGTCCTGGTCTAGTGGTTCTTGGTGCCACATCTGTTCCAGAAAAGTCTACTACTCTGGATATCCAGTTGTTACTTTCCCTAATACATTTTCTCAAAGCACTGCTTTTAAAACTAGCTTTTGAAGGGTACATATCGCAGTCCTCAAATCCAGGTGTACATGATACCTCACTTCATTTCAATACTGACTATATACAAATTCAATGTGTCAATTTGCTGTATCAATTTTCTAAGAATTCATTAAACACTGAAGTATTCGTGAACATGGGGTGGATATGGGTCTACTAGAATCTGGTCTTCCACGTGATTGGTTCATGCAGGCATCTGCTGGGATATCTCTCACTCCTCTTGGCAATACAACCTTAGATCTAGCAGCCTTCACAGTTAATTCTGTGCTATGCATTGGTGCACAGAAATCATTTGGCCTCTTCCAAATCATGCTGGGGCAGAGAAGTGTCTCTAAAACTACTGAGGTCAATATATGCCCAAGTACATCACAGAATTATTTCCACTCTCAGGTGTTGCCTCCTCTCGATGGCATAAATCTCCTCAGCTCTCAGATTCAGATGCTTAATTGAGATTTTTGCTATCTCCCTGTTCTCTGCTAGGGAAGCAAGGCCTGGAGTCTCCCTCTCAATTGACCCACTAACTGTGCACTCTTATCACTTCTACTCCCATCCCTGCATTTATTGTCGTCTCCTGTCAAAGCTGCAGGGTCCTTAAACATAGCAATTTTATGGCACATTGTTTCCATCCTAAATACTTTATGTAATCAGAATCTTTTCAATTTCATGAAAGCAAGAATCTCTTAGGTAGCTTCAGGTTCAAGGCAGGTAGCATAAGTAAATCTAGTAGTTGTAAGATAATTAAAGATGACTGATATTGTGCCTCAGTGCTGGAGAGACAAAAGGATGGGCAGGACCAAGGCCAGTGAGAGGGCATGTGTCCCAGACAAAGCAGACAACTGATAACCAGATTCTTCCACTGGTGCAATTTGGGAAAATTGCCCCCGTTGCAAGATCTGAATCTTCTAGAGAAGCCAGAAGGCTAGATATAAATATTAAATCTTCCAATTTCCAATGATGACCACCATTTCTAGTTTAAAACAGTGTGGGGGCCAAGACTACACTAACCAATAAAACATTTTCTCCAGGAAGGATTTGGCCTGAAGACTGCTAATTTGAGACTTCTGCCTTAAGTACTTTGCACCATTAGAAACTGAAGGCAGGAAGATTCCTTAGTTTCTACTTTCCATAGTGACAGATCCCTCCCTTGTGGTAATGAGCTGAGAATGGCCTAGTTGTTTGAATAAGGGGAGGAAGTGAAGGGAAATGCTGGCTCAAAAAAAGGAAAAGCAAATTAATAATTCAGTAAAATCATACCACTGCAGGCTAAATTTTTTAAATTTTGTAATAATATGGAAATATATATAATATATGAGGTAGACGAGGTCTCAAAACCTAGAAATCAGATATATTGGGGTAGTTTTAATACCCCAATTTATGAGTTGATGAGTTGTTAATAGTTTAGGAGAATACATACAAGAGTTTCTTCAGTTTGGAAAGGACACAAAAGCAAAACAATAATTTTGAATGATAAATAGCCAGTAATAAACTAAAATAATTATTGATAATTTCACAGAGGAGTACTAGGATGGTTTGCACCCTTGATTATCACTACCTTCCAGACCATTTTCTGTGAGGAGATAAAAATGCTTAATGGCAGATGATTGGTTAAGGATCAGCCAAGACCTAGTTGGCTACAAAGCAACTTTCAATTCTCTTCTCTTAAAGCCTATTTGAGAAAGAGAATCTGATAATTTGTTAATTCCATGGCTTGCCCTTTAAAGTGTCCTCCTAAAGAACTCAGTGAAAAAAAATTGAGGGAAAGTGCAGGCACTCAGATGCCAGGCATAAGATATTTATTTACCTCATATAGTTCCTTCAGTTAGTTTAGTCCAAGAAATTGTCTAAGAATGAATTATTTTCTTAACAAGCAATAAAGGTTACTTGGTTCCTTAGCACATACAAAGTCTATAGCTTACAAATCAATGTCCATCTTTCCCAATTATCATTAGTTTTTCTGGAATGTACTCTGATTTCTACTATCATCTCTTCATCAGTGGAGAAAATTCCTCTATATTCATAGTTTACTGGGAGTCTGCATCATGAATGTGTGTTGAATTTTGTCAAATGTTTTTTCTGCATATATTGGTATGATAATGTGCTTTCCTTTTTTAGTTTGCTGATGTGATGGATTACATTAATTAGTTTTTTGAATGTTGAACCAGCCTTGTGTCCCTGGGATAAATCACACTTGGTTGTGGTGTATAATTTTTTAATACTTTTTTGCAATTAATTTGCTAATAGTTTATTGAGGATTTTGCATGTATGTTCATGAAATATATTGGTCTTTACTTTTTTTTTTCTCTTTATGTCTTTGTCTAGTTTTAGTTTTAGGGTAATAATAGCCTCATAGAATAAGTTAGAAAGTATTCCCTCTGCTTTCATCCTCTGAAAGAGACTATAGACAATTACTATAATTTCTTGTTTAAATGTTTGATAGAATTCACCAGTGAACCAATCTGGGCCTGGTGCTATTTGGGAAGCTTTAAAATTAATGATTCAATTCTTTAATACAAATAGGCCCCTTCAGATAGTCTATTTCTTCTTGTGTGAATATTGGCTGATATGATTTTCAAGAAATTAGTCCAATCATCTAGGTTATTAAATTTGTGGGCATAGAGTTGTTCATCATATTCTTTTATTATCCTTTTAATTTCCATAGGATTTGCAGTGATGTCCTCTCTTTCACTTCTGATATTAGTAATTGGTGTCCTCTCTCTCTTTTTCTCTTAGGTTTCTTCTGCTTACTTTGGATTTACTTTGCTTTTCTTTATTTAGTTTCCCAAGGTGAAAACTTGGATTATTGATCTTAAATCATTCTTCTTTGCCATCATCACTTTCCTTTTAAATATCTGATAATTTTGTCATTTCGTCCCTTAATCTAAGAATATATATATATATATATATGCTTTATATTTAATGATTAAATATTCAAATACCACATGTCATCCTTATCTGCTACATCACAGAATTTGTATCATTACATTGAATGAAGTTCAAAATTTGGCAGGTGCAGATTTTATAAGCAGCAGTAACTGAAAGAGAAACAAACAGGGTTGCAATTGGCACTTGAGTCTTTAAGCAACAAAGCAAGGAGCCTTTCTCTCCCTAACCAAAAAAGAACAATATCTATGTGAGTTAATTATGCATGAAATGATTGCACCTGCACTTAACTGTAGATGCAAAAAGAAAATTAGTAGATCTCTTTTTGAACTGGCTTTAAGTAAGTATTTTTCTTTTATTGTTATTTTTTTGCCTTCAATTAGAAGTTGTAAATACCGCGTGTTTCATATATAACGAGCTTTTATGCATGTATATTGGTAAGTGACACATGTACCCATCACTCGTTGATGGAATTTTCAAGATGACCTTCTGCCTGCTCAACTTGATCACTGGCTAGGTGATTTTCACCTAGAACCTAGGCACAAAATTATTTAATGTGCTTTTTAAATCCTCTGTGAGGAGAAATTACTTAATATTACTTTGATCTTATTTTACAGTTAAGTTTCTTTTCCAGATTTCTTACAGCTGTGCATAAAGGATCCTGGTGTTTTTTTCCTTCCTCCCTCCCTTTCTCTCTCCCTTCCTTCTTTCCTTTCTATTTATTTCTTTTCTTATAGTGTCTTTGTATGGTTTTTATATCAGGATAATACTGGCCCCATAGAATGAGTTGAAAAAGTATTTCCTCTTCTTCTATTTTGTAAAAGTGTTTGTGAAGAAATGGTGTCAATTTTTCTTTAAATGTTTAGGAGATTTCACTAGTGAATCCATCTACGCCTATACTTTTCATTGCAGAAAGTTATTTTTAAAAACTAATTCAACCACTTTGTTTTCTAGGTCTATTCAGATTTTCTATTTCTTCTTGAATGAATTTCATAGTTTGTGCTTTCTGGTAATTTGTCCATTTTACCTAGGTATCTAATATGTTGGCTTTGGTTGTTAATAATATTCTCCTATAATCTTATTTATTTCTGTAGGTTTCATGGTGATATCCAAGAGTTTATTTCCTGCTTAGTAATTTGAGTCTTCTTTCCTTTTCTCTTGGTCAGTATAACTTAAGGTTTCTTAATTTTGTTGATCTTTCCAAAGAAGCAAAATTTGGTTTTGTTAATTTTCTATATTGTTTATTATTGTCTGTGTCATTTATTTCCTCTTTAATATTTATTATTTCCTACCTTATGTAGTCTTAGGGCTTCTTTTTCCAGCTTCTTAAGGCCTTAGGTTAATGATTTCAGATCTCTCTTTTTTAATAAAGGCCTTTAGGATCATACATTTCTCTGTAAACACTGCATTAGCTCCATCGCATAAATTTTAGTAGGCTGTATTTTCATTTTCATTCATTTTGAAGCATTTTCTATTTTTACTTATTATTTTTTCTTCAAACATTTTGTCATTTAGGAGCATATTGTTCAATTTCCATATATTTGTAAATTCCCCATATTTCCTTCTACTATTATATATAATTTACTTCCATTTTTATTGAAGAACATAATTTGCATGATTTCAGTCCGCTTAAGTGTATTAAAGTTTTTTTGATGGCCTACCATATGGTCTACTCTGGGGAAAGTTCCAGGGGCAGTTGGGAAGAATATGTAACATGTTTACCTTGGATGTAATGTTCTATAAATGCCTGGTAGTTTTCATTTATTTATAGTGTTATTCAAGTCCTCTATTTCCTTGATGACCTTCTGCCTAGGTGACCTATACATTATTGAAAGTAGGGTATTGAGCTCTCTCTTATTTTTATTTTTTTATTGATGTATACTCAAACTATTATCTTGAGTTGTCACTTTCTCCCTTCAATTCTGTCAGTTTTTGCTTCTTGTATTTTGGGGCTCAGTCGCTGGAGATATATGTGTTTATAATCATCATAATTTCTGGATGGATTGACATGTTTATCATTACAAAAAGTCCTTCTTTGTTCCCAGTAAGAATTTCTGTCTTAAAGTCTATTTTGTCTGATATTATCTTAGCCACTCCAACTCTTTAATTAATATTTGCTTGGAATATCTTCTTTCATGCTTTTTCTTCTTGTTCTTTATGCTATTTTTTGAGTATTTTTATTAGTGGCTATCCTAGTAAATACAATTAACACCTTAATTTAAGCAATCTAGTTCATATTAATACTAACTTAACTTTAACAAGTCTGGTCTAATAGAGGTCCATTTCCTCCTCCAACCTTTTTGCTATTATTATTACCCAAACTATGTTTCCATTATTTGTAAGCCTATCAACACACCATTATAATTATTGCTTTATGCACATGTCCTTTAATTCTGATAGGCGAAGAAAAGAATTACAAACAAAAAATATTTTAATGCTGTCTATTATACCTACCTGTGTAGTTAATTTAGTTAATTTTACTGGTGCCTTTTATTTCTTTGTGTGGGTTCAAGTTTCAGTCTAGTGTCCCTTCATTTCAACCTGAGGATTTCCTTTAGTATTTCTTATAGAGCGGGTGCTAGTTAAAAGCAAATTCTCTCATTTAAAAAAATATGAAAATGTCTTAATTTTTTTCATTTTTGATGGATATGGAATTATTGCAAGTAGTTTCTTTTTGAATTCAACATTTTGAATATGTCACCCTATTGCCTTCTGAACTGTTTAATTTAGTTATTAATCTTTTGTGGACACTGTACATGATGAGCCATTTTCTTTTTCTGCTGTCAAGATTCTTTCTTTGTTTTTTGTTTTCAGAAATTTAATTATGCTGTACCTACATGTGGATCTCTTTGAGAATAGCCTGTTTTGAGTTCATTTTACTTCTTGGATGTGTTGATTAATTTTTTAAATTAAATCTGGGAGTTTTGAGCACTTATTTCTTCATATGTTCTTTCTGTCATTTTTACTTTCTCCTCCACTTCTGGATTTGCATTATGCATATGTTGGTATGCTTTTTGGTATCCCACAGGTCTGAGCTGAAGACAGATGCTTAACCGACTGAGCCACCTAGGAGACCCAACTCCAGAATTTCTATTTGCTTTTTTCCCCTCTAATTTCAATCTTTTATCTATATTCTTTATTTGGTGAAATATTATATTCTGCTTTCTTTTAATTCTATAGACATGGTTTCTTTTATTTTTTGAACATACATATATAATAGCAGATTCAAAACCTTTGTCTAGTGAATCCATCATCTAGACACC
The DNA here is from genome assembly GCF_002007445.2 of Ailuropoda melanoleuca. Lineage (NCBI taxonomy): Eukaryota > Metazoa > Chordata > Mammalia > Carnivora > Ursidae > Ailuropoda > Ailuropoda melanoleuca. The sequence goes on from NC_048227.1 coordinate 45,466,113, forward strand.
TACAGGGACAGATTCTATTTATTGCTTTTTTCTTATGTATGGGCCATATTTTCCTGTCTCTGTGTAATATATATATACACACACACAAAGGAAGAAAGCATTTGGAAATTTCATATCATATTTTTATGAAATATACCTTATATTCCAAAGCTATAGATATATAATTTGTCTAGTAAAAGAAATACATTTACACTTTTGGTACTCTGCCTTTTTTTTTTAATTCTAAAATCTTTGACCAACTGCTATATTTTGTTTGTAGCATACATTTCTTAGCTTAAAGCAGTTATTAAAGAATGAAGGTTAACAAGGTCAGTAACTTAGATTTTCTAATTGAATCATAGAAATATATTGTTGTATAAAAATGACTTAAATTGAGAGATATCCAATAAGGGAGTACAAAAACTGCTCCCATATACTACCCAAATACCTTTAGATTTTTACTGGTTTAAAATATAAATGTGAGTAATTTCTAAATAGATTTTATAGTCTTTTAAATTATTCACAATTATTTTTTTATTATAATAATTTTTTATTATGTTATGTTAGTCACCATACAGTATTCACAATTAAACAAAACTTGGAAAAATATAATCATTTGCAATAGTACGTAAATATATTTTACATAGAAATTACAGTATACAAGGGTGCCTGGATGTCTCAGTTGGTTAAGTATCCGACTCTTGATTTCAGCTCAGGTCATGATCTCAGGGTCCAGGGATGAGCTCTGCAATGGGCTCTGTGTTCAGTGGGGAGTCTGCTTGAGATCCTCTCCCTCTCCCTCTGCCCCATCCCCTGCTCACTCACTTTCTCTCTTTCTCTCTAATAAATAAATAAATCTTTTAAAAAAAGAAATTACAATATACATAAAAAATATATTGTATTATATAGTGTGTGTGTACATCAATCATATATAATCAGTCATAATGTTAATCTGTTTTAAGTATCTGCATGTTCTGTGAATATACATATATATATATAATATACACACACAGTTAATGTATATGTTATCATGTGCTTCTTTTTCAGAAGTATTCATTTTTATTAGATTAAGAATTGAGGCTAGAAAGCTTGTTTCCTTTACTTGGGAGAACAAACTGTCATTGTTTACTTTTATTCTCAGAGCTGTCTTGCAAAAATAAAATAAAAAAGAAAAAAATGTATTTCCACAATGTGATAAATCCTAACTTCAAGCTGATGTTCAGAGAGAAATTAAGAAAATAAGAGGAAAAATGAAAACCCACTAACACACTTCCCATTACTCACTGAATTTACTTTTAACTGATCAGGGCAAGGAATGTTGAAGTTTGAATAATGAATATATCATGGCATCAATATGCTTAAAAAAAAAGGAGGGGGCCAGGGGGAAGATGTGTTGTCAATTGTTGATAATTAACCATGTTAATCTATGAATGTTTCATTGTGAGTACCGATAGTTTAAAACTGTATTCTCTTGTTTTGGGGGGAAGAGAATATTGGGATAATGGATTACTCCCTACATTTGTATCCAAATAAACCTTTTAAAATTCTAAAAGAGAGATTCGGAAGCCAAACATGAGGAATTGTATTCCAAAAGCCGTAATTGCAGCAAAATCAATTAGACAATTTTTCTTGATCGCGTTTGAAGCTTTGACATCACACATTCCGTTTATTTGCTTCTGGCCTAATAATCCTCTGCATGCTGGGAAAAATCTTTGTTCTCTGATAGAAGTAATAAAGCTGTCTGCACGATTCCCTCTGGTGAGACATGGAGTGTTCCTATTTTATTTAATCTATGGGTGTGCAGCCTTTTCAAAGTAAATACTTCACACACACTGAACAGAGAAAGACATGCAAGGGGGCTGGCCCGAGAAGTGTAAAAATTAAAAAGTGCCCTGTGAAGAAATAATGATGGCTCTCTAAAAAATTAAATAAATAGGAATCTCAGGTCAAGCGGGCCTTGACTCTCATTGCTGCCGGAGTGTGCAGTGTTTCATATTCTCCCAGCCCCCCTGTTCCATTCAGTTGTTCCTGTTGAATAGAAAGCATCGAGAAAATGAAGAGATCTAAATGCCAGCAGGAGACGAGCTGCATTCTTCTGGGCATGTCCTGAGCCTAGTCACCCAGAACAACTTGTGATCCCTGGACAAAGCCGTTCACAGCAGGTGGCCATATCAAGAAATTTTCCTCCTGGAATTAGATATTATCCCAGGAATCACTACTGAGTCAAACATAATGCCCCATCCTGCTGGGTCAAGTAGGATTCCATTTCAATTTCTTTACACAACGATGCGTTTCATCTTGTCTGCGTACAATGACAGTGCTCAGGCATGAAATAAATTGAAGTGCCTGAAAGGCAGAATTATCCCTTGAACCTGCAGCATTCCCAACCCCAAAAACATACATTGTCAAGTGAGTTCCAGATAAGCAGGATCTTCAGCAAGTGTTTGTGCTGCTTGGCTTCCTTTAATCATACTCCCTTTTGTAAAACGGATTTTCGAGGGGAAAGATAAATCATTGCTGAGGAAAAAAAAAAAAAAAGGTCATTTTAAAAAGGCTTAAGAGGTTCATTTTGTGTGGCTTTCCAAGGTGAAACAGGTAATTCAGAGTAGTGTAAGTCTTTTGTGATCAACTTAATGCATCCTCCATATTATGAAGAAGAAACTATTGAAATAAAGCCGAATAAAGTTCTTTACAGCAATGTTCCTGCAGATAGAAAGTGATTTCTTGTCTGCTAGGGTACGATCCAAACTCTGGCAAATGAAAGTTTGGGTTGAGAAGCAGGTTTTCTTCCACGTTGTCTTCAGAAAATGTAGCAGTTTTCCAGGATGCCTGGCAGATACATTTCAAACTTGTATCAACAACATACTTTTGCCTCCAGAGCACCAAGCTAGCTTCAGCATGGTTCTGTAGCCAAAGGACATTTTTCTCCAACATCAGGTTACTTTTGAGCCCTTAAGATATACAGACATATGAGAAAATCTAAGAAATCGGCTTTTATTTTTGCTTTATGAGATGAGAGATGTTTCTTTAGCAGTCAATTTTTTTTTTAATCTTAAAGTATAGTCTGCCTGTAACAATAGTTTTTTGAATATATTTTGGAAAATACAGACACAAAAATTAGAGGTATCTTAAATTTTAATAATTATGAACAGTTTAAAAAAGTTCTTATCCAAAAATCACCATTAGAACAAAAAGGAAGAATACTAAAATGTATGTATACAATAGCTCGGGATTTAAGGTGTATTTCCTATAAAATTATTCTTTTGGTTTTGCTTTCTTTGATTTAAATGTTCATTTTTAACCCATGTGGATGGTTCTTTAGAATGGAAAAATAACTGTGCATTTCTAGTTTTTACCCAAGTTTAAAACTCTGTTATTGTTATTTTTATCTATGCAAATGAGTATTCAACAGTGATCCCAACATTTGCTTTCTTCCAAATTGTATAGATTATTTGGTTGTGTATATTGTGGAATGAATTGCTTTAATCCTGCAAATTAACTATAGCTAGAAAAATCATGTAGTTATAAATGCACATATTTGCCCACTAACCACATAGAATTTAATCCCAGTGGTCTAGGGAATCTAGAAAAAGAGAAACAGTTGTTACATGGTATTTACTTGGGAGGGTCAGTTTAAAAACAATCCCATCTAGAAAAGGAAAACACTATGCTTTTGGAAATTATGTTAAAAATATAAATCAATTACTAAGTGCTTATATTAATATGCTTCTTGTTTACTGACTTTAATGTTTTTCATTATTACTTCATTCCCTTAATTTTGAAAAGATCCACTGAAGCTTACATTTAGAGCTCTGAGAGAATCTGTAGTTTCCCCAAGCAGGTCCAGATATTTACCACTCTGAGAAAAGACAATATGTATTAATAATGTTTTTCTTTTTCTCCAAATTCTTATAGCGTTTCTTCTTTATTTAGATCAATATCTGTATTTCTCTGAAATATTTATGTTTTTCCCATATAAAAATACACTGAAGTTGTAACTCATGTTACATAGTTTTATATACCTCATTACACTTAGCTCAGTGTTTTATGTCTAAAGTTGGTCAATACCTGTGTAATAAATGTACTAAAAATTAAATGTTGTATTGAAAAAACAAATCCATATTTGAAATCAATTTATAAAAAGTAAATAGTTGATGACTATTTGCCTTATAAGATTATTTTCATTTTGAAATTGATATTTCTCATTTTTAAATTTAAGTATCAATATTTTAAATCTAGGACAATTTAATACCTAAATTTTAAATTCTACATAATTTTCCAAAATTCAATTTCAAAATTCTAAAAATAGCCATTTACATACAAAATATTATAGAAAAAATTTCTCACATGGATTCTTCATTAATATATATTAAGTTCCCTCATAAAGCATTTCCAGGGGTAATTTTCCAAAGCACTGAGAACTTTTTGTTTTTCCCACTTCCATGTTTTTGTTTAAGACAATTCCTTACAAATTTTTTCATAAGCTTTGCCTGAATGTTCTTATTCAGCCATGTGTGAGTCTCCAAAGGAAAGACAAGTTTTTCCCCCTCCACTTTTATAATCTATACAAAGAAACAAAATTTTCTGCTCCAAAGGAGATTCTCTATGATGTTGTCCACTGGCAAAGAGATGACGTGAGAACAGAAATGTTATCTTCTGCTTTCTAGTTTTGAAAATGTAAAATCATCAAGGTTTAAGGAAAGGAGTTTTTTTTTAACAATCTAATAAATGGTGGAATACGTTTGCATTCAGGGTCCTGTGCAAAGATATTAGAACAACCAAATGTGTCAAACACGCTGGGCTGGGATATGGTGCGGTAACAATTACCCACCAAGTCCCATCCACTTACACCTGCATCTCGTTTGTCCCGCGTGACCTTATGTGGCATCAGGGCTCTCTGCTCAGTGAAGTGTTTGGACGTCCAGGCTGAGGAAGCAGTGATCGTTTCAAACATGGCTCATCACCTCACCAGAAGGAAAAGGAGAATGTGGCAAATGGCACATGGGCTGTGAAAGCTATTATGTGGAAGTGACACAAGTCACTTGTGTCACTTCCACTTAGACTTCACTGGCCAAAGCAAGCCATATGGTTCCCACTAACTACAAAAGGGTAAGGAAGTGTAACCCTATCATGTGCCTGCAAGGGAGAAGAAGCAGAATTCGTAGTGAGCAGAATTCATGATTCCCATCAGTCTTCTTTTTAATTTTTTTTTTACTTCCTCAAAGGTTGTAAACCTCTGACTTGAAGAATCATCCAGGACATATTTATTTAAAGCCTCCTATTTGAAAAATGCCAGGCTCTCCATTTGGAAATATGACATTTTCCTCACTCTTAGCTGGACTCCTCTTAAAACACTTTTGTTTGATAACACTGGTGATAAGTTTCTGCATATTTTTAATTGGATATCCCACTGATTAGTGGCCACCACTGCATTCAATATTTTTTCTTTATTATTCACATCAGTATTTTCGTTATTAACAAGAGTATCTTAATTAACTAATAAAAACACCTGTGAGCACTTTAAGACAGCGAAGCATTGTATTGAACATAAAGGCTCATAGTTCACTTAAGCACAGGCATTGCCCAACTGCTATCCAGGGTCAAGGATAAAAGGGGTGGAGGAACAGCCAGGTTCTGAGATGCATTCTGGTAATAAATTCTGTGCCCCCCGCAGCTTTGTGTCCTGAAGATTATTTCTCTTATAGCATCTGTTCTCAAAACAGTTCAGACCCACCATGGGAGAGACAGTATCTGCCCCCAGGGACAAGAGAAAACATGTTTTTAAAAGAAGAAGAAAGGACTGTTTGTTTTGGATGGTGTTTTAGAGATGTGAAGGAAGAAACAGGATTTGGAATACACAGAATGTGGAATGAGAGGTGGTATGGCTGTGAACCACATGTCTGAAAGACAGAAAAGATGATATTGATCTAATGATGGTAAGAAAAACAAGACTGATAGAACACAGAAGACTTGTGATGATTTCTGGTTTTGAAGTAGGTTAACAATTTCTCAGTGGGAAATATGAAAGCTTAATTTAGCTTAAAATATGAAATCTAGAGCAGTTAATCTTGCCTAAAGAAAGGAATCACAAAACCTTAATTATAAAAATAAAAATTATCCAAACAAAAAATAAGCCATGAGAGTTCAGATAAGCAATAGGAGATATAATGTCAAGAAATCAAGAGGATAATAGTTAGTTGTCTTAATTTTATATTGAAGATGAATACATATCTTCTGTTCAAGATGTCTTCTATTTTTCTATCTTTTGGGCAAAAGAAAATATTTAAACTTAGTTGAAAGTTTATTTGTAAATGAATGTGTTATGGGGAGGGAGAGAATACAGCTACCTTAGATTTTTGAAGTTAATGAAAATGGTGAATCATTTTCTTCCCATACCCAAGGGTTTTGAAAGTAGAGATGAAACATGGTACTATGACTACTTTGTAGAAAAAAGCCAAAGAAACGCTAAAGAAGAAAACACGTACTGTAACTGAAGAATTCCTGGCAAACATAGAAAAATAAATTGTAAACTGTACTGTTGTAAGATATAGGAAGACTTACTTTTACCATATAATGGAAACAAATTTCTAAGCTAGTATTTTATAACAAACTTGTTTTACTTCCATTTTTACTGAAGAAAATGGGACTTTGATATAGAGATGTCATGGAGAAAAAACCCAAAAACAACAAACAGAAAAACCCTGCTATGTACAACCATAACTTTCTGAATGGATGTGAGCAGCAAAGGTGGACAGGGAGGTTAATGTGGGGCTGGTTACAGCTGAATCACTTTGAATAACTGAGGGAGAAGAATGTGAAGGGAGGTAGTGAAGCAGAAAGTGGAGAAAGCAATCAGAGAGTCAATAAGCTGGCATGAAGCTAGGGACATTGTGCTGGGAAGGGATCACTAAAAACTCTCTGGTAGTTGATCAAATGGTTTTTAGAAAAATTGTGTGTAACATCAAATATTAAAGTTGGGTCATTTATGTCTACAAAATTAGCACTCCATCCAAGCTTCACATCCTCTTGACAAAGCCCAATACACATATTTGCACACATATATATCTGATGATGGGAAATTTTTTTGGGTGTGAAACTCAATGATAGTTAAGCTTTATGTCTAGGTCCCAAGCAATTTGAAACACAGGTAACATACAGGAGATGGTGACATGAGCTAAGGAGTGAATTAAGAAAAGAGGTGAGATACAGAGTTAAGTATGAGAACATAAGGCCATTGGATGGCCTTCAATACAGCAGAGAAATTTTGGAGAATACTCAAGCACTCCAGTAGGAATGATATGAGGGAGAAGTATCCTTGAGGCAAATAGTTCCATTTCAATGGGCAGGTAAACTTCTAATGACATCTGGCTTGCACAGTAAGGTAAGGACTATATTCTAAGGTTGTTCCACGTGATTATTAAATTCTTCTGCAATGTTCTTGGCTAACGGGCTGCATGTTTCATCTCTTCAGTGCAATCGACAGACAATTATTGGGGTCCCCTCATAGACAATTATGTAAGTGTCGGACATACAAGTGTGAATAAAATACAGCATTATGAGTAAAGTCCTCACAATCTATTCATCTCTCGAGCAGGACTGAAGACAGGGACGGCAAATCCACCCTTATGAACACAAGGAAATAGTTCTCCAGTGGAAGTGTGAATCAAGGGCTATGAAGGTAGAGATGAAGGGAGCGGGAAAGGATCACTTCAGAGAAGATAACACTTTTGATCAGGAGCTAAAAGGATGAACAGCGTTTCACTAGACAGAAAAATATGGCTATTTGGAATCCGCCAAATAAGCATATAGAGAATGAAATTGCCTTGTGTGATTGGGGTCACTTGGGATTAATTCGGTGTAACAGCAGGGAAGGGTGGGTGCCTCCACTGGCTACTGAGCAGGCAGGTTCCGTATTACAAAGAAACAAGATGCAAACAATAAAACAACATGAATGAGATGTTATAAAGCTTTCCTAATTGCTGATTCTATGTTACTGAGTACAGCTATTGATTCACATTTCCCAAACCATTCTCTTTGTCTCTTCTCACCTAAGCCTCCCTCCTGTACTTGTGTCCCAGTCACTGTCAGCTTTCTCCAAACAACCAAGCCGGAAAGTTTAAGGTCACAATTCATAGTACAAATTTACCTTTCTCTTTCCAAAATCTTTGGGTTTGGGGAAAAACAAAAGCAAAAACAAACAAATGAAAACCAAAAACAAAGACAAAATAAAACACGCTCCTTACCATAACCAACTTCTAAGTGGTCCCTAAATTTACTCAGTGCATCCTACACAATGTTCCCAATTTTGCTGATTTCTCTCCATTCTTATTGCAGAATCCCTAACTCAGGTTTTCATAATTACAGATTTGAATTTCTGCTTTTATTTTCCTACTAGCTCCCCTGCATTCTCCTTATCAATTTCTTCAAGCCATTATCCAAACTGCCTCCAGATGCGTCTCTCTAAAGTTCAGAAACAGGCAAGTCACTTCTCGCGTCGTGAATCTCAGTGGCAAAATGTTTGATTTGACATTTAAGACCATTATTTCCCTGCTGCAAATTGCAACTAATTTTGCAAAATTATTCTCTGTCAATAATAGTTAACAATGTTAGAGCATTCTTGGAGTTATCTTTCCTCTGATCGCCTTTTAAATCCATATATATGGATATACGGAAAATGGTAAATAAAGCCTCCACAATTCTGTCGACTGCATTATCTGAAATACATATTATGTAAATATAAATATATATTACATAAAAATATATATTTGCTATATATAGCCTCTATTTACCATGATTTTCCCATCCCAAGCCTCAATACATTGGAAACCTAATACTAACTTGTACTCTCCTATTAAGAACATTGTGGCTTTTAAATTGCTAAACATTTACAGAAAACATTTGAGGGGATTAAGTTGTTACTAATATAAGTTCTAAATTTGACTTCACTTACAAATGTTCCTATTAACTAAATCTATAGGGCCCTGTCCTCATGGGCTAGATTGAGGTGAGAGGTGAGGGACGTAAAACAGATTATAGAACTCATGACTTTTAGATACAGTGCCTGATGTTTTGCAACTCAGAATGTATAATTCCCAAAGGAGTGGAGCTGGAGGGAACGAAGAAAGTCCTGAAGGTCCTGATTTATGGAGGCTTTCTGCCTGTACAGCTGCACAAGCCCTGGGTGAACTGTGATTCACACTGTTCGTTGTGTCAAGCTTTTCTCGTGTTAGTGAATAGCATCTCCTTTTGGGTTAAGAAAGAGTGGGAAGTCTTACAATGGAGCCAGGTCCCTCTACCACGTATGATTTAAAGCTTCCTTTTTTAGAGGATTTACTCATCAGCAAAGTTGCAAAATTTATCATGGTATCATATGGAAGAAGCTAAATCTGACAAGTTAAGTCCAGGAAGGCAGATAAGGCCTTCATTGATGAAGTTAGGAAAGTAACTTGTCCTCATTTTTGGTAAGAAGTATCACGTTTTCTTAATGTAGCTTTCTTGTTTCTGAAAGAATCACCTAAATTTATAATTTAAAACCCAAGGTCAGCAAAGTGTGAGCAAAGGAATGGTTAGGATGAAATGCATTCAGTGAGTTTGACTGGATTAAGACAGATAGAAAAATAGTATTTTATATTTTAATATTTTGTTTGCATAGGTTTGCTGTTGAAGAAAAAATCTTTACATAATTAGGGCAATCAAATGCAATCACTTTTTTACCTTAACATGGTGAGTGACCTAATCAATTTTAAATCCTGTAACTGAGAAAATCTGAACATGAAAGATCAAAATATCGTTCTATATTGTATGTAAAAAATGGCCAAGTAGAGATACTGTGCTAAGGGAAAACACAGTACTGGAATCCACTGAAACAAGGAGGTTGCATTGAAAGGACTTTACCATTTTACTGAAGGGTTGAAAATTAGCCTAAGATTATCTGCTTCACATGAAATCAACACTGAGCATCCAAGGCAACAATTCCTTTACTGCTTTTATAAAATCCCACAGTATAAAAACAGTTATCAATTTTTGAATATTTTACTGTGGAAGTTTATTTAAAATAATCTTTGAAAGGTTTCTTTCTTTCTTTCTTTCTTTCTTTCTTTCTTTCTTTCTTTCCTTCCTTCCTTCCTTCCTTCCTTCCTTCCTTCCCCTTCCTTCCTTCTTTCCTTCTTTGAGAAGTTCTTTATTATTATTAAGGTGGTAACAGCACTAGCAGCAACAGGAACCGCTTAAATAGAGGTTCAAATTCCCTGTTCCATGTAGGACAAGATTTTAGTATTTATATTTTTTCTTTCTTTCTTTCTTTCTTTCTTTCTTTCTTTCTTTCTTTCTTTCTTTCTTTCTTTCCTTCCTTTCCTTCCTTCCTTCCTTCCTTCCTTCCTTCCTTCCTTCCTTCTTTGAGAAGTTCTTTATTATTATTAAGGTGGTAACAGCACTAGCAGCAACAGAAACCACTTAAATAGAGGTTCAAATTCCCTGTTCCATGTAGGACAAGATTTTAGTATTTATATTTTTTTAAAGATTTTATTTATTTATTTAAGAGACAGAGAGCACAGAGGGGGAGTGAGAGGGAGAAGCAGACTTCCCACTGAGCAGAGAGCCGATGCGGTTTGGTATTGGATCCCAGGACCCTGAGATCATGATGTGAGTGGAAGGCAGACACTTATCTGACTGAGCCACCCAGGCTCCCCAGTATTTCTTTTTTTATTTTTAAATATTTTATTTATTTATTTGAGAGAGAGAGAGAACATGAGCGGAGCAGGGAGAGGGTGGCAGGAAAACAGAGGGAGAGGGAGAAGCAGGCGGGGAGCCAGACCATGGGCTCTACCCAGCTTGGAGAGCTGGGTCTGATCTAGGGCTCCATTTGGGGCTGAATCCTAGGACACTGAGATCAGGACCCCAGCCAAAGGAAGCCACTTAACCAACTGAGCCACCCAGGAGCATTAGTATTTAATACACAAAGTAGACTGATATCATTTCCTGTGGGGTTTCTTCAAAATATACAATAGCTATTATGATGCAACGAAGTATTGACATGAAACTAATAAAGTGCAATTTTTATCTTCCTTTCAGCTCCCCTTCCATTCTTGTCTAAGAATATGAGATAACTTACAGATAACCAGAATCCAACTGGAAAATGCTTGCAGAAGAGACAGTATGGCCCACTCATGTGGAAACCCATTTCCCTTCTTGAAATTGTAAACTTTTTAATGTAGCATCTAGCTGCAGAATGGTATGGCATAGCAAAAGGAAAAAAAAATGCTGCTTCTCTGATATTGATTCTGATCAAAACTGTACTATATACTACGTATCAATTTGTAAAAACACATTATTCAAAAATCAAATAAGCCAAGATCAAGAATAACTAAATAATTTTTCAGCTTTTCATTAAAAAAATTAAATAATAATAAAAACCTACATTGGCTCATCATAAAAATAATCACTGGCAAAAATTTACTAATTTATTTCACAAGATTAACCAAATTCTGTCTTCTGGTACAAAGAGGTGTGAAATATTCTTTAGGAGTGAACACGTCATGCAAAGTGTTTCTTCAGGTGGAGAAGAATAGATGCAAAGTACAAGAACTCTTCACTTTTGAAAAGTGGCAGCTTGAACATAGACTAACATTCCTCAGCTGTTCAATGCCTTTTTCATGCTGCTTATGTGCACGCGAGCGCGCGACTACGCGCGCGGGCACACACACACACACACACACACACGCACAAGCACTATACTCAGTTAATGGCAAATTGTTGCTGTTTCTGTTTGAACTGATTAAGATATATTTTTAAAAATAGGCTTTTGGCTTTTGAAATGGCACCCGTAATACCAAAGTGACATAACACTGCTCTTCTGTAATTCAAATGGGCTGCCATTGAGGCAAGGGAAGCAAGAGCCTCTGTGCAATTTTCCTCTTTTTTTTTGTGAGTTAAGCAGATTTACTCTTTAACGGTGGAGCTTCAGCGGATGATTATGACATCAAAGTGTGACAGACAGTGATTATGTACTGCAGGGAGAAAAGGCGGTTAAAAAGAGACAATTCATTCCCATAGCTTAAAGGGACAATTTCCTTGGCCAAAAGTGAAATAAACTGTCTTGCCAGGCTTCTTTTTAAAAGAAACGAGAGTGGAGGCTTAGTCTGTTCCGTTTGATTTTTCATTTCCTTTCATATTTGGAATCAAACAGCCTCCCCTCGTACCCAAGTACTTTTCCCATCACACTCACTGACCGTCTGCATATCCTATGGGATCTGTTTTTTGACCCAATTATTTGGTGGATTTGAGTATTTTTATCAGCAGATTTCTCAACATCAGGAGCTTTTACTTTAATGAAACTGACATCTGGTGTTTTAGCCTTTTTTTTTTCCAACTCAGCTATAATCTTTCTCAATTTGTGACCTCTCTTTGGTTTTAATAATGCTGTTGGAAAACTGTACATGCAGTGTTATTCAGTCAGATCGTTGGGCATGTATTAGAAAGATGAAAAATTTGTCATTATTTGCTTATTTTATATTTAATTTTACTGTTTCTTTTCTTGGTCCATTCAAATACCGCTTTTTCTCAAATATAGTAATTACATGAGCTAAACATTATATCATATGTTACTGAATTTAACAAAAACAAAGGTAACTTGCAATATTTAATTTGTAGTTCGGTTAACAAAACCCCATGATTATTAGTCAGATGGACTGCTCTAAATACAAAACTAATGTATAATACCTGAGATTTTAAAATGATTATTTATATATTATTGTGACATTTTAAATAATTTAAATATTCGGCTTGTTTTTCTCTTGAAAAAATTGTCAATCCTTTTTATGGTGTGTGAATCGTTTTTAAATATACTCTTAGAGACCTATAGTTATGCATCTTTTTATTATGCTACCTATATAATGAAAACTATATGTTATTTAAACATATGAACACCTTTAATATTAGATTTACTTTCATATTGATACTAAGAAAAGAAGCAAAGAACGAAATGGCCATAGTATGTTTATTCAGAGCATCAGTTTGTTTTATTTTGTGAATTGTGTGTCGCTTAAGTAGAATTTGTAACAAAATTCTATTGAGGTGTCCATAAATTTTCTACTTGGGAAAGAAAACAAGCTATATAGAGTATATTCAAGATGTGGATAGTTCCTATTAAAAGTATTTAAAAATAAAACTTAGTAACACTCAAATAGATAATTTAAACAATATTTTCAATGGATGGAATTTCAAGCACATGCATGTTAAATGTACTATATTCTCATATACTGAAATTTGAATTCCATAGAAACAGAGTATGCTGCAAAAGTATATTGTAATATCAAGAGCAGGTATTAAATAAAGAGATTCCTAATCCTACTATTTTACTATCCAAAAACACCCAACTAATAGTTTGTCATGTATTCTATAATCTTCTCTCCTTATGTGCTGTGTTTTAAAATATTTATCATGTTGCTGCTCTTGTTGCTGTTTTTGTTTTATTTTTATATTTAAAACACTGTGCCCTTAATTTAGACTAGTACCTGCTTACATATTTGCTATCCATTTTAATACCTCTATGCCAATGATTTTCAATTGGCAATACCTCTATTGCCAATGATGTGACGTAGTGTTACCTGCCTAAACACAATGCTGAAGAGTTATCAGACTTGTTTGTTATCTAGTCTACCTTGTCTCTCTGCCTCTCTGTCTGTCTGTCTTCTGTCTATTTTAGTGGAATAGGAATGTACCTATAGGGAAGCAGATACATAGGCATATACACCAAATAATAAGAAACACTGTGTTATGGTTTAATTGGCAGTTTTTTCCCTTCTCAGTAGTATATAAAATAATGGTGCCTCTTAAAACCAGTAACTTTGATGCCATTAGTTGTAAGTACTTCTCCAAGCTCACTCCAGTAACTCCGTTCTTACTATCTGTGCACCTGCAGCATTTATCCTTCCTAGTACTCCTCCCCCACCTTCATCTCTCAATGCCTATGCACAGCTCAGTAAAATGCCTCTTCCTTATTCATCCACTTCATATGCTCAATTATTTTTTAAGATCATTTCATTTAAGATCACTTCAAAGGGCACTTTCTTGGTGAGTTTTTCTCTATTATCACCGAATTATTATTCTGTCCATACTTTAGTTAGCACATAGACTGTGGATTTCTCTCCGTGTCCCCCCGGAAACGATGTATGTACATCAGGAGAGTGAGACAGTCTTCTATGACTCTAGTACATATATTATTATATGAATCGTTATCTACTGATCGTAATCTCCTTGAAAGCAAGGGCTGGGTTCTACTGAATAATGCCACCTCAGAAAGCAGCACAATGCATGGAATGCAAGCTATCAATAAATGACATCTGTTATGTGTTTGGTGAGGCTCAGTAAGTATTATTTGAAATAATAAGGTAAAAAAGTCAATAATGGATAATATATTTTACAACCATAGTTTAACAAATTAGTTAATGTGACAGTGTTGAAGCTAAAGTTGGAATTTTTTCTGGCTCCATTACCCATTTATACCTGTTATGGACAAACAATATTTGTTCTTAGTTATTGATGAAACTCGAGAAGATTCTGCATGGATTAGTGCACTTTACCCTCAGTATGTGAAAAAAATCAGTACTTGTTGACGGAAGGTTAAAATTTGTCAATTTCCAAAAATATCATATGCAGTAAAATAACATGTTTATATTAATATATTGATAATACATATTTTCAAATAATAACTCAAAAAATAACCTCATATGTATAACATTTTTATGTTTATCTTCCTTTATTAGTTTTCAAAAGTATTTGCAAGATTAAGATATTTAGGCTATAAAGCCATTTAAGCCTTTTGCTTTTACTGTCTCCTCAAACATTAATGAGATGACACAGCATGAAGGAAATATATATGAACTTAACATTTGCTTGAATATTATAGTAAAGGTACCAAACACTATGGGTAAGAATTGTTTTTAAACACTGATGACGCTTAAACTGGAATATTAGCCTGATCACAATAGGACATCCACGTTGTTTGTTGCCTCCTTATTTATTTACACTTTTGCTGTATGCTTTTGGTTGCAATTACTCTCCGAAAGCATTTTATAAAACTACTCAAAAAATGTTACTCAAATACTTTCTTCTCTTTTCATCCCCATTTCTTTGATAAAATGTTTCATTTTTCACCCTGATGGCTTGTTCCTTAACTATGCCTGTTGTAGGCATGGTTAAATGTAGGGTCTATCAGTACACCCCCCACCCAATCATCAAATATGGCAGAGTGATCAACTGTCGTTGTCTTTGATTTTTCACATTTGAAGCTGTTGGTTCTGTTTTAAAATACATTTTAATTTGAAAGAAGTTTTAATAAATCTCGCTTCTCCTTTTAGTATCTGTGTAGTATGGGCAAGTGTTTTACCACTGTGGGCCTAAATTTCCTCATCTGTAAAATTGAGATACTACTACTACTACTACTACCACCACCCGCTTTACAGGACTTTTGTGAGGATTAAGTGGATTAATACATGCAGTATACTTAGAACAGAGTATATGAATTATTTGAGAGTTACTTTTGAGATTATTGTCATTATTCTAATTGGTTAAAAAGAGAATTCCTGACCAAAATGTTTTTCATGCACTATTATGCTTTCCCATCTCAAATAAATCAATCTCTTGCATTGCAGAAAAGAAGGATAGGCTTAGCATGTGATTCAAATACAGCAGGACAGAAAGGTGAGAATCAAGAAGTAGATTTCAGCTCAGTATGTAAAAAAGTTCTGGTAGAGTCTTCAACCATTTGCTTGAAATTACTTGCTTCTTCAATTAGTTTGCTTTGTGCCTAGACAACTGTCCAGACAGCCACTGAAAGGATTCCTTAGTTTGGTGAGAAGTTGGCTTAGAGGACTCTTATTCTTACCAAAGAGCTGGTATTATTTAAAAGTAGAACAGATGGAGCTAAGTGGGGTAATCGGAGGAATATTTCCTTTATTCATTCCCTGACATAATGTCTGCAATACTATGTCTCTTTGAATTTTGAGTCCACAGGTGAAATACATATAAAAAGCAACTCTTCTTATTGTGTATTATTTAACAATCACCTAAGACAAAAAGACATGTTAAGTTCTAGACAATGTGAAATCTCAGAAGAAAGTAAATTGGTGGAGCACTAACAGCAAATTGTGTCTACTTCTTAATTTGAACCAGTTAAACCTGTTACACAGTCACCAATTCTCACAGTTATGTCACAGAGGAACGCCTGGGTCTCCAGGTGTCTTCCTGTGAGAGGAAGTGACTCTCAGCAAAGGTCAATGCTGTTTAATCAGATGAATAAGTCACAGGACAGTGAAGGAATACCTCATAAAGATTTCTTCCTGGGAGCATGTACATAAAGCAGCTGCTAATGGGACCACTGCACTTCTGAAAAGCTTCGGTTTGACCTTAGAGTGTTGGAATGCAATTATACACAATAATAGCGTTCAATAGAGCTTCATTGTATTGCAGTGTGAGAGACCTAGTCATGAAAATGGTAGGGAAAGTGACCTGATTAATTTTATTAATTAAATTTCAAGGCTACTCTCAACCTGGCTCCCACTTTGCAAACATATTGTTCACCTTATGGGTTCTTCCAGTCTTGATTATTCATTCAGTCATTGTCATCCCCTGCATTCATCTCCCCCCCCCCCATTTTGGAAGTCTCACATGTGCAAATATTGGCATGGTACAGCATGCAGCCCAGGTCTTGCCGTGCTCTGGACTGGAGCTCCATCACTAATGAATTTTTGTTGCTGCCCCTACCAGCCCTTCAGCAAGCTTCTATGGATACCAATCTAGAGCAGCCCCGCGTATACTAGCATGGATCCAAATCTTCACATGTTCAGAATCCTCACTGACCTCACTGAGACTTCCATAAAACAGATACACCAACTAAATATAGGGAGATAATTTTAAGACACAACTCTCTTAAATGGATCACCTTTGTTTTCACCTTCCATATTTTCATAGTGGGAGAACACTCAGAGTGAAGGCCAGGACTCATAATCACAAAGTTGTAAGAATGGCCAAGTATTCTTCCATGAACATTTAAGTTTTTAGAGGTATAATTAAATAGGAAATAGCAGAAACATAGCTAGAGTGATGAGCTGTAAATTTTATAGATGAGTATATGTGCTCACTTGTCTGTAAAAATATATAAATATGCATCCTGGCTACAGTCCATCTAGAGCTTAAAAAAACTCAGAATAAAGACAAAAATATCCTATGTAAATTTTTTTAAAAGCTTTTGTTGATGTTAAATGAATTTTAAAAGAATAATGATATAGTGTCTTAATTCTTCAATATTTAAGTGCTATAAGTTTATTCCTTTAAAAATGTAGAATTATAAAGGCATCAAAATTTAAAATCTGTAACACTGGAAGAAAATATAATTTTATGAATTGTTAGGCAACTTTTCAATACTGCAAAACAGGTAAATTCAAATATGAATAAAAGCATTGATTTCACATTGCCCTCTGATGTGGGGTAAGACCCTGTCAATATATATATTGCATATATCAGTTGTATCTACAAATTATGAAGCTTTGTATTAATTGAATAAGAAAACTTATATTATCATTCAACCATTTCCCTTAAATTAGTTACCAAGGAAAATAAATTCAATAATGAAGCTAAAACACATTAGTGCAATTCTCATATATTTTACTTCAGAGCGAGGTTTTTATATACTTTTTTTTAAATTTTTTTTTGTCAGAGAGAGATAACACAAGCAGGGGGAGCAGCAGGCAGAGGGAGAAGCAGACTCCCTGCTGAGCAAGGAGCCTGATGTGGGACTCGATCTCAGGACCCTGGGATCATGACCTGAGCTGAAGGCAGATGCTTAACCAACTGAGCCACCCAGGCATCCCACATTCTTATATTCTTATTTATAAGGCTTGGTTTTAATTGAAACTATCATTAAAGGAGGATTATTTTTTCCTATTTGAAGGTATGCATCCCTCAAATACAGCAACTTACTTGAAAGTAACATTTATTTAGATATATAATATTGATGACTTTAGTTTTAAAAAAATAACATCATTTTCTAATATTCCCATGTTTTCATTCTTCCTTCATGCTGGACAATATCCTTAGAAATTGGGATAAAACTCACTGATATTTTTTTCATTTTAGAAAGAATTTCTAATTGTGCAAAATATTTTATTTTTGTTATAAATATGTTTATATTTAGTATTGAATATGAATATTTAAATTTAAATAGCACTTTATGTTTCTTAAATTGTTTTACATATAAAAATAATTTTGAGTCATCGCTATTATTCAATGTTGTGAGTTGAATATTATCTTCCCCAAAGTCATCTGTTACAGCCCTAAGCCCCAAAGTTACTGTATTTAGAGACAGAGCCTTTAGGGAAGTAATGAAGGCTAAATGAGATTGTTAAGTGTGGGGGGTCCTAATCTGACAGTTTGACGTCCTTTCTAATGAAAGAGACATTAGAGAAAAACACATGTGAGGACACAGCAAGAAGGCAGCATTCTACAAGCCAGGAAGAGAGCCCTCACTGGAAACCAAGTTTGTTGACACCTTTATCACAAACTGCTAGCCTCCAGGATTTTGAGAAAATAAACGTCTGTGGTTTAAGCCACTCAGTCTGCGATAGTTTGTTGCAGCTGCCCAAACTTACTAATACATACAGTTGTTATTATTTTTCTTACTGAGGGTCTAAAGTGCACAGAATTGATTGATCATAATTTTTGGTTCTTAACCACTATTATCAGTTGTCCTTTGCCAGAACATATTTTATTTTACTTATTTATTTAACTGGACAACTGGAATATTACAAATAACATATCTGCCGGTGTGTTCCTCACCTATATTGTCTGCCAACATTCTGATATTTGTGTTTAAAGTTCCTTTATGTTCCTTTTTCAGTTTTCTCACTAATATGCTGTTTAGTTTTACTTTACTAAATATTGACTCCTTGTACTCACTTTTTAAAAAATCAATAATATGTTCCCAAGCTTTACTCATTAAATTGCTTGTCATTGTGATTCATTTTCACTATTATATAATATTCCATTTTGTAAATATATCACGATGCATTAATATTTTCTCCTGCTAGTGGAAATTTACCTTGTTCTCAGTGTTTGCTGTAATAGACAATGGGGGTATGAATATTTTTGTACCATGTTCTTGTACATATGTGCCAAAGTCCTCCCGGATATTTTCTCACAAGTTATTGCTATGCTGTAAGGTTTGCAAATGTTCACTTTTACAAGATAATGTTAAATTCTTTTTACAGCGTACCAGTTAGCACTGCCACAAGTTTAATAGGTTTTGTATTATAATTGTGTCTTTTGCATATGCTTAAGTGAAATCATAAAATTTATATTGTTAGAAGAATAATATATTGTTGAAAATATAGAAACTATTACATTAAATACTTTGTGAACTTTACCTTATGCTGCAGGAGATATTTATTTATAATTTTAGGCATATTTATCATTCCATATATGAAGTGGTATGATAGAATGGTCACATAGTAAAAACAACTAAATACACTTTTAGCATCTCTTTAAAGACTTCTTTGTCTCTCTCTTATTAAAAGAAGTTCTACAGATCCTGCCCCACTTAGGAACGTGAATATTTCAATTACTATAACATGCAATAATTGGAGGACAGGAAGAAAAGAGGCATGCTACAAGAGGAAACTTTATCAGAG
Source organism: Ailuropoda melanoleuca (assembly GCF_002007445.2). NCBI lineage: Eukaryota > Metazoa > Chordata > Mammalia > Carnivora > Ursidae > Ailuropoda > Ailuropoda melanoleuca. Next base: position 45,485,774 of record NC_048227.1, read on the forward strand.
GCCTGAAACACTGATATCTAAAATCATTTAATGTTAATTTCACAGTCATCTTAACTGGTCAAATCAGTGGGTAAAATGATCAGACAAAAGATTTTTCTTTATATATTTTTTTCTTCTATCCAGAATTCATTCATAATTATTGAAGTAAATAATTCATTTACCTTATGGCTTTATAGCATTAACACAGTACTTCTCACAATTCATTCACTAATTCAGTTACTTTCTGACCTTGTAATTAAAACATTTTAAACATATATTTTGTGTCTACCAGATTTTTATCTTGTTTGCTTTATAGTTGGACACAAGTCTGTTTTATTATCCTGTAGTTATATTTTAAATGTTGCAATGGTTTTTCAAATATTCTTAGTATTAACTTAGAACTGAGTTGTTTTAAATGATTAATTAATAAAATAACCAGTGGGTAGAGTATTGAAGAAAACAGAGTACCTTACTTGCTTTTATAATGCAATAGTGAAAAAAAAATAACTAGAGGGCAGGTAAAATCATCTAACCATAGTTTTGCACATCCATATTCTCATTGAAGCAAATCCTGCTCTTAGGTTTTCCATAGTTGCTTTTCAGAGATTTAGTGAGAAGCAGTTATACAAATCTGTGGGCAGAATTCCTTCTGAAATTAATAACTGAACTCATGTGTGAGAGACAGAATGTATTTTGTACATGCTTGTACTTAGACATATAATTAAGAAAAGCTCTCTTTCAGTTTTCAAGATATTTAGAAAGTAATTGAAATTGATAAAGAAAACCAGTCACAATAGCACTTTGAATGAAATCACTTAAACTAACAAATTGTATTTATGTCAAGATGGTTCAAATGGATATACAATTTTTACTTAAAACCCAAATCAGAAACTACAGATGTTTCTATTCCATCTCTAATTGTTGAATTTTCTGTTCTCAATGATCTGTATTTATTCATTCCCCAACATCTAAAAAATGCTAAGAATCTGGAAGGCTTTATGCAAGGCTAGTTGTCAGAACACAAAACAGGAAACTATCTCAAATGCTCCTAGTTGATCCATCTTTGTGTTCCAAGCACAATGCCTAAAAATCCACCTGCTGGAAGTCGGGTGGTGTATGCAAAGGGATGTCATGGTAATTTGAAAACCGTTGAATACAGAACAGAAGCTTTTCCTGCCCTCAAACTCACCACACTGGTTTGTCTGGCTGACTACATGCCAAAACTTTTGATTGATGTGCTCACTTCAGTCACGGGTAATTTTAACTCATATATTAAGTAGCTGCTGTTTCCACTCTATTATAGTTCCTTGTATGGGGCAAATCAGAGTTCTGGTTTTGTCTGTATTGGGCTGACCCAGAGCCATAGTGTGCTTTTGTTTGGATTTAAGTAGGAGGCAAGCTAATATTTCAAAACTAGCAAACTTTTACAATCTCTGCTTTTCTTAATTGTAGGGATCCCTGTGGTAAAGAGCTTTTTATTTCTACCACATAGCTCTTTAGGAGCCCCAAGGAAGCCAGAAACATCGTTAAAGGCTTTCTAAATACATAGACTTTCTTTTGAAATGTAGGAGATTTAAGTGGATTAATTCAATATAACCAACTGTGGCAGCATTTCCCCTTTTATCTGTTTGTATTTGTGGAAGACAAACAGTAATTTTTGGTTGTGTATCTCGGTACCTACAGCAGATCTGGAAACCAAGAACATTTTTATTCATTACCATCTTAGAGTTCACTGGTTGTACAGAATACTGACTCTAATAGAAATGACCATATAAATGGTAGATTAAGATGTACATTTCCGTTAAATTCCAGACTTAATATTCACATCAGTCTGCATGTAAAATAATATAAAAAGAATTCATTTATATCAATAACCTTTGCCTCTCTTCAAAAAAGTTACCTACTAATTATAATAGAATTAAAACTTGAAGTTAAACGAACAAGTCATTTATCATCATCATCATCATTATTATTATTATAACTCAAAAATACAATTTACACTAGGACACATCCCTTGCTCCCATGAAATCGAATAATATTTCTGAAATGAAATAAAATTTGTTAAAATGTTAAAAAAAAATTTTTTGGTAAACGCCTAGAGAGCATGAACTCTGTTAAATATGCCAATATTCACCACAGAAACTTTGTAGTATATAATAGGGATTATATTCAACAAATGCCTACTATATATGCAAGGAAAACAAGTCTGACAGGGCAAAAGTAGTTAATATTTTGTAAATTGCTCAGAAGAAAGAAAAAATTAGCCTAAAGTACTAGTCCAGAGGTATATAAAAAGGCACTCTCTTACATAGTCTTTTTTGGCATTCGTTGGCATAAGAGTACATGCCAAGCCCAACAACCTTCCAGTCAAATCCCCTTCCATTTGAACCAAATAAAATGAAATTGCCCATGGAAAGGTTGTAAATATTACATTATTTTAACTCATGAGATTCTTAAGTCTAAGCTACACAATCAAAATTATAGGAGGCTTGAGAATTATCTAGTTTTAGATGCCAGTCTGGAGAAGACAGGTAAATTGAGTGTTTTTCCAAAAAGTTGGGCAAATATGTATGTATTTAGTTTATTTTAAAGCTTGTATTACCCAGAAAGGTACTAATGTAGATTTTACAATAAGATTATTTACTTCATTTTAAAATCCTTATTGTAAATAAAAGTAGTTAGAAAAGGGGTCAACTAACTAAGGACCATGGCCCAAATCTAGCTTGCTTCTTGTTTTTGTAAATAAAGTTTTATTTGAACACAGGCCTATCTGTTGATGTTTATATTGCCCATGGCTCCTTCCCTGCTCTAAAGGCAGAGTTGAGTAGTTGAGACAAAGAGGGTAAGGCTTGCAAAAACTGAAGTATTTACTATCTAATCCTTTAAAAAGAAAAAGTTTGCTAATGCCTGATTTAGAATAAATATTTTATGTTAAAGACAAAAGCCATAAATAATAAAGTTTGAATATTTTAAAAATACTTGAATATTTGCAAATATGGAGCTAAAGTAAGAATATAATAAAACAATAGGAAATTTATTCCTATACTCATTGTCAACATAATTATCATCTCATACTTACAATAATTTACTCAATACTACATATAGCATGCCAGAAGAGCTATTCTCAGCTCTCAAGGAAAAAGAGATATAAAATACAAATTCCAGGCACTATGTGTGGTTTATTCATATATTTCTTCATATATATTATGGTGGGGGAAAAAGATTTTTAAAAGTTCCCATTTCCTAATCATTAGTTTTTATTTTATAAAAGTAAAATAACTCGACCTTTTAAAAAAAATTCCTGGTGAGTTTTTATGATGAATTCTAATTTCCCAACGCTCTAGCACAAGCCATAAAAAAGTCACGGTTTTCTCTCCTATGAAGCACAGCATGCATATGATTATAGCTCAATTAAGAAACCGGAAACATTCAGATGAGGTACTCAACTTGCACGCTCTGGGTGGCTGAGTCAGACAAGCATTGCTGGAAGAAGGTGACTCCATTAGCGCCCTTTAAAGAAGCCATCAACTAAGCAGCCATTACGTTTTTTGTGTCTCGAAGTCTTTTCTTAAACACCCTTCAATATTTAATGACGTCTTACTGAAAATTTGATATTTATTCATTATATTTTGATTTTAATAGGGGATGAGAGATAAGTTTATCTGGAGATAAAGGAGGAGAACACCAGGGCAGAAAACATAGTATATTTACTGAAATAATGAAATTGAACATAAACAGAACCAGATGATCCAAGGGGAAAAAAGTCATAAAGGTTAACAATATTTTACTGGCTTCCCTAATTCCATCCTGGCCTTTTCCGGTTATTACTTTGAAATTTTACTTCAAGGCTTTGCTACTTTCTACTAGTGCTTCTAAAAAATGAGGCACAGGGATTTCCTAGGGATCTTGTTAAAATGCAGATTCTGATTCACTAGGTCCACAGTTAAGCCTAATGATCTGTATTTCTAGCAAGATCCCAGGAGACTGTTGCTTCCGGTTCCAGGGCACGCTCTATATAGGAAGACCTTAAATGACACAAGTAAGGACTAAAAATTAGGGTATTAGAAAAAAGGCAAATGGATTTTTCCTGAGGAGAATTTGGTTGTTATTTCACTACTTCTGTACAAACAGCTCAAAAAATGAATAAAAGCTGACAAAATTTAGTCCAAAAAGGACTTTTCTACAGATATTCTTAGTAGGGAAGACATAAAAATATCCTTCCATGTCCACAAATACCATTCTACTTCACTCCTAAAATGTTTCTGGATTGCAATAAATCTAAGTATATTTTTGGGATTACTCTTAATAAGTATAGATGAGAAAAATATTTTCAGTTATCTCTTTCAGTAAGCTTTAAAGTTTTCATATGTTCTTTTAAATACATAATTGATTTTGAGTATTTTTCTTACTCAGGGTGCAAAATAGTAAACTATTTCATTTATTTCCTTTCACTGATATATATGTTCATATATATGTGTGTATTTACATATGACAGTTCTCTTTTTTTCTATTAAGTCAACGTGTGGTTATCAAAAGAGAATCTAGTTCTTAGAAAAATAACAAATCTAAATAAACAGATCTAAATAAATAAAGACCGTATCCAAATAAACAGATAAAAATCTTAATACTTTAAACATTAAAAAAAAATAAAGCCTTACAAAACATGTTAAGTTCTCTAGATTTTTTTTTTTATTAAACCTTAATATGGAGGGAAAAAAGTGTACATTTAAAATCTGGGCTTTCAAACAAATATTCAAAAAACATGATGTAATATAGTATTTACTGTGAAATAAAACTATTTCCTAGAACGTATACATATACTTTGTGATGTACACATTCCTTGGTAATGTTTACATCTGAAAGTGGCAGGCATTATCCGAAATTCACTACAGAAAGTGCAAAGCAGAATTAAAATTATTATTATGATTTATAAAATATTAACAATTTCCACTGAATATCACAAAGTCCATATGGTAACAGACATTGTATCTAACCACTAACTTCAAGTAAGAAATTCCAAGAAAAAGACATGTTATGGGATTTTCCATGAATTACATACTTATATGGGAAGGAAATGGCAAACAGTTTCAAGAAATTCCTTTTTAAATGTTGTTGAACTTCTTCAAAGCCATAAACAGGAGATAAAGAACATTATTAAACTTCACAGGAGGAAGTAAGAAATCCACTTAGCCTGTTGCTAATCTCCTAAAATTCTTCCAATGAACACTGATAAAGATATAAAATCTGGGATTATCTAATATTCTTTCTTCTACTCTTCTTAATTCTCTCCATTGATTTCAGCCCTAGGAGAATTGGAATGCTTGGAGATACAGCTAGAGAAAAAGTATCCCGAAATCCCGGATACCTTTGACATTCAAAAGCAGTGCATTTTGAGATCTTCATATATTCTTAAATATCATGATAGTAAATAATTTTCTCAATAATTACATTAATACAGAACTGAAAAAAGAAACTAATTCACTTGGAACACCAGTGATTCTGCAAATGCAGGCTTAAAGTTAAATAGCTTTTTAAATAAAGCTAGCCACTTAGCATAAACTTTTTAGTATTTAAAGAAATAATCAGGAACTCACTTCAATCTTTATTCACACTTCCTATTTTCTAGCAAAGAAAAACCAACAAAATTTTTAGATATTTCATTTTTTTCTTAACATTGCTGGATATTTGCTTTTGTATATATGTGAAATATATATATATGTCATACACATATATGACAGCAAAATATTGGTTAAATGCTTATTACTTGCCTGCTCATACTTTGTATTGTCTCACAACCTCTTGTGAACAAATCAATTACATATACTAAACTCCTTTTTTTCCAGTAGCACAAGTGTTCATTTTTTCTAAAAAATCAACATTTAAGAAAACATTTCACTGTTCTCTGTTCTTTAATATCCCTCTATTTCAACATTAGTGATCTTCTAAACTATTTGCTTTCCTTTACATGTGCCCTTCATATCTAAGCATCTATTTTCTGGGGAATTAAGGCATATGCAAAAAAGATATTTTCTCTTCTGTATCATTCAACTCAACTCATTACTCTGAAATCTATATGTGTCATAAGCATTACCTTCACTTATCAGTGAAAAAGGTAAGAAGAGGAGATGTTAATTTTACATTTCTAATTTGAAGGAAAAACATTTAATTGGCTCTAAAGTATACAAAAGAAAAATTCATAACCTCCATATATATATATATATATATATAACTATTTTAGCTAATAGGGTATGATTTGGAAGTAGACTGCAGAAAGCTCCAAGTAGCTCTATGAGAAGCAATTGAATTAATTCATTACAATCAGACAATCTGAAAGATGCAAGCAAAGATGAGGGGTTTCCATTAACACATTGCGTTGTTTCTACAGAATATTTTGCTTTGATCTCTTCTGATGACAAAAGAACTACTTTGGAATCAGAATATAATACAGATGTCAGAGGTGATTGATGGAGTGAGGGTGGAGGCCGGGGAGAGGTTTACAGGGCTAAGCCATTGGACACATCAAGTGTGTATTTGTGCTAGTATCATTTTATGTTTGTTGTCACTGTTGTTCCCCTTTTCCTGCTGGCCTTCCTGTCAACTACGGTTTATATAGGATTCCTTATACCTTGACTCTTGGTTCTGGCTGGCTGTTCTTTTTTACAGGCAACTACCGTGAATTCTTTTTTTCAGTTACAATACCATGAAGTATTATTGTAAAAATTCTTACCACACCCCTTTTGCTCTCAGGAGATGCCTTTCTGCTTTTTCCTGTGTTTGTTGTTTGTTGGATGGTTTGTTTCCTACATCCAAAACTAACTGGAGAGAATTTTCAGCTCCAAGTTAGTACTGAAATACAACTTTTTTTTGGTAAAAACATACTCCCTTCAGCAACTTTCAGAATTGTCCTTCCACACATTGTCCTAGTGAAAAAATAAATTTAATAAACTTTAATACTTTTGACATGATTTCTTTGAAAAACTTGCTAGATATTTTCATATGCAAAGAAAGAAAACAAGATGATTTGAACTTGTCCAAGGAGAGCTCTCTACTGGCAGCACAGTGCCCCCTAAAGTTATCCTTGAGAGAAAATACCACAATATCTCAAAATGAATTATATATTTCTTAACAAAATATTAACACTTGACTTCATTTTACCAAATAGATAAACCTTTCATCAAAAAATAGCACAAGTCATACAAGAAATGATACAAAATTTTTATGTCAATGATAAATTTAATGACAAATAAAATATGTCCTTTTGTTATCTGAGTTTCCATTCTATGCTATTGAAAAACTAATAATAAAGTGAAATATGTTAATGCTGAGGACTCAGTTAAATGTTTATTTGGTTATAAAATATGGTGTGCCAATAATGCTAGAATCTGAATGGAATACATTTATTGGAAGAGGGCAGAATAATTTTCAAATGTAAGCTTGCATATTTGATAAAATATAAAGCAATGTCTGTGTCTCAGATCAGTAACTGAACAATCAACAAATCTGGGGAAAGTATTCAAAGAGAATGTACACAAACATTAAAATAAGCTATGGTTTTATTACTATATTGCATATATTTGTAAATCTTAGCTTAAAGTACACTAAATAAGTAAACTATTGAGTTGATGTTATGAAAGTAAGAATAAACTCATTTTGGTAAGTCAAAACAAATCAGCCATTGCATTTGTCTTTCTTATAAATCAATTTTCTTTAAAAAAATATTCAAATCTCCCATCTTTTAGAGCAAACAGTAAGTTCATATCAACTCCCAAATATACTACAAAATATTCTGTCTGCAAGGTATTATAAGATATACCATTAGTTTCTATATATTTGTCTTGCTTAAAATATGTTTTTTTAAACATACGTTTTTTAAAACAAATTTTTCTTATTGCTTCTGGTAGAGCCATAGGCACAATCATGATGCTAAGATACACAAGTTGGCAACAGAAATTGAACCTGTTATTACTGGTTCCATCCTGTTTCTGCAGTAACTTCTTTTGTTTAGGATTTGAAGTAAACTTGTCAAGATGAGAGGAGCTAAGTTGCAAAATGGTTACCCAAATTAAAATTTTAATGTCTCCTTAGGATTAGAAATTTATTCAGTGATAATCACAGTAGACTAAGTGTAATAAGTAAATCTCAAACATCAATTTTTACTATGGCTACAATATTTTGTTTGTGGTCAACATTCAAAGGCAAAGCATCATAAAAGCCACTGAAACTATATACTGCCGCAAATGAAGACTATAGACAAGGCAGGTGTCATTTTTCCATAACCTTTATACTCACTGATCTTACCAGCTAGAGATGAAATGGAAATGGTACTAGTTCTTACATTATACAATGCTTTGGGTCAAGTTATACCCAGTGGGAATAGACAAGTGTCAAGCCCCACTTTTGCAGATACAGTATATATCCTTTTCCAGACCAAAAAGCAACCAAATCCAGTTAATTTGGGAAAATCCACTGAGTTTCAATGAAATTATTCCCAGGTCAGTCCATCGCTGGACCTAGGCATGCAAACTTCTTTTTGAGTCTTGGATGTAAAAGGAAGAAAATATGTATCTGATTATTTAGTTTTGCCCATCCCTGTAATTCCATGTATGACTTCATTTAATTCTCACAATAACTTTGTGAATATGTATTACTATTCCCATTATTGACAGTCTGAGCAATCTGAGGCTGTTCCTCTAAATTGCCCAATGTCAGACTGCTAATAAACAGTAAATTTAGAATCAAAATCTCTTTTCAGGGCGCCTGGGTGGTTCAGTCTTTTAAGCGTGTGCCTTCAGCTCTGGTCAGGATCCCAGGGTCCTGGGGTTGAGCCCAGCATTGGGCTCCTTGCTCAGTGGGGAGCCTGCTTCTCCCTCTCCCTCTGCCTGCCATTCTCTCTGCTTGAGCTGTCTCTCTTTCTGTCAAATAAATAAATAAAATATTTAAAAAATAAAATAAAATAAAATCCCTTTTCTTACTTCAGAGATAATGCTCTTTCCTATTCATCATAAGGGTCAATGGATGACTGGAAATGGCTCAGAACTATAGAAACCTATTGCCAGAAGAGTGGATCTGGACATTTGCCCATAAAATCAAGCCATTTGTAGGACGATACTTTATGAATATATCTAGTTTGTTTTGGAAGTTCTGTGTAGCTATGTATCTCTATGTCTGTGTATCTATCTATCATCTATCTATCTATCTATCTATCTATCTATCTATCATCATCTATCATCTATCTATCTATCTACCTAATAATTTGGGGGACCTATTCTTAATTCTTCTAATCCTAATTAATGATGCTACCACATTTCATGTTTTTAATTTATAGACTGTTTTCTTAATATTTCAATTTGTCATGAAACAGATAATAGAAAACAGTTAAACTTTTTCAATGTATCTCATTTCCACTACTACCCTGAAAAAATACAGTCCTGTTTTTCATCATTATTCATCATAGTCTTTGTGGAAATATTTTCAACTTAGAAGAAAAGGTAATGGCTAATTTTTAGTTATATCCAGCTTTCTATGATCTTGGAATATGTCCATCACTTCATTTTCCTAAGCTCCTAAAAATTAAGTGATACAAAAAAATTATTATAATGCCAACTTCAGAAAGTTTTAAATTTGTGTTTAGAAAATAAATATATCCCTAACTGACACAGTGGCACTTTTTAAAATAGAGAAATGTTGAAACAATTATTTGTGTGCTTTTTGATAAAATTCTGCCATAGAAATATAATTCCTTAAATATATTTATAACCAAAAAAAAAGCATGTAGAGAAAAAAATGTATGTAATGTTAAATTTCATAAAATGAGCCTGATTTTAAGTGCACACTGTTAGTTAACAGCAGGGATAGTTTTAAATGTAAATCCTAAAATGACCGATTGAGCTTAATGATCTGTTCTGACAATCCTAAATCTGCATATTTAATTTGCATGACCGGAAATACATCTAAATAGGATCTCCATTATTTAATTGGAGTGAAAGAGTTTTATTGAAGAAAAGTAAATTGCAAAAACCGTATATTTATTTTCTTTCATTAAAAGTTCACCCGGAATTATAGAAAAGCTCCTTATCATTAATATGACTGTTGAAGCAGAAAGCAGCTAACCAAAAATCATGCTCCTTTCCACTCCTTATAATGACTGATATAACTTCCCTTAATGCTTCCTGGCCTTATCCTGCAGGAAGTCTCTGGGTTGGCAAGAACCTCGCAACTTTGTTTTCCTCTCCGAGCTTTTGTTTCAGATAGTCCTTCATTTGGCCCACACAGGGTGCGGTGTCTGCCCTCTAGCCCACTTTTTCCCCCTCAAATCTTTGATCCCTGGATTATTTACAGTTAATGATTTCTTTCATATTCAAAATAATTCTTCTGCTCAGAGTGATTATATACTAGCAATATTTTTTTCAGTATCTTCTTTTTAATGATGAATATGTATATATTTTTCATTAAGTGTTGCCAATTTCAAAGAGACTATTTCCCAGGAGGTACTTTAGAAATAATCTCACAAGTAGCATATAAGAAGGCAGAATGATTTTTAGAGATTGCAAAGAGCTATAAAGAAAGACATCAGTAAAAAGACCTTCTATCTTGAGAGCCAATTTGGAAAATATTCTTAAATGTAAATTAAATAAGTATAATGCATGCATAACAAGTTAATCAACCCGTGGTATTGCTCTGCTGTAACAAGTAGTCTCAATAGATTCTGTAAATGAATCTTCTTTTAACTATCTCAGTTTACTATTTCTTACAGTAGAAAAGGAATTATATATACATGTATAAATCTGACCAAAAATCACAGACACTTCCAAGTGTACAGAATTGAGATTTTTTTCCTCCTTTGTTGGAAAATATACATGCACACACTACGTATGGAAAAACCTCTGGCAAACAAAAATCTGACACTAATCTTCTACAGTTATTAGAGATTTTAGGTATCATTCCTGGTTTTTCAAACACGATTTTTTTTCTCAAAAATACTGACCATGTAGAGAATATCTTTAAGGAAAAATTCCTTGGCATATTTATTTATATGAATTAAAGCATATACATCATTAATCAAACAACATTTAGGAAATTATTTTAAATGAAATTTAAGAAACTTGTCAAACTTCAATATCAACAGAGAAAATGTTAGTTATCTTTTGATATATGTTGATTGCTCCCTGCGGAAATCCTATTTATTGCACACTTACCAACTTCTTTGTGTATTATTGAAAATGCTAGTTTAGGATTTTTCTGTTTTGATATGCAAAACTTTTTGCTTGTTTTGAGTCCTTTTAAAAACATGCAATGATTTTATTGAACATGATATAGTAAGAGTGCAGAAGCTTAGATTTCTTTAATTCAAAAATGAAGACCTGTGCTTTTTAAAATATGTTTTGTTTTGTTTTGTCTTCACATGACTTCAGACACTGGTACATTTTGTCAAAACATTACCAAATGAATACATGAAAATTTCATCTAAGCTACAAAGATACGATGTCAGTTAGATTTGCACAAAAAGTATTTGGATAAATGCTAGCAGATTTAACATGGTTGATCTTCATATTTTCTAATGATGAAAAACATGTTTGAAAAGAACACATTTTTAAACTTAAGGAAACTAATCCAAACGAAAATTATTTTTATTAATGACTGAGTCATTTACATTTCCTTTAAATTATGAAATTACAAACAGCATTAGTTAATTAAAATCTGTCAGTTAATCACTTAAAGTAATTACTTGTCGCTATAAAGAATTATGAATATCTTGGTGAAAAAGGAAGGGATTTTTGTTGGAATTTAGAATTTTTAAATATACCATTTAGTGACTTCACTTCCTACAAGTACACATCCAGCAGTCTGTGGTGAATGCATCTGTGATGACTGCACATGTGTGGGTCCATGAACTCTATGAGAACTCTACCTTAGGAATGCATGATGAAGTACTGAAACATCACCAGGTGATCAGCCAATGGCAGTATGATTCATGGTTAATTTTTCACCTTGGTCAGACACCTTTAAAATTAGTGAAATCCTCTCTTATAATTAGTTTCTATGAATAGTAACTTTCTATTAGAGGAGAGTTTTCCCTTGAAATATTACTTTACATTCATTAAAAAGCATTCTCCTATCTTTTCAAAGACTAATGCCTGGAACTAGGTTTGCCTTTAAAAATATGTTTCTTTCAGAACAGATATTTTCTGTCCCTTTTTCCACTACAGTGTAAAATGTGCAACATTAAAGTTTACCCTTCACTGATTTATTTCTTATTTACGTATGTGTGTATAAATTATACATGCATAATTTTTGTATATATAATGATTTCTTTTGCTAACTATTTCCATTTTGTTTGACATTTATCGTAGTTAATCAACAATACATCCATAGTCAATGTCTTTGATGGCATTAATTTATTGTATAAAGAAATTACCATATAAACTCATGCAGACAAGAAATAAAGTTAACATCTGTTATCTTTCCCCTTACATTTTATTAGAATGTATGCTTTCTAATTATGGCAAGCAAATTTAGCTAGCTACATAGCTACTTTAATGGAAGATTTTGTTTCTGTTTGTTTTTCTGATTACCACTATCTCCCTTTTATAATAAAAATGTAACAACCAATTATTTTTTACAATGAAAATTTTTTTCCAATTTTGTAAAAAAGACAGAAATTTAAGTTTGCTAACCTAAATGAAAGCTATTTGTGCACATGGAAGCATTCATATATGACAACTTTTAATAATTATATTGTCCAAATAATTTTGTCTTAGATTCTTTTTTGCATTTTTAATATACATTTTCATGTTTTATGATTGACTTTACAATTTTAATAGTTGCCTAATATTCCATGAGTTCAGGGCAATCTAACCTAATTATTAATTCATTTTGGGATATTTAGGTTATTTGAACTTATTTTTGTGTGGATTACATATGTGAATGAAGCAAATTTTTTATTCATGCAATAGTCTTCATTACCTTTGAAAAATAATATTTATTTCCCTGAGATAAATTCCAGAGAGTAGCATACTTAATGTGAACATGACCACTGAAAATATTTTTGTTATAGTTTTTTAAGCAATGAATAATCTTTTTTATTAAATTCAGTAGTTTACTGGTATGGAATGAGATAACAAATCGGTTTTCATATGTATTTAATAATATTTCTAAATAATTCTTAATAAAAATATATCCCCAACCTGATCATTTCTTTTTCTCGTTAAATCATTTTTATATGGAAAATTTGAAGTAAAATCATATCAATGCATTACTGTGTGATTTTTTAAATCTCTATAAAGTTTCAAGTTATTATTATATGAACTGATAAATATTCCATTTTCCTTATACTATGTTTTTTATATTTTTATATGCAACTTATTAATTCATCAGGATTCTATATTAATATTTTGCTCCTTTGTTTTAATTGTTTCTAGACAGATATCATCACATTGTATATTCACAAAAGAGTATTGTTTCACAGAACTGTCTGGTTTTGATTTTACTCTGCCTAAGAAATTCAAAGAAAGTCTCTCTTTTTTCCCCTATCAAGGGGTGCCAGGGTGGCTCAGTCTGTTAAGCGACCAACTCTTGATTTTGGCAGTCATGATTTCAGGGTCATGAGATTGAGCCTCACTGTCAGCTCTGTACTCGGCAGGGAGTCTGCCTGAGACTCTCCTTTCCCCCTACCCCTCTCCCACCCGTGCACGTGTACACACACATCCCCTCTTTCTCTCTAAAAACAAAAAAAACAAAACAAAGCAAAGCAAAAACACTATTCTTTCTTTTGACCTGCAGAGAGACTGGTTTCAGCAACACTGAAAAAATGAAAAAAATGAAAAATGAGAAAAATAATTTTCCAATTATAGAGGATAATAAAATACATTTTTTTATAAATATAGGACTAAATGCCTCCTGCATTTATGTTCTATTGTTACATGACCTTGCATTGCTGGAATAACTTAAATATATGTAACTATGTATCAAACGACCTAAAAAAATCACGTAATCTTTGAAAAGTACTAAAATCTCTCGTTATTTCTACTACGCATTTACCAAGTTCAATCCAAGGAAGCCTTTGGAAAGGACTTAAAAATTTCCAATTTAAAGAATCATTTATTACTTATAAGGATGATTATTGCACCTAAATTAGGTATCTTTTATATTTCTATGAAATCTACATTAGAATAATCAATAATAATCAATAATAGCTATAAATACATATAATATAAATACATACAATATAAATAGCTATAAATACATATATAACATAGTTTTCTACAACTATATATAGCTATATACAAAATCTAATATATAATTAATAATATAATGTATATTATATATTTTATAATTATGTAATAGTTAAATATAAATATACTTAATATATTTCAAACTCTTAATGGTTTTTCTGTTTAACATTTTTACTTTTACCAGTATAGTTATGTACAATGTCAAAATAATTTAATATTTGTAGATATAAATTGTCACGTTAATCAAAGCTATTTACAGGATACAAATGCCCCCAACTTTATAGGTTGATGCTATTTTGATTTCTGTGCCCATAAATAATACAGTTTTTATAATTGTTTTCAGTATTTTATTTCTTATAATCAATACATGTTTTAAGTTTGAGATTTGGGAAGTTCATTTACATGTTTACTAAAATCCTTTGTAATTTTTAATTCAGATTTCATAATCCCTGATGTAGGAACACAATATTCTTTGCACCAGTGCTATGGAGAAGAATAAAGTAAATTGGGGAAGCATTATAAGGCACGTATAAATAAATACACAAGTTTCAAATTTGTTGGTGATTTGGAATGCTTTTTTTTTCTTTTTTAAAATTAACCCCAGTGAGAAAATAAGGTCAGTTTTCAAACAAAGTGAGAAGTCAACTTTAATTGGAGTTTAGATATAACAATGGTGGATTCTAAGGCTAGGAGGAAAGGTCAATGTCAGAAGTCAGATGTCCAAGTCAGAAAGTATACAGGTGAATTTGAATTTTATTCTGTGGGCAATGTGGAGTCAGTCATATTTGGCTGAAACTCATGGATTTTGACATTTTTATTTTTTGATAATAGAATACAAGTCAGTAATACTTGAATTTTCTTTATTCTTCTTAGAGTCCTTTTGTCTACTAACCACATGTAATATTCTCCATCCTGAAATTTCTAACTCCATTTTACTGATCCAGATTATGTTTGCAATCATTTAAATTTATTGAAATCATATAACAAACACACAACAAAAAGAACAAAATCCTTAGTAATCATACTTTGAAGAATAGATGATAGATAAGGTAAACCAGAACCAGAACAACTAGTAGAGAGCACACACTTCTTTCTCCAAGGTAAACCAGAACCAGAACAACTAGTAGAGAGCATACACTTCTTTCTCCAAGATAAACCAAAACCAAAACAACTAATAGAGAGCACACACTTGTCTTTCTTCATTTTCTAAATGAATCATTTAACAAAGTGGAGAAAACTCTTTCCAAATTATACATATATTCCACTATGGCTCAGTTAGATATAAGCATTAATCTTGCAGGGAAGTACAGTATTCCTATAGTCCTGAGAGGTAAAAAGAACCAGAAATGTGTTTACATCTCTCCTGCTCAGAAAAAAGAAGCTAGAAAAACAAGTTATAGTACTTTGTAGAGGATAACCTCAAAGGATATAAAACTAAAATAAGAAAAATGCCAGTCTCATAGCTGAAATAATAAAAACAATAATGTGTGCTTAAAACCCACTCACACTCTTGTGAGTTTTAAAATTTAGGAAATTTTGTAAGTTAAAAGATGGTAAGTTTATAATTTTATCCTGAAAGGTATTTAAAAAACAGGATATAATTTCAGTGCTCATAAAAGTTATATATAAATATTTGTGTTACAGTCTATTTTTAAATTTGAATGCAATACAAGTTAGATGTAAAAGTTCCAATCATGAGGGCAAAAAAAATAATGTACTTAAGAATTATACTTAGTCCACAAAACAAAAGACTTGGAGAAAAAAATCACTGAAACAACAATACAGCTTAAAATGAAAGCATAAAGCAATAAGACAAAGTTAATCCCAAATATTTAGTTTGACAATAAATATAAATGGTTTATATTTAAATATAAACTTCTCCATTAGAGGGCATGTACCCTCAGATTGGTTCAAAGCAATAGTAATAGCATATAAAGGCAAGTATCTATGCTTTCTACAATGCATAGACATTAAAGTAAGCAATGAGTGAAATATAAATGCAAAAACAAAAAAGCAGGATCTTGAATATTAATATAAAATAGAACAAGAGGCAAAGCAGAAGTTTTATATTTGACTTTATATCACCAAACATATATTACTTGATAAAGATGATGGGAATATTTCTGTTACAAATGACATTACGCTGAAAATAAAAAACAAAGTTGATTACAAATAAAATCATTTTTGGGTAGATCTGATGGACACCAATGAAAACTATAGAGGGTTTTTTAACATATAAGGAATACAACAGATTTTATTTTTAAATTTACTTAATTGTGTGCCTTGCAAACAGAGAATGTTTATTTTGCAAATGCCAGTCCAGTGAACAATTACAATGACTGATCATATTTTGAGAAACAACTTCAGTTAATTACAAAACATTAGAAATTCTACACAGCACATCTCTGACCACACGGAATACAACCAGTAACTGCAACTTTAAAAAATTATTTAAAAAATTAGAAACAAACGTGAAAACACAAACCATGACATAAAACTCCCCTAACAAGAAAAATAAATCTAAAAAATTTTCAGTAGACTATGATTTAAACAATTACAGGCATCACAGAATGTCAGAATTTATGAGATTCAGTTTTAAAACTATGATTAGAGAATAAAAATCATAGCTATATATATTTTATTATTAGTACAAATTAAAATAAATGAACTGGATATTTAATTTAGTTGGATAAATGACAATATAGAAAGACCAAAGGAAATGGGAAGAAAATTTTCATATAATAAATTACTTGTGTTCAACTTTGACACCAATATATCTAACAACTGATAGATGATTTTACCCAGAATTAGTATTTTTTTAACTGTGACTTTAAGGAGAAAAAGATTGCTTTAAAAATAGACAGAAAGTCACAATATGTTAGCTGTCTGAACCGATTGTATTGGTTTACTCAGGAGTTTAATTTGCCATGTAGGGGACTGAATTAATAATTCCATTTTGTCTCTTTTTCTCATTTTCTTCATTATTGTCTGCTTCTTTCTTCTCCATTTTCATACATATGTCCTTACAAAAATTATAATTTCCCTAACATTCTTCTCACAGTTATGGAGTCATCCCTCCCAATGACCTACATTACTTTATAATGTTTATTCATGAAGTATGCCAGTATCATTGCTAAATCCTAGCTTCAGTGGCTTCATGGATGAAATTTAATATTCTTTAGGTTTGCTCTTTATATGCTGGACTTTATTGCTATGTCATGCAGTACCGGGCTTCTCTCATGTTCATTTTTGAAAGTCATTTTACAAATTTATACCACTTTGAAAAAATTTACTTATCCATTATGCATTGAGGGCTTTAGTGTCAGGCAATGAGAAAGGAAATCCAGAAATGGAAAAAAATAAAACAAAAACAAAAACCAAAAAACATGTCCCTGACCTCATGAAGTTGAAAGTCTAGTACGAGGTTGCCCAAACGTGCTTGTTTATAAAACTCACAGGGCAGTTGCTAAAAATGCAGATTTTCATCAATATTCTTTAAAGAGTCTAAATTTCAAGATGTAGTAATTTTTTACTAGGCTCAGAAATCTTTAACAAGTATGCCAGGTGATAGTTAGGATCAAGCAAGTTTGGAAAATACTTGTCCTTTGACTTTAGTCATCGATTACTTAGCCTGAAATATACATGTATGTTCTCCTGATATTCTATGAACAACCCCATTTGGATTATCTGCTCATGGGGTCAGTGACCTATGTAGTACATCTTCTCTTTTTTCAATTATGTTGATCATACTGAGGAATAACTGAGTTGATAAATTCAGCCTCAAAATTCCCCACCATGATGCTTCTCAGGGCTCTTCACTGGAAAGATGTGAACTTTTAGGTACCCTAGTAGTTTGGGGCAAAATTAATACTTCCCAAAAGAACCCCAATTTAAAGAACTAGAATCTGGAAGAAGAAAATTTTCCTTATTTATTGTTTTCTTATTGATGTGATAATTTATTCCTGGGAATTTATTTCCATTTTTATAAGGTCTTTACTATTAGCCATTTATTACCATTTGCTTCTTTTTTTTTTTTTTAAGATTTTATTTATTTATTTGACAGAGATAGAGACAGCCAGGGAGAGAGGGAACAGAAGCAGGGGGAGTGGGAGAGGAAAAAGCAGGCTCCCAGCGGGGGAGCCCGATGTGGGGCCCGATGTGGGGCTTGATGTGGGGCTTGATCCCAGAATGCTGGGATCACACCCTGAGCCGAAGGCAGACGCTTAACCGCTGTGCCATCCAGGCGCCCCTATTACCATTTGCTTCTTAATGGTTCAGCTGCATCGGAATGAGCAGGTGAAATTAAAATTATAATACTAAAACTAAAACAAGTCCCAGACTCTCATACTCCAAAATTCTCACTCAGTAGCCATGGTTTGGGAAATAGCCAAATATTGTAAATGAACGCTCTCTAGTTCAGTGATTCTAATGCATAGTTATGGTCAAGAAACGACTTCTAGGTGGCCAACAACTTCTCTGAATGGTTATACTTTCTTTCCAGCTGACAAGAAACCTAGTCACATCGTATAAGGAAAAACATAACTTTAGAAAATTACTACACTGCTTTAAATTCAAGTATTTTATATGTACATTCCTCAGGTTGATAACTTTCATACGGATCAAATATGTATGTATATATATGTAAATATATATATGCAAATGTAAATACATACACAGTATCTGGACAAATAATAGCTACAATATAAATTGAGAGGTAAGATTGACCCTCTCCTCTGGTTCACTTTCCCTACTCTGATTAAAGAACATTGGTAAATAGTTTATGTCACTGGGCAGGAAAATGGAATACTAGTATGTGGAGGAAACAAATGAACAAGAAAAAACAATATCCAATCCTCATGTTTGATAATCCTCCTGACAGAATGTTAAGATCACCCTTAAATCAATCATACCATACTACACATTATTATTCAAAAGTTCCATGACACATGTATCCATATACAGAGCTTACAATTAACATTTTGGACCCTCATTCTCAAATATTAACAAAGTAAACACCAGTTTATCTAGTATAAAAGATAAAGAATAATATAACCACAACAAATCAGACAAACAACAGAAATAGAAATGACTGTTGAAAATTGAAATAATAGAGAAAGCAGAATTTACACAAGAACATGAAGATATTACATCTATGAAATAAAAAACAAGTGATTATTACAGAAAAGAAGTAAATAATCAGAGAACAGAAACTTTGCCAGGTGTTAAAAAGAACTGAAAATTGGATATAATGTTTAAAAGAAGAAATCAAGAAAATCTTCCAGAAAAAGAGAACAGAATGTCAGAGGAAGTAAGAGGAGTAAATGATTTATAGTATTAAATTAGGAATTCTGGAGTTAAAACGGCAGCTTGTTTGTGTGTGTGTACACGTCATAGACCGAGACAAAGGAAAGGGGGAGAAAGAAGAGGGACCAAGGGAGAGTCTGAATGGGGAGGGGGGTGAATCAGAAGTGCCATCTAACAGAGCCAACAGAGAGAAAAGAGAACACAGAAGAGAAGTAATCTTTAATGGAATAATTCCATAACATTTTCAGGACTGAAGAACATGATTTTAGATATTATTGAAGCTGAAATGCCCAGCAAAATCAGATTTTTTAAAAGATTCACATCAAAGTGCATATTTTTTATTTTTTTATTTTTCAAAACATGGTGGAGAAAAAGAAGATCTGAAAGCCATCCCAAGATGGTGGATGGGGGTGTACATAAGCTATGTGAAATACAAATTCTCACTGTATCCATTTGCTTTTGAACAGCTTATCACACTGTACCTTTTCACTGATTCTCATTATAATATATTCTATTTCACATAAAGAGTACAATAAAGAGGCAAGGTCAGGGTGAGGGAGGGTGGGGTATGTGGATGAGGCACTACAGATTTTTTTGCTTCACCTTTGCTTTTCTCTAAGACACTTTGAATAATGCTTTTTCTTTAATCCTAAAATGAACTGATCATTTTAGGATTCAGTTCTCATTTTGGCTTTGAAGTTTCCTTTCCGACTTTAATTGCCTTTGATGGTAGGGTAAGACTCTTGCACAGAAGAATTTATATACTTAGGTTAATATAGCATAAATTAAAAAAGAAAAAGGAAAAAAAACCCTTTTGCTTGAAGCAGCGTTTTAAACTGTAAGGACACATCACATTGACACACACTCAATAATAACATTTAACAGCTTTTAACTAAGCTGGTAAGTGTTCTTTTTCCCCACCCCCTCTTGGAGACAGCTGCCCCTTCCAGCTCATGTA
This sequence comes from Ailuropoda melanoleuca, assembly GCF_002007445.2. Classification (NCBI taxonomy): domain Eukaryota; kingdom Metazoa; phylum Chordata; class Mammalia; order Carnivora; family Ursidae; genus Ailuropoda; species Ailuropoda melanoleuca. Next base: position 45,506,246 of record NC_048227.1, read on the forward strand.
CTGTTTTTTTGCTGATAGACTGATGTCTTTATTTAGGGAGTTATAAAGAATTGCTTCTAGTCATCAGCAGTTTCAAAAACTAGCCATTGAAGGAGGGATAAAGCCTATTCAGAAGATGGATGACAGCTTTTCATTTGAGGATCATACAGAAGGATATTTCCTTCTATAAAAATAGATTCTACAGTGTAGTTTGAGACTTAACATTTTGCAAGGGATAGCCGCTCTAAAACATGATGCTGAAAATTGGAGACTAAAAGACGAGACATTCTTTCTTTTCATGTAAAAAGGGCCACACATGACAAAATTGTTTCAAATCAAGTTATACTATTTAACACACAAAAGAGGTTTCTGAAACTTGGGCTTACCATAATCCCATTTTCCTAGAGCATTATACTTGAGGAAAAATGACTCAGTTATCTTATTTAAATAAGCATTTTGTTTTCTAGGACCAAATTCTGTCTAATATCATTGATTAAAAAACACAGTTTGTAATGAGGTAAAAGGAAAAAGAAGCATATCACATTTCTGAAGGTACAGAGTGTTGCTCTATGTTATTTTCTATTATTTAAGAAGATGACAAAATTCTCAGTTAGTAAAGCAGGAAGTACATAAATGCCACCAAAAGTGATTAAAATTTTTGAAACCTTGGGTGATGATTTTTTTCTCATTAGTTTTTTAGCAATTGACACCCAAAAATATGGTCCCATTTTCTTAACCTGAATGTCTAAAGAGAAGAGAGAGTTAATGAATAAACTTCAGTGTACCTAGGAACTCTCTAAAATGTATGCATAGCTTGGTGTGTCTATGTATGGATGCTTTGCTGGCCGCTGATATTTCTATCCAGGTTCTGATCAGAAGTCTATTGTTTTTATTGAAGTTTCTCCATGATGTCCACTTCTGAATCACCTCTCTATTAAATCCTACATAAATCTAAGCTAATTCAAGTTCATCATTTTATTTGAATACTGAAAACGACTATCTTCTTTTCCCAAGTTGTAGAAAAACATTACCTTGGTATTTCCACTCTTAGGTTATACAACCCAAAAGTTGGAGATGCTACTTTTTTTTTCTTTTCACTTATCACATCTACCAATAATAAAATGTTTTATTTTATGCTATAGGATATTGTTGTAAGTCCCTTATCTTTTTATTATGTTTAAAATTTTAATTGACATATAGTTGACATATATCGGTTTCAGGTGTACAACATAGAGATTTGACAGGTTTTTTTTTTTAAAGATTTTAATTTATTTGAGAGAGAGAACATGAGCGAGAGAGAGAACAGGAGCAGTGTGGAGAGTGGGTGGGAGAGGCAGACTCCCCACTGAACAGGGAGTCCCATATGGGGCTTGATCCCAGGATCCAGAGATCATGACTGAGCTGAAGGCAGACGCTTGACTGAGCCACCCAGCCACCCTTGACAATTACATACACTACAAAATGCTTACCACAAGGAGTGTAGTTACTCTGTTATCACACAGTTATTAGAATAATAATCACTATAATCCCCATGACTTATCTATTTTATAACTGGAAGCTTACTTCTTAATCTCCTGCACTTATTTTGCTTAGTCTGCCACCCACCTCCACTTTGGCAACCACTGGTTTATTCACCGTATTTGAGTCTGTTTATCTTGTTTTGTTGTTGTTTGTTTGTTCATTTGTTTTTGTTTTTTAGGTTCCACATAAAAGCGAAATCATATGGCAATTTGTCTTTCCCTGTCTGACTTATTTTGCTAGGACAAGACACTGTAGGCCCAACTATGTTGTCATAAATGGCAAGATTTTATTCTTATTTATGGTTGCATAATATTCCATTGTGTAGATAAGCCACATCTTCTCCATCCATTCATCCATTAATAGACACTTAGATTGTTTCCATATCTTGGATATTGTAAAAAAAGCTGCAATAAACATAGGGGAGCATATATCTTTTCTAATTAGAGTTTATCTTTTCCTCAGGTAAATACCCAGAAGTGGAATTACTGGATTGTATGGTACTTCTATTTTCAGTTTTTTGAAGGATCTCCATATTGTCTTCTGTAGCAGCTGTACCAATTTATATTCTCACTGTTACCTTTTAATATAAAAGATGATTTTAAAGCGCCTTATCTTTTAATGTAAAAAGAGTGTATTTTTTTTTACCCTTAAACACCTTACAATATTTTAATTCTAAGACTACTGTTCCTGTATAGTACCCACTAGTTTTGTCCACCAAACTAAATTGTCAAGAAATGTGACATTATTTTTCAAGAATGCAATTCAGTGTTCAAGTCTTCATTCCATCAGGTGTCTGAAACCTGGCTCTGTTGACTCAGAATACCCCCACACCCTACACTCCCACTCACTTTCATAGAACTCTATCTATACCCAGATAGCCTTTGCTACCCCCAAGGCATTGGGTAGAATGCCTTTACCTTGAACTGTATCATCTCTGAATGCTGACATGCATAAAACATCCTTGTCCCTGGGGCACCTGGGTGGCTCAGTTATTAAGCGTCTTGCCTTCGGCTCAGGTCATGATCCCAGGGTCCTAGAATCGAGTCCCCTGTCAGGCTCCCTACTCTGAGGAGAGCCTGGTTCTCCCTCTGCTCCTCCCCCCACTTGTTCTCTCAATCTCTCTCTCTTGCTCTCTCTTTCAAAGAAATAGGTAAAATCTTAAAAAAAAAAAAATCCTTGTCCCTATCTAGTCTTCAGGGTTGCTGAAGTGTTGTTGCTTGTTCTTGAATACAAGACCTTTCCAGGTCCAGCTCTCTTTCAGTCATTTCTAAGCCACACTGAAGCTGTCGAGGATTCTTTCAGGATGCTTGAGGTTCTTTATTATCTGTGTACTAGCACACCGCATGCACAAGGAATCAGGATTGTGGATACAATTACAAGGCTCTCTGGTCCACTGACATTCCAGGACATGGGGAAACTGAGTTTTTGCCATGTCTCCAAGTTTAGCTAAAAGTGGAGTACAGGTCCCCTCTGTCACTAGGTAGAACTTCAAAACTTTCTGAGATTACTTTGGGAGGAAAACTTTGAAACTATTTTAATACTCTATCCAGATACTGGATTTTGAACATCAAAAGCCAAGGACTTAATTTATTTAACTGTATTTAGCTGTAAGAACATCTTGAGAAGACAAAAGACTTACATTTTATTGGCTGGAATTGGAGAAGGTCATAGTTTTAGAGAAAAACAAATAAAGGAAAATCCACATCAGTAAATATATCAAGATATTATCCTACCGCATAATTCATTTTTTATATATATATATATATATAGAGGGAGAAAGAGAGCCTGCAGAGGGAGAGAGAGAGAACCTTAAGCAGGCTCCTTGCCTGGCCCAGCATGGAACGTGACACGGGGCTCAATCTCAAGATCCTGAGATCATGAGCTGAGCCAAAATCAAGAGTCAAATGCTTAACCGACTGAGCCACCCAGGTGCCCCCACATAATTCACATTTTTAACTAAAAACACAATTGTAGTGTTTTTTAAAAACTGACCCCTTCCTTTTTAATTGGCTAAAATTCATTAGCTAAACATTGAAAATAATAGCACTCAAAATTAAATTAGTTTTGGATGGTGGTTCAGTACTTTGATTAATAAGTAACCTAGTAAACATTAAAAAAACCCACAGAACTTCACTTCCCACTTCAGCAGAATAGGGATAATAATGCTTAAATATTAATGTCAGAAAGATTAAATGTTAGAATACATAAAAAGAATTTTGGCAACATTGGTAACTGGCAGCTATGTAGGCTAGCATAGCACACTCATACATTTGTAGGAAGCTTTTGCAAAGGGGTGTTAATAGATCAAAACTGCATGTTACAAAGCATATTTTAGAATATAATATCATGAAGGTTACTTTTAGTAGGAAATTTACTCTATATCTAATTACTGAGTGCCCTTAATCCTCTTATCCTGCTTTATTGTTCTTTATGGGACTTAACACTGCATCTATGTATCTATGTATTTATCTGTCTATATCTTTTCATTTGACATTGTCTCTCTCACTTACCTTAATGGAATACATGAGCATAGAAACATTATTTTGACTCTACTATATTCCCAGCTCCAGATATACAGTATACAATTAGTAGTATTTATTGAAAATATAAATAAGTAAAAAAAAAGTGAATTAATTTTATATTGATTAAATTTAGGCACTCGAAATATACAGAACATAAAAAAACACGTGTATGTTAATTAAATTTATATCATGGTGAACGTATAACATATGAACATAAAAAAAAAAAAAGCTTGTTTCTTACCATTTATCTTCTGTATCTGCTGCCACTACGTAAACATTTGACAGAGGCCAACAGGAGGCACCTATAAACAAAACGACTTGGTGCTAAGGAGTGGAAGCGTCTTCCTGATAGCATTCAAACCGGAAGTTATTTATTTAAGTAAATTCCTCTCACCACATCAACACAATAAACTTTATACATAAAAGGAATATGGAAGAGTAGAAGTAATTTCATACTTAAAAAAGATCTGTTCTCACTAGGTCAGAATTCCTACGCTTTGCCTTAGCCTACACAAAAATTTAGGCATTAGGCAATAAGAAGAGTAGTAAAAGTGCCTTTGATAAATCTGAACTTTTTTACTGCTGAATTCTGAGCAATCAGAGAGGACTGTTAACTCTTGGTGATCCAAATGTTAGGACTCACATATTGAGAAGGAGAGATGACAGTATGGAACTTAGGCTATATGGATCATCGATGTAGATCAGCCCACAAGACCAACAGGATATTAAGAGAAGATCATAATGAGCCAGAAAAAAAGCCATTTAAGTAAGATCTTAGGAAGAGTGGACACTGTAGATGGGGTTCAAGGCTAAGAATGGAAGCATCCAGGGGTTAAACAGAATGCCATGGGCACACAGTCAGGAAGTGTAGGGCATGTTTGAAGAATTCAGCAGTGGTATGTTACTATTAAATATTTAATAAATGGCTCTTTGAAGGAAAATAAAATCAAATATGATTTGTGGCATTTACAATTTCCATGGTACAAATATCCTTACTATGGCCTGTGTCAAGTTAAAAATGTTTACTAACTAGATTGCAAAATTACTGAAAATGTGTCACATACATTTGGCTTGGCACGCCAATCATGAAGAGGAATCATATCTAGGTGAACATGTGGTATGTGATTCCTACTGGAAATGCAAGCGATAAATATATTAAATTTCAGGCTAATGAATTCAGACTAATGAATTTGCTCTTTATCCAGTAGGAAATAATGACCTGTAGTAGGCTTTGAGGGGTGTGATGTGTTCAGACCAGCCTATTCATAGGCTTTATAATGTTAGAATGAGGTTAATGAATTATAAACCAAAAGCTAAAATAGAGCCATATATTTCAGATTGCCAGAGGAAGTACACACTGAATGTATAAATGTATTTAATGGGAAATAAATTCCTTTCATCATTTTCCTTTTCCTTTTCCCTCTAGTGATATCTCTTTGAAATAAAATCTTGTATTAAAATAGATATTTTACTCCATTTTCTCTTTCCTTTAACTCTTAGTTAAACTTGCTTTTCTAAGAGATTGCACTTGCCTTGGCATACTGCAACTTCCCCACATATGAAAATAGAAGAAACATAAAAATGCTGTTATTTCATTGGGCTCTATACTTATTAATAAACCTATTTTTAGGTAATACTTCTAATTAGTTTTGCCATACTTCCCAGAACATATCCCCATAACCGTCCCAGAACTCATGTCAAACCTCTCTGTGGTTGAAGTGGGAAGGAAAAAAAAATTGGAGGCAACTATGAAGAGGAAGAAAAAGGCAAGCAGAGAGGTGCCTCTCCAGAGAGTTATGTTTAAAGGCCTCATTAAGCAGGCCCACTTCTTAACCTCCAAGATATGAAAATCCCCATAGACAAGTGTTAGCTGTTTGAAATTTATATTTATGTCTTGCTTCTTATTTTGCCCAAATTAATGTGAGCTCTTGAGAGCTAAAGTAAATTTTTGTACTTTTTAGGAATTTTCCTGGATTCTGTGTGCTGTGACACATGACAGGTCTGAAATCTATTTTATTAGTATCTCTAATGATCTTACTCTGAGTTTAAGCAATGTTCATTAAAATGTTCAACTCATCAAGTCATGATAAGTAATTTAAAAACTCCTTCACTTCTTTTCCTGATGAAAGACATGTAAAGCGTAATTGGCTGCTATTGTGATAGATAGCATTTGGTATGATTATTCCTGACACTTTGCTCATCACAGTACAATCTTCAGATAAATAAAATAACAACTCACTTCCCTTCACAACAAAGAATATACTCAGCGATAACAATGATTGGGGAATTTTGAAACTCTACTAAATTCATATGTTAATGAACAGCTGTGATGTTTCCCAGACACATTACTAAAGAGAAGACAATTCCCAGGTTTCTGTATAATCTAAAAACTTTTTGCAAAGACTCAAACTGAGAGCTGAAAGCAAAAATACCAACAGTTTTCCTAACATACCTTTGTGGTTCTGAGTTGTCACTCTGCTTGGTTAAGAAGATATAAATATCATATTGGTATTTTTATTTGTTTATGCTCTTCTACCGTTAGGGAAAAGTTGATGCCTTCAACCATAAAACACTGTTCAGGTTGTTGCAGTTTTTTACTTTTACTCTCCAGAAACATTAATGACAAAACTGAGGGTGCATCAGGAAAGAAATAGTATTTAAAATAACAACAATTATGTCAATATATTTATAAGATAATTACACCATTTGTTTATTCTCTCCCTCAGTGAAGCATGGAGGTCTAACAATGTACCAACCGATGTAATTAGCAAATAGATACAAAGATGATTGAGAGTCCTCAAAGAGCTCTCAGTCAGATACGTACTTTCAAAAACATATTCCCTGCCATCACAGATTTTAGAAGTTAGTTGGAGAGGCAAGACATATGTACATGAAATGTAAAATAACCACAAAAATTTGAAATTAGATACATTCTTATATTTCTTCTGTGACTAAGTCCTCTTGGAAATAACACTGAAGATTTATGATTTTCTACCTTTTGGTATAAATTAACATAAAACGTGATTTAGAAGCAAATATTACTGTTTTCGTACCAGGAAAGAGTATGGCTACCTGGTTTACTTTATTTTTAGTTTGTGTAACTGCTAATATGGTTTGTAAAGATTTGTTCACTCTGACATTCACACTGATAGGAGATTTTCAATGGAAAGCAATTCAAATACTTATTGTCTGTTCAGTCTCCTGTGCCATGAATACATGAATGCATCCAAATAATATTATGTTAATCAAGTCTGCCAAATGGTAGGTGCCATGAGAAATAGAATTCTTTCTCAAAAATTATATATATCCACTAGTATTTGATTTAAAAAGAAAAGAAGATAGTTCAAAAAGACGTATAAGTTTGTATTTACTGTAGTTTGTATCTATATTCGACTTCTAGAAAGTTGGGACATTTCTTAACAAACCGTACCTACAGTCTTGTCAAGGCATAACTTTATCACTTAATTTGGGTATCAGGTTATATGTACCCTTTATTTTATATTTTGGTCACAATCAGTATTAACTACCTCACTCTGTAATTGCATATAAGGCAGGGATGATATCTAACAGATTTGGGGACATCTTACCTTCTACAGAGCTCAGTACAAATAGTCTTAGTAAATATTTGCACAAGCATGATTTCATGGTAGAACTTCTTTAATCATTTCTTCTGTTGAATCTTACTCTATTTGTTGGTTTTCCTCTCCTTTCTTTGTTTTCTACTTGTCTGTGTACTAATTGCTTCCCTTAGGCTACAAACATGCTGAAGACTCTTTCATATTAAAGAATTCTCCCTTGATCCTGGTTTCCTCCCTCCCTCCCTCCTAGACACATTAAGTTCACATTCTCCTTCTGCCTAAAACAAGTACCTCTAAGGAATATTTGACCCCCTCTGAGCAATTAGTGCATAGAGTCAGAACTGGCAAACCCCCTAGTGGACTTCTAACTGCCCAACTCAATATACTCCATTTAATTCTTTGATTTGACTTTTTTTAAAGTTTTTATTTTAATTCCATTTAGTTAACATACAGTGTTATTTAATTTGACTTCTGTGACATTTAAATATGTTGATCATTTCTTGAAACCAGCATATCTGAGTCTTTATTCTAATTATCTTCTGACCTTTAAGTCTTACTTCCTTTTCTTCACTAATTCCACTTCTTTGCTTATTTCTTAATCTGATATCTCCTAGGTGAAGTTCTTGGTCTTCCTCTTGGCAGTACCCTCCATTTAAGTGCCTTCCATCACCACCCATATGAAGGAATCTAAATCTAAAGTGCATATCAGAACACAGAGAGAAGTTTGCAAAATAGGATCATGTGTCCCTCTCCCACAAATCTGTCAGTAGATTTGGATTGGGGCCATGGTCTCTGTAAATGAGGGGAAAAAAAAAAAAAACAACCGAGTGATTCTGATGTACGCTTCTGTTGGAAAAGCCCTGATGAATATGGTATGGTCTCAAAGCTCCAAACCCATAGATCTAACTGCCTGCTGAGCATATTCACTGTAAGCAACCGGAGATAATTCCAAGTTGTCTTAGACTAAAACAGAAATCATCTTCCCTTCTAATACAAAATTATTGAATATTCTATATTCCTTAACTCTGTCATTGGCATTATCATCTATGTAATAACAGAAACTTGGAGATATAATTGATTCTTCATTTTAATCAATCTCATATGTAGTCTTTCCTCTTCATTTCTAATGTCATCTTTGTTTGCTATTTTCCCTTTGCATAAATGCCATCATTTCTTATTTAACATCAATTCTCATATTTCAGAATTCAGTTCAAACTCAATTTCTGATAATATCTAACCTGTGTTTTATACATCATACACTGCCCTCCTTTCCCTAAAATATTGTTTGTGACTCTCAACATTATTTCTGTCACTTTGCTTGAAATTCTTAAAATATCTATATGAAAACCTTTATAATAGGCTGAATGTGCCTTGACGCAGGAACCATTAGCTTTTATGATTTCTATTGATTAGAATATCAAACCTACTGTAGAGAATTAAACAATGTTTGATATGTATATGTGTGCATGTTTGTGTGCATGCATTTAATATGACTAAAGACGTAATGTTGCTTTTATAATCCATCATTTTATACATTATTTATAGTTTTCTACATTTCTTTAGAAGAGGTTGGGTTTTGAAACAGAACATTTATACATATATATATAAATATTTACCCTGAGATTGACGTATTATTTTTAGCTAATGTATGACACACTAAAGCAGAAGGAAGATTTACAACTTATTCAATTTCACACAGTATATCATTAGTAACATCAGAAAGCTATCTATAAGACTTCTTATCTAGTGCTATTGCAAATGTAAGAATAAAGTCACAAATATCAGGAATACCAAGATAGTTGCCACTAGTTTAAATGTGAGATTTGGAAGAATTTTCAATAGGCTCCAATAAGGTTGTGAGTGGCTCCATTTAAATTCTGCTTGAGTATTTAAAACCATTTAAAACCACCTGTTTGTGCATTCAATTTCTCATGTTGCACACATAAATGTGAGTTTTTGCAAGCAAAAACAGATGCACTCCTAAAATGTGTCAGCACATTTTCAAAAGCCTACTGAAAATGTGTCCTCATATGTCTCCAGACTTTGTTATAACTTACATCAGTGAGCTGTATAAATTGGTTTCTTGAATATCCATTAATGCAAATTACCAGGCCAAGAAAATATCACACAAGGACCTGTAAAATCACAAAATATAACATTTTTCCTAGGAAGGCACTAAAGAGAACAAAGTTATGATGGATTTTTTTTAATCCTATAGGGAATCTTGGAGGTAAAGATAACTTATTAGAATATATGCATATATGCATATGCATATATTCTAAGTCATAGATAGTACTACCTTTTTGTCCCTCAAATAGTCGTGTATTTGATGATGCTGGGTGAGATGAAGAAAGAGCAACTACAGCTTTATTGTAAAAATAGAAAATGTGCTCCCCCTCTATCTTATAAACTATAAGTAGACTGCAAAGCAGAAAAAAAGATTGGGGTATAAAAGGATGATGTTATTTTTTTGAGCAAAATATCCATTAGAATGTACTGCAGAATTTCCAATCATGATAAAAAAAAAATGTAAGGACAGTCAGTCTGTAAAATACCATTCATCTTTCCTCAGTTGGTAGTGCTTAGATAAGATCCGTTGGTCTGTACTTACCCAAATTGTTACTAGAAGGGAAAAAGTGGCACTCAAGTCCCACAAAGTTCACTAATGTAAGGAGATGGGACTGAATACGCCTCCCAGTATTAAGTGGCAAGTTGGAACATACCACTTGCTTCACTTTCTTCTCTAAATCCCTGCTCTACCAAACTCCTGAAGAAATTTATCACATGCATCCCTGCAGCAGGCCCTGGTGGCGAGCTTACGCTAAGGATATAATAGGAAAACATGTTTGTGACCCTGTGGGCTTTAGCATAAACGTCAGAGCAGGAGCAGATGGGGACGCCCGGCTTGCACGCTGCCTTTCCTGAAATCCCCTCAGAGAAGGAGCAGCCGGGAACGCCTGGTCTGCCAAAGGGTGGACCACTGCCCCAACCGAAACCTGATTGCTTTTGACAATAGCCCCCGGTTTCCATAGAGACCAGTTAAGAATAGACTTGCTGAATGTTACATCATCTAATCCCGTGACCTTCCTGGTGATGTTCCACTATTCACTAGGATCACGAGACTCCCCTTGATGGTCTTTGATTGTTTACCGCCAATAAATACGCAGTATTCATCTTTTCACAGACCTGGTAATTTCAAAATTAGCAAACTCAAAATTTCAGGAGGCTTATAAAACCTTGAAATTATAACCAGAATAGGACAGTACAAAAAACCCAAATATTTTAGGACAATTCCAGAATAAATCATTGACCACTGTGGTAGCCTGGATAATTGTCTCCCAAAAGAGAACTACACCCTAATCCCTGGAAAGTGTGAACATTAATCTATATTTTAAAAAGGAGGAAGGGTAAGTGTTATTTTATATGGAAAAATATGTGATTAAGTTAAAGATTTTGAGATGGGAGAGTATTCTGGATTATCCAGGTGAAACTTGTATTGATTTCCCAGGGCTGTTGTAACAAATTATCACAAAATTAGTGGCTTAAAACAACAGATTTTATTTTTTAGAGAGAGTGTGCATGCCTGTGTGTGCCCACACGCACAAGTGATGGGGAGAGGTAGAGGAAGAGGGAGAGAGAGAATCTTAAGCAGGTTCCACGCCCAGCATGGAGCCCAGTGTAGGCCTCAATCTCATGATACTGAGATCATGACCTGAACTGAAATTAAGAGTCAGATGCTTAACCAACTGAGCCACCCAGGTGCCCCAAAACAACAGAAATGTATTTCTTTATAGTCCCAGAAAGCCAGAAGGCCAAAATTGATGTCACTGGGCCAAAATCAAAGTGTTGGCAAGGTCTTGCTCCCTCTGGAGGCTCTAAGGGAGAATCAGTTCCTTTCCTTTTCCAGATCCTGCTGGCTGGTGGCATTCTTTGGCCTGTGTCTTTTTGTATAAATGTGCATTTTTTTTGAAGCCATTTTTTTCCAATTACTGTGGTATGGACAGTAATAAAAAGCAATGTTCAGATCTTCCAACTGCTTCACAGCAAATATAATTTGTTTTCTTTGTGGATGCATCTAGTGTTTACATGGTTGGGTTGGCTGGTTCCTGTAGCATTAAGAATTTTTTTACATTCTTTCAAGTTCAAGAAGTCATCAGAGGAAGAGCCAATTATAGGAGGTCTCTTGGGTTTTCAGAGTCCCGACCAACAACTCTTCAAAGTGAATTTGCTTCTTCATGTCTCAGTGTAATATCCCAGTGGTAAGTCCCAGATTACCCAGTGGTAAGTGATGATGATTCAAGTCCCTCTCTCACAGGAATATTAATGGTTCCATTAGACTGTGTCTGAGAAGCATGGAGTCTTATCTACGTGAGGTCCTGTGAGTCTGGCATCTTATAATCTTACTCTGTGACTGTGTTCAGATTCATGACAAAATGTTCTTTATTTATTTTTGAAGCAGTTTGTTAAGATTTCTAGTATTCTGTTGTGATTTCTACATTTTTTTAGATTAGTTTGGTCAATTATTGATACATTTGCATTATTGTGTTCTCTCATCTTCAAACATGGCATATCTCTCAAGTTCTTTAGTTGTAGTTTTATGTCCTTTACAAAATTCAAAAGTTCTCTCTGTAATAATTTAGATATTGACCCTTCCATTCCTACATCTTATTTTTTGCATCCTGCTGTACAGACAGGAATTTCAAATAATATATTGAACAGTGTTAGTGTATAGTACTGCAGATGTGGTTCAAGAACTTCAGAACAAAAAGGAAGCAAGTATGCAGGTATGTTCAGAAAAAGCAACAAGAAACTCAACAACAGCAATTACTTGATGGATAAGTCAAATCAATCATTCCCCCCAAATATAAATATATATATATATATATATATATATATATATATATAGACACAGCATTCAGATGCACTAATGGTGCCTATCTTACTTCTCCAGTTTCTACAGATCAGCTGGTACTCTCATTCCAACTTACTATATCTCCCAACTTTAAAGTCCATACAGGCTGCTCTGTTGAATGCAAAATAGTTTATTTTGGCTGCTGCCAAGATCCTAACCTATACTGGCTTTATACCATTTCATGCTCCCAATCCTTTGCCCAAGCCTAGAGTCTAATTCTTTTGTCTCTTCATCTCTACAAAATTGACTCTGATTTACAAAAGAATAAAAGTCTCCTGTGGTTAAGAAAAAAGTAATCAATCAATCAATCAAACATACATGCAAGGAAAAATAAAGAGTTCCTAAATAGTTACAAGTATTTTGAAAAATGGACCAAAGAGAATTAGGGATTGACTCTACCATATATTAAGTCATATTTTACAAAGTATAGAAAATCAATAGGATGACATAAATGCAGAGATATTCTTATAGATCAATGAAAGTTACAGATTTCCCAGAAAAAAGATATACATTTTTTTAGTACTTGGAAATGATATTACTATCACAAGTCAGTAGGAAAAGAGACTAATGAACAAATGGCATGGGAAAGTCGGTTTACCAGCAGATCAAAATAAAATTGTTTCCTACCTCTGACCATATTTAAATAATCTCCAGGTGGATTAAAGACCTAAATGTGTGAGTAAAACTGCAAGAAAACAAAGGTATTAGAATATATTTGTGACCTTAGGCATATGTTGTTAAAGAAAAAAAAATTGATGCATTTAACTGCATCGAAATTTTTTTTTTTTAAAGATTTTTTATTTATTTATTTGACAGAGATAGACAGCCAGCGAGAGAGGGAACACAAGCAGGGGGAGTGGGAGAGGAAGAAGCAGGCTCCCAGCGGAGGAGCCCGATGTGGGACTCGATCCAAGAACGCCGTGATCACGCCCTGAGCCGAAGGCAGACGCCTAACGACTGCACTACCCAGGCGCCCCCAAAATTTCTTTATCAGAAAAAAAGTTGTGTTAAGTTCTAAGTTAGGTGGTAGACTAAGAGGAGATACTTATAACAACTGTATGTGAAAAGGATTAAATTACACATTTAGAGTAGACTCCCCATTTTGTAGATCTCCATTGACAGTCGTCAAGAGAGTGTCTTCCTAGTCAAAGACTTACTACCTCTGGGTTGAGGCTTTCTTTGGTGGAAGTAAAAAATAGTGCTTCAGTGCTAGGTGTTAATTTTTATCTGTAGAAGCTTCCATCTGTATTCTGTATTCCCAAAATTCTGTATTCCTGCAAGTGCCCCCTTTATTTTCTTCCTCTTCTTCAGTCTCCTCTACCCCTTACACTGAGGCCATGTAGCATGAATCTCAATCAAGGACTTTGACCTACTCACGTCACTCACCAACAGAAGCCCAAGTCAACTCTTATACTTTGGACCTTAATCCTTATAAAGTTCTGCATTTTACCCTCATTTTACCCTCTCTCATGCTTTCCAATCTTCTGAAACCTTGTCACTTTACCATCTAGATCTCATGATCAATAATCAACAAATCCCCTCCATCCTCAATCTCTGTGTCTTTTTCTTCTGGTTGAAAGCTGGCTTTCATATGACGCTGCTTCCCCAGAAGCCTTCTTGGGTGGGAGTGTTTTTTTCCCACATTTTTTGTACTAATGGGCTGCAACTGCCTAAAACACAAAATATATGCTCATTCAATATTTATTGAATAAAATTATTTAATGAATTTAGCTCACATTTTTTATTCCTAACTTTTATAAGTACCTTTAACTTAACCTACGTTTTAGGCTGACTATTACAGAATAATGACTGACAACATAGCATCCACCAAGTAGCAGCAGCACCTGGGAACTGTTAGAAACACAGAATCTTAGACTCCACTACAGACCTACAGCATCAGCAATCTGTGTTTTCTCAAACCCTCCTGGTGACTCTGATAGCAATTAAACTTTGAGAATCATTGGAACACAGATTGATAATCACAAGATAGACTGATGTCGGGATTCTTATGCAGGTGCTTTATTGAGGGAGTGTTTTGAAGTGAAAACTGCAGAGAAGTGAGGGAGAGCATGTTGGCAAAGATATGAATTCAGCTCAAGGCTAGCCACAATCTAATCCTATAGGGAAATCCACAGTGTCAATGAATCCTAAATTGAGGCAAATGAATAAAACTTGTTACCTTAAGTCATTACGGTGCTCCTAGAGCATTTTTGCATAAGATGGCTCCAGTAGACCCAAGACCTCAGAATGGTGTTGCCATAAGCCTTTGGACTTCAACACTCACAAAACTTTGGGCTAGATGGACTGTTGAGTGATAGTAAAAGAAGGACATCCATGGGGCATAAAACTGTATTTTATACCACATTTTATTTGATATTCCTCAGAGAGAGAGTATTTAGGTTTTTTATGCATTTTTGCCTGGAAAACAATAAAAGAATATTTCATCCACAGACAAAAAAATTCAAAGATAAAAACTTTCAGTGCCTTCAAGATAATTTTAATTAGCCCTTCAATCAGGTGCATAATTTATAGTCTTTCTCAACATTTTCTTTAATTCTTGCCAATCCATTTTATCCTCAGTCTTAAAATGAAAAGGTTTTTAATTTTTTTAATTTAAAATATTTTTATGAAATGACCTCTTGACCACATAATGAATCTATCCTCTTATCTATTAATTCCTTCAAATCCTGAGTATTTTAAATTGCTCAAGCCCTATTTGGTCTAGACGATTATGCTGTTTCTTGTGATTTTACTCCCAAAAGTTGATAGTATGTTCATTTTAGAATCATGAATTAAGCCATAATCCTAAATAAATTGCTCAATAATAATTTAAGCTTCTAAAGGTCTGATTAAGAATGCTAAGGGATTATAAAAAGAGTATGATGACCAAGTATAGGGGGACTAAAGGTAATGTCTTCAAACTTTTTTTTTAAGTATCCACACTTGGAAATTAATAATATTAAATATTTTTTTCATACTTTTTCTTTCAGAAAGAAAATGCAGATGCAAAGTGAGTTTTAAATAACTATTTAGGTACCATTTAGGCACTAAATAAGAATAAGCATATTATAATATCCTGTCTTAATTTAAAAAATAGCTCCCAAAAGAAGTAAAAGACTTTTTGCCATTTTTACTGATGCAGTGAACCAGAAATTATATAATTCTCATGCTCTATTGGTAGGTCCATGCCCTGTCTCTCCTTCTTTTAAAATACCTACATTTAGTCTCTTTTAAAAATGTGTATATGATAGACATGTTTTTTTTTTTCCATAGTTGGAATGAAGATATATTCTCCTGCAGGTTTATTTCAAATGCCTCTTCTTTTTAGTATCTTCTTTCTTTCATCAGTTTTTCTTTAGGTTATTTTTCCTTTTCCAACATGTTTTGGTATTATTATTTTTCTTGAGATATAACCTAAAGAGGATTGAAAGAAAATTATTTTAAGCATGATTCTGTATCTATACTTCCTTGATTTCTCTCATCTACATTTATCTTTTTAGAATAAAGTCTAGTCATACTGGTACTCTGGAATGGTCCCCATTTTTTTCTACTCTTTCTTTTTCTCCTCAATCCATGTAAACCTCTTTGTTTTCCTGTGTGAGGTGATATGCCAGGTTGGTTAAGAACATGCATTCTGGTGAGAGAAGCCGGGCATCAAATTCTGCATTTCAAGATGTGTGGCTTGGAACAGGTTACTGAAGCTTTCCATTGCCACCTCTGAGCTTTCCCATGTGTAAATTGTGGGCACGTAATGATCTACCTGCAGTAGACGCTCTTTGTGCCCCACTCAGATTCCCTTTCTGTGGTCTGCGCATACATTCCCACAACAGCCCTTTTTCTCTAGATAATACCTCTCTGCTGATAGCACCCCCCCTATCCAGGAGGCTGACCACTCCACACCCTTACCCTTGTCCTTGTAGCATCCAATAAGCAATGACAGATCCATGACTATGGAAGGCTGATCACTTATCTCCAGGGGATACGACTCTGGTACAGATTTGTGCTCACAGAGATTTCTACTTGCCCCATAGATTAGGCCAAGAGTAGACAATTGAGGTCTCATCTTTGCCCAGTTCGTTCCCTTTCTTTATCCTACTTCCCCCACTCCCTTATAGGTTTTATGCAGTATGCTCTTCAATGCATCAGGTATGCCCAAATTCCTGTCTCACGCACTGCTTCTAGAAAGTCTCATTCAAAAATTTTGCTACCAGGAGTGATTCTAGGAAGCAGGCACAAAGGATGGGATGCTAGAGCTCAGTTATCTATCAATCAGCAAGCAATGAAACACCATCATTGGTGGTCAGTGGAGTATTGATAGACCTTAGAAGTGCTACTGCTAAGATTTTAACCTGTGGTGAAAAAAGATGGGATACAGGTATACAGTACATACAGGATGTACTTGCTTCTGCAATGTCTCTGGCCTTTTAGAATAGTGAAGAAATAGTAATTATAAGCAGTAGGGATTTTGGCGACTGCTGCTAAACATCGTTAACGCTTAAAGAGGGAAAATGACAGGCTCAGGGAAATCAATCATTAATTTAAAACAAAGTGTGATAGTCATAGTGTCTCCTTGGCAGCCTTTAAAGAGACTCTTACCTCCTGCTGACAAAGCTGAAAGCCAAGCATTTAGTCATCACTGAATTCAAACTAGTAACAATAACTACTTGTATTGGTAAATAAGCCACCAAAAATAGGTTAAATCATGGTCTGTAGCCTGTGTTTAAGGATTCAGGTAAGCACAGAATGTAGTATGGACTGATCTCAAGAAAAAAATGTTAAGTTTTTTGCTGAAAAAAGTTTAAAAGATATTCATTAAGTATTGTAATAGAAAATAACTGAGTCTTAGGCTGCAATGTTGTCCTCATTTTGCAGAAAGGAAAATAATGTTGCACATTTTTATGCCTTTGCATTATATGCAATCACATTTAATTTTCACAAATATTCCAGGGAGGCAGATACTGTTGTAATGACCATTGGACAGATAGCAAATAACAGGCAAAGAATGATTTAAAACTTCTAAAGGTCAAGCAGAGTGGCAAGTGGGACAGTTAAAAGTCAAAATCAAGTCTTGATTCTACAAAATGCTATGTTGTTCGCCGATATAGTTCTTCCCATTTCTGAAGAGGTGGAGAATTTTTCAATTATAGTTTCTTATTGTTTATTTTTCTTTGTTGGACATGGGGGAAATGTGTAGTCTGAATATTTAAGAACTCAGAGTGTAGTGTAGAGAAAAAAATTGCCTAAAAAATTCACATAGTGAAATCAGATATGAGCAACATAATCCTTTGGGCTAAATATAGCAGTGGTCTTGGAGGTAGAGGCGCCCTCTTGGACACATAGAAGGGTTCATTTGCATTAAAAGTGAGAAGTCTTCTGGAAAATACATCATCTAAGGCAGGGGGGTGGAGCTGGGGTGGTATGAGATGTTTAAGGACAGTGGAAAGATGAGGATGGAAAAGGAAGGAAATCTAATTGTGGTTTACTGTGCTGGTAAGAACTTTTGGGTTCAGCATCTGCAAACTCACTCAGACATTATTAAGAAATGGGACATTTTACTGTAAGGATTCACATAGATTGGAAAAAGAGTCATTTGGAATCTGAGACACCTCTATATGCTATTATCTCAAATCCTGTAAGATATCTTTATGTCCTGTTTTCTTGCATCTGTTCTCTTCTCACCAATTTCCTTCATAATTTCTTGTCCAGATTGATTGCCTTAGTTTATTGGCTAAATGCCTAGTGGAGAGCTCTTTTTTAGGATCACTTACAGGTCTCTATGATCTACCTGTGTATCAGATGCTGAACCTGGTCCAAAGAAAGGCCATCTTTGCACATGGTACATTTCTTTCCTTTTCCTAAGGAGAGGCCTTTGCTTCGGATAGGCAGTTTCAGATGGGAGTATTATTTTTAGCAGCAATATGACTGAGACATTAGTATACAAATTACAGTACTCTAATATTTTGGTGATCATGTACTTCATCATCAAAACTAAGTCATTTCTGAGAGTGAAATTGGTGCTCTTAAAAATTAGATCAGAGCAATAGGCATAATCAAGACTCTCCCAAAATGGAACACATATCCACTTTTCCTATGGCTCTGACTTTTCTTTTCTTTTTCTCTGTTTCTGAAGTTGGGAGGCAAAGAAATGCCACACTCAACTGCTTAGAGTTCTAAGACAACATGGTATCATCAATGTTCGTATCTTAGCCCAGGTCAGGGGCTTCAAGACTGTTCAAAATTTCAGTTGTGGGGCAACTTTGTGTCTTAAGTATAGACCCATAGACTTACAACCCTAATATCATTGAGATATTCCTTGTGGGTTGGCAAACATAAAATGATGGAAAATAAGGATTATTAAAGGAGTCATAGAACTGAAAAGGAAAAATGTTTATGAGAAATGTTCCACTTTCTATTAGTGCTTGATAAGCTGACTTTCTTTGTCCCCACTTCCTGATGGTTCTTGATAAAGAGTGACAAATGTATGCAAAAAATAAGTTTTGTAGATTTGAAGCAATTAGTAGAAAATCAATAGGATTCAGATGATGAGTAAATTCTTAACTGTGTGGTTTCAGTCAAATCACTTAAACTTTCTGGATTTCAGTAGCCTCAATTAAAAATTTATCACTCTAATATAAAGTCTGAAAGTATTTACTTTGATAGGCTAATAACATTGGAAAAAAGTAATTATGGCATAAGATAGAACTGATCTTATGAATGAGACCAAAGCCACGTTTGGAGTTATAATTTGTGATTTGTGTTAATCTGGTTCCTCCAAGAAGCAAACACTGAGAAGGAATTCAATGTGCAAGGACTATATTAAGCAATTACTTGTGAGAGAAATGGGGATGGATCCATGGAAGGCTGGGAGAGCTGTCAGACAATGTAAGTCTGATCCAAGAGAAGGAGAGTGGGAAGGATGGTTGGTAGAAATGTCCTAGACTGCCATGCATTCTAAAGAAGATTTGGTTAGGCTCTCAAAGAGAATGCAAGATAGAGTCAGCCATCCAAGAATTGTGTCTATCTTAATATTAATATCTTGCTGTGCTCAGACATTGGCTTTTAACAAACCATGAGAAACATGGCTTTGCTGCAAATGTAGCAATGGATTCCAAGTTCAGAAGCTTTGCTAGGGGTCTGTTTCTCCACAGAGATTCAGGGATCAGCTCCTTCATGGTTCTCTTGTGCCCTGCATCCTGAAAGGAGGCTTACTGTGATAAACTACAGCTCTCATTTCTGCAGTTGATTTCTGGCTTGTAACTGGTACTCGTGTTCTTCTCCACTATCTCCATGCTAAATTCTCCTCATCCTTAGTGATCACCTGAGTAAGTTCTGGTTATTTACCAGGTGATAACCTTCATTACCGAGGTGTTCCTGTCCTTGGTAATTGTACTCTTCTCAGTCCTGCACAGGCCAATTCCCAGGTATAATAGGGCAAAGGAATACCAGGAGGTGCCCAAGTAAATCCTCTGTGTTTAACATGTATTTTCCCTTGTTGTCTTTGTATAAAACATCTCTAAACAACAACAACAAACCCAGAAAACAAAAAACAAAAAACCCAGACCAAAAGCCTTATGCTGTTCAGAGTTAATTACTTCTGCCAGGAGGGTGGTGTTTATCTTGGTTGTCTGTCACTGGGCACAAGGATGCCAAACTTGTAGTTCAGTGGGACCTTCGCTGTGTCCCCTGGTTAGCTCATGTGTTGGGTATTCAACACTCCACAGAGCTCACTCGACAGAGCCCAAAGCTGATGGACAGAAGGCACAAAATTCCCACGTGGGTCATTGGGAGTAATCATAAAAGAAGCACTTCAGCTTCCATCTTTTAGTCCCTGGGATCGTGTATCTCTCTTACCGGAAATGCAGCACAAAAGGATTCTCTGATCTAATAAATACACTGTGTCCTGAAGGATGGTACCCCATCTTTTCAGATATTATAGTTTCAGCTTCACTTTTATTTTTTTATTTTATTTTTTTAAAAGATTTTATTTATTTATTTGACAGAGAGCGAGCCAGCGAGAGAGGGAACACAGCAGGGGGAGTGGGAGAGGAAGAAGCAGGCTCCCAGCGGAGGAGCCCGATGTGGGGCTCGATCCCAGAATGCTGGGATCATGCCCTGAGCCGATGGCAGACTCTTAATGACTGTGCTACCCAAGCGCCCCTCAGCTTCACTTTTAGAAGTTCATTCTCGTGTTCTAGGAACATGGTGTGGTATGTGATACAATAACAAATTCCATGGTCATGAGCCCACTTCTACACCTCCTTCACCATAAAGTGTGTCCCCTGTCCATACCTGAGGATCAGGCATTCTGTAAGCCCCAAGATATCAGTGCTGGTCAAGGATTTGCAGGCAGGAAAAGAAAATTCATACCTAGAATAGGTTTCTCATCCTATCAGAACAAATGTATGGAATTTCTAGGATAAAAGGGAATCAATATAGACAACTTGCCAAAAAGTGGCTAGTTGGTCATCTTAAGAAATAATGCCTTATTGTATTGCTGAAAAGATGGACGCTTGCAATATACTCATCTCATGAAATAAAATCTATGGCTCACTTGATCTAGCATCAATAAAATCAAATCCATGAATACTACCCTCACCCATGCTAGCAGCCAACAAGTTCTTGCAATTATTTAGAAGTATGGTCTCTTTCCTCTACCAGACAAGCAAGTTCCCAGAGGATTATGCTGGAATTTTACCTCAGTTTTTAGCCTGGCAGCCAGGAGAGTCAAGGAAGGGAAGCTCCTGAGAGGGCTTGTGTGGGAGTGGTTTCTGCAACTTCTTCTACCAAGTATAAGTAAAAAATGTAAAAGTAAGAGCTATTATTATAGAAGGTGGTTCCTTGCAGAAGTTTAGAAAGTCTGGGGCAAGTTGAAAACTCAACATCTTCAGGGATATCCTTTTATGTATTACCAGTCCCATGTTTCATGATTCCAGGTTTTCCCCAACAGGACCTGACTTCAAGTAACTTGGAATTGGATGAGCATTCATATGCCTCTGAAATTTTGTGACTCTAGCAATTAGGACCTCAGCAATATACTTCATAAGGTAAAGGCCACTTTATAAAGTATGACAGAGCCCTCTGGCTCTCACACTTAGCCTCTAACTGCATGTCATTATCCCCCAGTCTCTAGGCATCCTTCTGCAGGATATCAGTATAACAGCAGTAACTACCCAACTCTGTTGTAAGCAGAATTCTCTTCATATTTTTCAAATTCCTGTATCACCACACCTATTACAAAAAAACACTTCTCTGTACCAGGATATTTTCCTCCCAATCTTTGATATTGAGAAGCCATTTTCTCCCCCAGTAATTATCCATGCCCCAACCTATGAACCAAACCACCAACTCACTGCCTATTTTCTGTTACAATATGTGTACACACACGCATACACACAAGCAATACCATAACAAGTAGTATCTATACATAGCATTTGTATAATGTATATTTTATATACATTATATTTTATTTTGAGTGAAGAAAGACAGAAAGAAGGCTATGTGGAAACATTCTAGACCACTGTGCATTTATGCAGTCTAAGGAAAGTTTGGCAAGTCTGCCATGAGACCCTCAGGCCAAAAGTAACCATCAGGTTTCAGTTCTCTGGAATGAGCCTGCTATTCCTTTTGTAAATGAGGCTACTGGGAAAGAAAATGCAACTACAGAGAAAATAAAATTTTAAGCATGTGTTTTCTAATATACATGATTTTTCAACATATACAGTATATTTATTGAAAATAAAAAGAAATTTGAAGGACAGCATGATGGCTGGTAGAATCCAGTAGAGTTATATTTTCTATTTGATTTGGAAACTTAAGAAAGGAAAAAGAAACTTTAATTATGGAGAGACTTTTTTAAAAAAATGAAAAGAAGCAATAAAATATCATTATTGGTACCCTGTGTATTTTAACAACTTGTGTGGAGTGAAACATCAGGAACTTATCAAGGAAGGAAGGCAAATTCCTGTTCTGATCACATGTTTAACATATAACTATATGTTTCTACCTCTTAAATCATGTGTATGTGTATCACAAATATATGTCTCTGCCTGTTAAACTATGTGCAATCAGAATACAGACGTGTCTCTTTCTATTATATATATATATATATATACACACGTATATATAATATATACACATATATACATGTGTATATGTGCAAATATATACATACATAAACACAGACAATATATATGTATATATATACATATATACTCATTCACATACTTTGAGAAATTACAGTAATTGTCAACACTGAATAGATATTTATAAATTGTAATGTTTTACTCCACTTTCTTAAATTATCTCTGCTGTATTGCTTATTCATCTTGAAAGGAAATGCTATGTCATATTTTATTTGGGATTCCATTGTTCTGAACCATCGACTATACATGTTGCAATGTAGTGAAGAGCAATGGTGTATGTCTTTTCATAAAACTCTTGGATAATAAAGGAAGCCAAACTGTCTGCAAAGAGTAAGCAAAATGGACATCCTATTGTAAATAAGACCTTGGAAATGAATGGCAATCCTGTAAAATTTACTATCTATTCTTTGGCTACACTTCTGTAGTAACATCTATGCAAAATGTAAGCTTATATGTGTATAAGTGTGTGAGTGCCTGTACACACACAATTTTATGTGTAAATTTCACACTTACATTGTTAGAAAATTGTTTTCCTGAAAAACAGGAGTATACATTTTTCAGTTATAAATAAAGAAAATGCACTTTAAGAAAGTTGATGCCTTATAATATAGTTTATTTCTGTGTTTCTAAAAATAAAGCCCACCCTAGGAAAGAAAAGTATATGTCTAAGGACATATGGATTGGCTAGATTCCATGGCAGAGTTGCTACAGGACCTTAATAAGGAAGTTAGTCACCCTGCTCCCAAGATAACTTATTTTTAAAATAAAATTAAATGAATTATAAAATACGTCATGTTCAGAATTAAATAATGAAAAACCCAGAAAGTATACAGAGCTACAAGAAAGAATATAACAAAAACAAAACATTTTTTTTCAGTAGTGTTAATACCGTAACTTACTTTTCCATGACAAATCCTGGATTTCTAACTCAGGGCTTGTTGTAATTCCCTTCTATCCTCCTTTAAAATTCTTCCTGATTAGCCCACAACCACTGTTACCAACAAACATTCAGGTTTTCCACATTAAAATTATTATTTCTCATTTTTCCCGCTGGAGTGTGAACTGTTTGAGATAAAGGGCCCTGTTTTTGTCATTTTTATATCTGTGCTTCCCAGAATACTCCTTGTCATACCCCAAATATTTCCTTATGGGAATAATAATGCAAAACAATGCAATGTATTTCTTTACATACATACATATGTATGTATGTATATGTATATATATGTGTGTGTGTTTGTGTATAGATATATATGTTTTTTCTACTATTTAATATATTTAATATATTTTCGACTGAGGAGAGAGGAATAAAAAAATACATTTTCATATAATATTTACATATATAAAAGAATAATTTTTAACTTGCAGTCTTTTTGACTGTAGTGAGAGACTGTATATGTGTGTGTGAGCATATGTGTATACACATCCATGTACAGACTCTATAACTGTGATCTAAAGACCATCTATGACTTATGTATGAGTCACAGGTACCAGACTGCTGGATTGGGGAATGGCAATGCTGCTGCTGTGAGCCAGACGGAGCTCTGGTTACATCTCTGCCAGGCCTATAGTAGCAGAGAGGCAACTTCGCATTGAAAATGCTCCCCAGCTGGAATCCTATTTGTATGCCTCTGGGCTCTAATCTTTCAGAACGGACTCTAGAACATTGTCCATTCATTTTTTAAAATTTATTTTATTATTTACTTTATTTTATTTTTTCCAAGTTTTTATTTAAATTCTAGTTAGTTAACATAGAGTGTAATATTAGTTTCAAGTGTAGAATTTGGTGATTCATCACTTACATATAACACCTGGTGCTCAACACAGGCGTCCTCCTTAACCCAACATTTATTTAACTCATACCCCTTCCCACCTCTCTTCCAGTAACCATCAGTTTGTTCTCTATAGTTAAGAGTCTCTTTCTTGGTTTGCCTCTCTTTTTTTCTCCCTTTGTTCATTTGTTTTGTTTCTTAGATTCCATATATGAGTGAAGTCATATGGTATTTGTCTTTGACTGACTTACTTTGCTTAGCATAATACTCTCTAGCTCCATCCATGTTGTTGCAAATGGCAAGATTTCATTCTCTTTGATGGGTGAGTAACATTCCATTGTATATACATACCACATCTTCTTTATCCATTCATCTGTCGATGGACATTTGGACTCTTTCCATAATTTGCTATTGTCATGTATTTCTTTAATAGCATTTTACACCTGTCTCTGCTGTATACCTGTATTACTTAAATATTAAATGGTGTCATCTTCTTCTTTGAGATTTAAATGCAATAGTTTTAAATATGCATCTCATTCTGTAGGGACCATATTAACATACCCAATCCCTCTAGATTCTTGGGGTTAACGGAAGGAAGCAAGTGTTGATTAACAATGCTGTATGTTTCTCCTAGTCATATATGGATTCATGGTTTATACCTAATAGGTCTGTTTTCTGAATCATCTGTGCATGCTATGTTATATAAATGCAATTGGTTATATAACCCACAAGGACCTTAAAATTGAAGGGTAGGCCACTAGACATTTTCTTCTTAGTTTTCATACACCTATCATGTGGAAGGACCACTCTATTATGTTGTACCATTCTCTTTACCAATATAATACCACTAAATTCTTGGACAAAACAGCTTAGCCATATTTTACATTTTATCACAATATCTTAGGAATTCATCACTGACACTTGAAAATATTTTCTAAATGATCAAACTTCTGTACCAAAGTGAAGTTTTGTGACACTTAAGATCCCACCCTCAAGATACAGAATTCTGTATAGGATTCTATCTCCCAGTCCTTTCCCAGTGCTATAGCATTGGGTTCTCACATTTATTCAAGAAGCAGTAAGTACTTACTGACCATACTTTGAATTAGTTAAGAAGGAGATTACACCTAAAATGTCGGTGACTTAATTCCCATATGCTTCACCCTAAGTAAGGCATATACTTTGCCTAATGTTTTTGCCTTTATACAAATCAGAGTAAAATATATAGTGTAATATTTTACTATTAAATATATATTATTAAATATACAAAATATTAAGTGAAATTTTACACACAAAATATATAAATTGTATAAATATGTATATTTATTTTGTCCAAATATTCTATATAATTGAGAAAAAATTGCTTACCAATTGTTTTCAAGACATCCAGGGTGGCAGGATTCATGGTGGAGAAAATTATATGCCAATATCTTTAATGAATGAACACCATGACCAAGTTCTGAGAACAGCAAGGAATAGGAATAAAGAATGATTTTGATGAACACTAGTTCCTACCTCAATCTTTATTAATTCCTTCAGTTTGCAAACTTTACTTTGTTTATTTGTTGCTCTTACTGTTTTTTTCTGAATTTTACTCTTAGTTACATATTTTCAGTATTTCTTTTTTGTTTTAACAACTAAAATGTACTCTGTAAATCAAAAGTGTACAATTTGATAAATTTTGACTTATGTGAACACTTATAAAACTATGCCTAAAATGAAGATAATGAACATACCCATTACCCTAAAATAGTCACTTGGCTTATTTACAATCCTTCCCACATGCTCTTCCTCATTGCCCCAACCCATTCCCAGGCAACTGCTGATACACTTTTTGTCAGTATAGATTAGTTTGCATTTTCTATAGTTTTATACAACTGGAATCATATAAAGTACTCATTTTTGTGTTACTTCTTTCATTTATCATAATTATTTTGGGGTTTAACTGTGATGTTGCTTGTGTTGTATTTTATACAATAGCATTCCATTTTAAGTGTGGACATTTAGGTTTGGGTTTTGATTTGCTTTTTTGTCTGTTACAACTTAAGCTGCTATAAACATTCATGTACAGGTCTTTGTAGACATGCTTTCATCTCTCAGGCAAATAGCAAAGAATGAAATAATTGGTTCACATAGTAGTTATATATTCAAATTCTTAAGAAAATGATAAAATGTTTTTGAAAGTGATTATACCAATTCATATCCCCACTAACATTGTATGAGAGTTCCAGGACCTGCACATACTTACAACAATTGGTATGACAGTCTTTGTAAATTTAGCCATTCTAGTAAGAATGTAGTGGCATATTGTTGTGCTTTTAATTAACATTTCCCAAACGACAAATGGTGTTGCATTTTTTCTTGTACTTATTTGCCATCCCTAAGTCTCCTATGGCAACATACCTTTGAATATTTTGCACATTTTTTAAAAATTGGGTTTTGTTCTTATCATTAAGTTATATTATTAATTAGTTTTAAGAGCCTTTTTAGATTTGACAGAATGTTCTACATAGATGATCTTATTATCTTTAATTAAATATTTTAATTTTGCTTTCCAATCTGTATGTGTTTCATATCTTATTTTTGCTTTATTGTGCTGGTTAGAAATTTAACACAATGCTGGGAAGAGATGATGAAAGCATAAATCCTTGTGTTCTGATATTAAAGCTGATACTACTTTGTCCTTCACCATTAAAAATAATGTTAGCTGTTGGGGTTTTTTGTTTGTTCGTTTCAGTCTTTTTTTTTTCTCTTAATAGAGAGAGAGAGGCAGAGGAGGGAGAGACGGAGAGGGAGAGAGAGAGATAATCCTAAGCAGCCTCCACACACAGCATGGAGCCCAACACTGCAGGGCTTGATCTCACAACCCTGAGATCATGACCTGAGCAGAAATCAAGAGTCAGTCACTTAATCGACTGAGCCATCCAGGAGCCACAGCTGTTGGTTTTCATAGATGTCCCTTGCCATGTGGAGGACGTCGTTATGTTCCTAGCTTCCTGAGAATTTTTATTTCAAAATGGATGCTAGATTTTTCAAATGCTTTTCTCCATGAAATCATCACATTTTTCCTTCATAATTTTCTGTTATGATGAATTACTTTGATTGCTTTTCAAATATTAAACTTTCAGTCTTGGAATAAACCCCACTGGATCATTATTTATAGTCTTTTTATATATGGTTGTATTACATTTGCTAAATTTTGTTTAGAATTTTAGATCTAGGCTCATGTGTGATATTGACCTATAGTTTTTATTTTTCTGTAATTTCTTTGATTTTGGTTTCAGATTGAAGATCATCTCATAAATTGAGTTGAAAGTTTTCCCACTTCTTTGATTTTCTTCCTGTAAGACTTTGTGTAGAATGGATATTTTTTCCTCTTAAATGTTTGGAAGAATTGCAGAATTCACGTGGAAGTAATTTGTGCCTGAATTTTTCTTTGTGGGAGAGTGTATTTTTTTATAATTTATGTTTAATTTTGAAAATTAGTTATCTATATATTTTCTCCATTTTAATCCCAGTAAAAACAATGTTCTATTAGTTTCAGGTGTATAGTATACTGATTCAACAATTCTATACATTACTCAGTGTTAATCATGCCAAGTGTACTCTTAATCCCCTTCACCTCTTTCACCCATCCCCCACCTAACTCTCTGATAACCATCAGTTTGTTCTCTATGAGTTTGCCTTTTGGTTTGTCTCTTTTTTCTTTGTTTGTTTTTAAAACTCCACCTGTAAGTGAGATCATATGGTATTTGTCTTTGACTGACTTACTTCACTTAGCATTATTATGCTCTAGGTCTATCCATGTTGTTGCAAATGGCAAGATTTCATTCTTTTTATGGCTGAGTAATATTCCATTATATATATATATACATATACCACAATTTCTTTATCTATTCATCTATAGACGGTCACTTGGGTTGTTTCCATAATTTGGCTATTGCAAACAATGCTGTAATAAACATAGGGCTACATATATCTTTTTGAATTAGTGTTTTTGTATTCTTCGGGTAAATATCCAGTAGTGGAATACTGCATCATATGGTAATTCTATTTTTAATTTTTTGAGGGACTTCCATATTGTTTTCCACAGTTGCTGCACCAGTTTGCATTCCTGCCAACAGTGCAAGAGGGTTCCTTTTTCTCCACATCCTTGCCAAAACTTGCTGTTTCTTGTGTTTTTGATTTTAGTCATTTTGACAGGTGTGAAGTGATACCTCATTGTAGTTTTGATTTGTATTTCCCTAATTATGAGTGATGCTGAGCAACTTTTCATTTGTCTGTGGCCATCTGTATGTCTTCTTTGGAGAAATGTCTGCTCATATCTTCTGTCCATTTTTAATTAGGTTATTTTTATTTTTAGTGTTGAATTGTAAGTTCTTCATATATTTTTGGTGCTAAACCTTTATTGGACATGTCATTGGCAAATACCTTCTCTCATTCAGTAGGTTGTCTTTTCGTTTTGTTGACTGTGTCCTTAGCTGTGCAGAAACTTTTTATTTTGATGTAGTTGCAATAGTTTAATTTTGCTTTTGTTTCCTTTGCCTCAGAAGACATATATAGAAAAATGTTTCTAAGGCCAATGCCAGAGAAATTACTGCCTGTGCTCTCTTCTAGGATTTTTATGGTTTCTGGTCTCACATTTAGGTCTTTAGTCCACTTTGAGTTTATTTTTGTGTATGGTATGAGAAAGTGGTTCAGTTTCATTCTTTTGCATGTGGCTCTCCAGTTATCCCAACACCATTTAGTGAACAGACTTCTTCCCATTGCATGTTCTTAGATCCTGTATCAAAGATTAATTGACCATATAAGTGTGATTTTATTTCTAGGCTCTCTATTCTATTCTATTCTATTGATCTGTATGTCCTTTTTTTTTTTTTTTGCCAGTACAATACTGTTTTCATTACTACAGCTTTGTAGTATATCTTGAAATCTGGGACTGTGATACCTATAGTTCTGTTCTTTTTCAAGACTGCTTTGCCTTTTTGGGGTCTTTTGCAGTTGCATACACATTTTAGAATTATTTGTTCTAGTTCTGTGAAAAATGCTGTTGTTATTTTTTTTTTTAAAGATTTTATTTATTTAACAGAGAGACAGCCAGTGAGAGAGGGAACACAGGCAGGGGGAGTGGGAGAGGAAGGCAGGCTCCCAGCGGAGGAGCCCGATGTGGGGCCCGATCCCAGGACTCTGGGATCACGCCCTGAGCTGAAGGCAGACGCTTAATGACTGAGCCACCCAGGCACCCCATGCTGTTGTTATTTTTACAGGCATTGCATAATCTATGGATTGCTTTGAGTAGTATGGACATTTTAACAATATTTGTTTTTCCAATTCATTAGGATGGGATATATTTCCATTTATTTGTGTCATCTTCCAATTCTTTCATCAATATTTTATAGTTTTCAGAGTTCAAGAATTTCACCTCCTTGGTTAAGTTTATGCCTTGGTATTTTACTATTTTTGGTGCAATTGTAAATGGGAATGTTTTTTTAGTTTCTCTTTCTGCTACTTCATTTTTAGTATATAGAAATGCAACAGATTTCTGAAAGTTGATTTTGTATCCTGTGACCTTACTGAATTAATTTATCTGTTCTAGTAATTTTTAGGTGGAATCTTTAGGGTTTTCTATATATAGTATCGTCATCTGTAAATAAGAAAGTTTTATTTCTTCCTTATCAATATGGATGCCTTTTATTTCTTTGTCTTGTCTGATTGTTGTGGCTAGAACTTTCAGTACTATGTTTAAAAGTGGTGATGGTGGACATCCTTTTCCTGTTCCTGATCCTGGGGGGAAAGCTCTGTTTTTCACCATTGATATGATGTTAACTATGGGTTTTTTGTGTATAGCCTTCATTATGAAGAGGTATGTTCCCTCTAAACCTACTTTGTTGGGGGGTTTTATTATGAATGGATGTTGTACTTTGTCAAATGCTTTCTTTGCATTTATTCAAATGATCATATGATTTATATCCTTTCTCTTGCTGATGTGATGTATCATGTTGATTTGCAAATTTTGAACCACCCTTCCATTGCAGGGATAAATCCCACTTGATCATAGTGAATGATTTATTTAATGTATTGTTGGATTCAGTTTGCTAATATTTGTTGAGGATTTTTGCATCTATGTTCATCAGAAATATTGGCTTGTAATTTTCTCTCTATATATCTTTTAGTCTCTTTCTCTGGTTTTGGAATCAGGGTAATGCTGGCCTCATAGAATGAATATGGAAACTTCCTTTCCTCTTCTAATTTTTTTTTGGAATAGTTGAGAAGTAAAGCTATTAACTCTTCTTTAAATGTTTGGCAGAATTCACCTGTGAAGCCATCTGGTCTTGGACCTTTTTTCGTTAGGAGTTTTTGATTACTGATTCAATTTCATTGCTGGTAATTGGTCTGTTCAAATTTTCCATTTCTTCCTGCTTCCACTTTGGTAGGTTATATGTTTCTAGGAATTTATCCATTTCTTCTAGGTTGTCCAATTTGTTAGCATATAATTTTCCATAATATTTTCTTATAATCCTTTGTATTTCTGTGGAGTCAGTTTTCATTTCTCCTCTTTCATTTCTGATTTTGTTTATTTATGTCCTGTTATCCCACCCTCCACCCCCTCTTATGAGTCTGGGTAAAGATTTATCAATTTTGTTGATCTTTTCAGAGAACTAGCTCCTGGTTTTGTTGATCCCTTCTAGTTTTTGTGTTTTTTTTTTTTTTAAGTTTCTATTTTGTTCATTTCTGCTCTAATCTTTATTATTTCCTTCCTTCAGCTAGTCTTTGGTTTTGTTTGTACTTCTTTTTCTAGCTCCTTTAGGTGTAAGGTTATATAAGATATTTTTCTTGCTTCTTGCAGTTGGCCTGTATTGCTTTAAACTTCCCTCTTAGAACAGCTTTTGCTACATCCCAAAGATTTTGGACAATTGTGATTTCATTTTCATTTGTCTCCATGTATTTCTGATTTCCTCTTATATTTCTTGGTTGACCCATTCATTTAGTAACATGTTATTTAACCTCTATATATTTGTGTTCTTTCCAGATCTTTTCTTGTTGTGGTTGATTTCTAGTTTCATAGCATTTTGTTGGAAAAGATGCATGGTTTGACTTCAGTCTTTCTGAATTTGTTGAAAGTTGTTTTGTGATCTATTTTGGAAAATGTCCCATGTGCACTTGAAAAGATGTATTCTGCTGTTTTAGGATGGAATGTTCTGAATATATCTGTTAGATCCACCTGGTCAAATGTATGATTCAAAGCCACTCTTTCCTTGTTGATTTTTCTGCTTGGATTATTTATCCATTGATGCAAGTGGAGTGTTGAAGCCCCTTACTATTATATTATTTTCAATTACTTCCTTTATGTTTGTTGTTTAGTGCTTTATATATTTGGCTGCTCCCATGGAGGTGCATAAATATTTACAATTGTTATATCTTCTTGCTGGATTATTCTCTTTATGATTATATAGTGTCCTTCTTTGTCTCTTGCTACAGTCTTTGTTGTAAAGTCTATTTTGTCCTATATAAGTATTGCTACCCTGACTTTCTTTTCACTTCCATTTGCATGATAAATTATTTTCCATCCCTTCAGTCTCAATCTGCAAGTGTCTTTAGGTATGAAATGAGTCTCTTATCGACAGCATATAGGTGGGTCTTGCTTTTTATCCACTCCATCACCTTATGTTTTTTGATTGGGACATTTAGTCCATTTGCATTTAAAGTAATTATTGCTAAGTATGTACTTATTTCCATTTTGTTGCTTGTTTTATGGTTGTTTTTGTAGTTCTCCTCTGGTCCTTTCTTCTCCTGCTCTCTTCTTTCATGGTTTGCTGGCTTTCTTTAGTGATATACTTGGATTCCTTCTTCATTATTTTTTTTGCTTACCTATTACTGGTTTTTGATTTGTCATTACCATTAGGTTTATATATAACATATTATGCATGTAGTAGCCTACATTAAGTTGATTGTCACTTAAGTTTACACCCATTCTTTACTCCTTTCCTTCACACGTTTTAGGTATATGGTATCATATTTTACATCCTTTTATTTTGTGAATCATTAACTGATTTTTATAGATATACTTAATTTTACTCCTTTTGTGTGTACTACTTTTCTTACTCCTAAATATGGTATTTCCTTTCCATTCAAAGAGTCCCCTTTAACATTTCTTGTAGGCCTGGTTTAGTGGTGATAAATTCCTTTAACTTTTGTTTGTCTGGAAAACTCTTTATCTTTCCTTCTACTCTGAATGATAGTCTTCTTGGATAGAGTAATCTTGGTTTTCATTTTTTTTTTCTTTCAGCCCTTTGAATATATCATTCCACTTTCTTCTGGCCTGTACAGTTTCTGCTGAAAAATCCACTTATAGCCTTATGGGATTACCCTTGTTTGTAACTGTTTTCTTTTCTCTTGTTGCTTTTAAAATTCTCTCTTCAACATTGCGAGTTCCCTTAATCTATTTTCATTCTTTATTAGTCTTTCTTCTCTGTCCTGTTCAGCTTGATTGATTTCCATTACTCTGTCTTCCAGGTCACTGATCCACTCTTCTGGTTCCTCTAGTCTACTATTTATTCCCTCTAGTGTATTTTTAATGTCATTTATTGAGTTCTTCATCTCTGATTGGTTCTTTTGTATGTTTTCTACCTGTTTGCTGAAGATCTCACTGAGATCCTCCACTCTTTTCTCAAGTCCAGTATTTTTATGACTATGCCTGTATATTTTCTATCAGGCATATTACTTATCTCTGTTTCATTTAGCTCATTTGCTGCGATTTTTGTCCTGTTCTTTCATTTGGGGCATATTCATCTGTCTCCTCATTTTGTCTAAGTCCCTGTGTCTGTTTCTATGTGTTAGGAAACTCATCTACATCTCTTGCTTTTGGAAATAGTGCCCCTTTGAAGAAGAAGTCTGTAGTGCCCTACAGTGCAGTGTTCTCTGTCCTCCAGAACCTGGTGCTTTAGGGGTGTCTCCTATGTATGTCGTATGCACCCTGCTGTTGTGGCTGAACTGCTTTTTCCTTCAGTCCAGTTGTTTGCAATAGCTCCCTTTGCCTGTTTTTGGCAGGGTTTGGTCTCTGTGTTGTTAGTGGGCCAGTCTGGGGCCTCCTTGGGCTTGAGTTGAGTCAGATCAGGCATTTGCCAGAGATGCAATAGCACTGAACTGCAGGGCATTTCCCCTGTGTTATCCCCTGAGAAGCTTTCATTGGTGGGTGGGGCCTGCAGTTAGACCATATGTCTGCCCCTGCTACTGCTATGGGGGCCACAGTCAGACTGGTGTGTGGTTATGTTTCATTCTCCCTAGGGTAGGAATCACTTTAGAGTGGTGATGGCCCCTGTGGAGGCTGCTTGCACACTTAGCCTTGTGGCACCACTTTGCATTGGGCTCCAGCCAAGGAATTATTGGAGGGGGCAGGTCCCCAGGAGATCAGGGGCAGGACATGTGCTTTCAGCAATTTCCATGCTGTTCTGCTGTAGGAGTGAAACTGCAGCCACTCAAGAAAACTCCTGCCCAGGTCAGGCTGCATGGGGTGTTTCCGCAGGAGAACATGGGGCTGCAGGCACTGTTAGCAAGCTAAATGGACAGTGTTTGTGCTGTGCTGGTTTCCTCAGGTGCTCATGCATCTAGGTTGGGGGGCCAGGGGAGGAAATAGTGCCCACCAGTTCTTTTGGGCTTAGAAAAGTCCTTCAAAGATCCCTTCCCCTCCAGCACATGCTCTGAGATTAGTAAATATATCGCCTTTCCATATACCCCAGGCATTTATCAAACTGCTGCTTCTATGCTATATTTCAGCAGGGCTATTTGTTGTGCTGTCTGTTTAAGGGTTGGGACTCAGCCCTGCTGGCTCTCTCAGAGCCCAGTCTGCTGGTTTTTAAAGTTCCTGGTAGTAAGCCCTACTTATTGTTAGGCCCCTCGTGTTTTCAAAGCCAAATTTTATGGAAATTTGTCTTCTCTGTGTGGGTCTCCCATGTCTGGGGTGCCTGGTATGGGATCTGGTCTTCTCCCTCTCAATGCCCCCAGTTTCTCTTCCTCCTGAAGACAGTCCCTTGGGTCCCTTTTGCTCCCACTATATTTCAGCCTTTCCTACCCTCTTCTATGTGGCTTTTCTACATTTAGTTGTGAAGAGTTTGTTCTGCCAGCCTTTGAGTCATTTTCTGGGTTATTTACACTGATGCATATGTTATCTAGTTGTATCCATGGGATGAGGTGAGCTTAGGATCCTCCTACTCTGCCATCTTTCCCAGAAGTCTGGTTATCTCTTTCTTTTGAATGAACTTTGATAGTTCATGATTTTTCTTTTTCTTTTTAAAATTTTATGTATTTATTTGAGAGAGAGAGAGAGAGAAAACACAAGCAGGGGGAGTGGGAGAGGGAGAAGCAGGGTCCCTAATGAGGGGCTCAATCCCAGGACCCTGGGAACATGATGTGAGCCAAAGGCAGACGTTTAAGTGACTGAGCCACCCAGGTGCCCCATAGTTTGTGTTTTTTCTAAGGAATTTTTCATTTTATCTCAGTTGTCAAATTTATTGGCATATATATTATAATATTAATTTATTATTTTAATTCTTCAAGAAGCTGTAATTGTACCATTTCTCTTGAGGCTGATTTTTTTTTTATGTTGACAAGTTTTGTCAGAATTTTATTCAATCTGTTTGATGTTTACAAAAAAACAATAGTTGGTTTCATTAATTTTCTCTATTATTTTTCTGTTTTTCATCTTATCAGTTTCTGCTCTGGTCTTTATTATTTTCTTTTTACTATTTATTTTGGGTAGAATTTGCTCTTTTTGTTCTTGTTTATTAAGGTAAACAAAATAAATTAATAAAACTGTTTAATGCTATAAATTTTCCTTTGTGCTATTTTAGTTTCATCTGACAAATTCTAATATGCTGTATTTTCATTTTCATGCTATTCAGAATGCTTTCTAAGTTGCATTTTGATCTTACTGACCCATATGTTATGCAAATATGTTCTTTAATTTCTAAACTTCTGAAGATTTTCTGGATAACTTTCCATTACTAATTTCTAATTTTATTTTACTATGGTTAAAGAACATACTTTGTATGACAAAATTCTTTTAAATTATTGTGAATTCTCTTATGACCCAAACAATGTTACACCATTCTTATTCAATTACAAACTCACCACAGTGTGAGTGTCCATAAGTTTTTATTTTGGGAGATTTGAGTTTTCCTTTGTAAAATAATGAATGGCCAAATTTGTGAAACTTACATAACTGTTTAATCTGTAATTATCTTTCTTTTAAAAATATTTTATTTATTTATTTCAGAGATAGAATGGGTGGGGAAGAGGGACAGAAGGAGAGGGAGAGAGATAGAATCCCAAGCAGATTCCCTTCTGAACACAGGGTCCAACTCGGGACTTGATCTCACAACCCGGAGATCATGACCTGAGCCAAAATCAAGAGTCAGACACTTTACAGACTGAGCCACTCAGGCACCCCTAATCTGTAATTTTCTGAGAGAATGGTCTCACACTATAATTTTAGATTAATCTATTTCTCTCTGTAGAATTCTAGTCTCTGCCATGACAGAACAATGGATAGATGACCTGCCTCTTCCCAACCATGAACGATTATAAAACTTAATAGACAGTACAAAACAACTTTTTTTTGAGGCATTGGAAAGCAGACAGTGAATGGCTATGGTCCTAAAGAAAGAAAAAAACTTGATTTGAGTTCCATGTTCACCCTCTCTTCTGGTGCATTCTGCAAACTATGGTACTGGGAAATGGAATATAAATAAAGATCATTGGGTCAGAAAGGTGGAAATGACAGTAATCAGATCCCAAATAACATGAGGAAGTTGATATTTGTGGGTCAGGGAACTGGAGATGAGGAAACTATATAGAGGGGAGTCTCAGAAATCTGCACAGGTTTCCTCCTGAGTTCTGGCCAAATACTAAACATATATTCAAGTTACGCAAGGCTTGAAAGAGAACAGCTACTAGGAGACTAAAAACTGGATGGAGATTTCATAAGTCCCATGGTGCTAAGACATACTAAAGCTTCCAGTAGCCAGAATGGAGATACCTTGTTAAACACAACAGGATTTCAATTGAGAAAAAAGAAAAGCCACATACTGAGGCAAGGGCTAATCTAGTCTTACACTAAGGATTATGGTAGGTCTATCTTAAATATAAACCAAAGCTGAATGAGGACTGGCTAAATGATAGTAACTATATTTCTTCCAAATAAAAATCAACACTCTTTAAAGGAAGACAACAGGGGTACCTTGGTGGCTCAGTCAGTTAAGTATCTGCCTTTGGCTCAGTTCATGACCTTGGGGTCCTGTGATCGAGCTCTGTGTAGGCCTCTCTGTTCCGTGGGGAGTCTGCTTCTTCCTCTGCCTCTGTCCCTCCACCCCGCTCATGCTCTATCTCTATGTCTCTCAAATAAATAAAAAAATCTTCAAAAAATATAAAAATAAAGGAAAACAACATAATCAGAATACTCACAGCATAGTAACACAATATACATTAAGTAATAATAATAATAATATCAGACATTTGGGAAGAATGAAAATGTGACTCATAATCAGGAAAAAAAAAGGTCAATAGCAACAGCTTTAGAGATAACAAAAATCTTATTAGCAGACCAAGAGCTTAAAACACCCACTATGGATACATTCAAGGGTATAAAGAAAGAAAATATCAATACCACAGGTTAATGAATGGGAACTTGAGGCAGAGAAGTTAAAATTGCAAAACCAAATAATCAAATAGAAATTCTAGAACTTAAAAACTTAATATCTGAAGTGAAAAATTTAAGAGCTGGGCTTTACTATAGATATGATACTACAATATGAAGAAATGATGAAATTGAAGACCATATAAACTATCTAATTTGGTCATATTTCTCAAGTCTGTTTTAGTCTTTTAAATTCCCTCTTCCTTTTTCTTACCACGGATTTGTCAGAGAAACAACCATTTTTCCTATAAAAGCCCCACAATTTGGCTTTGAAGAACCCTCTCACTACAATATCTGATATTTTTTCATTTATTCTAGTGTTTCTTTTTTAGTGAATTGTAATTCTACTCCCAGTATTTTTCTAATGGAAGTCTCTATCAGTTTTTTAGGGATATTCTGAGATATTTCCGAACCTCTAAAACAGCACCATCTGATAGGACAGTATGAGTCATATAAGCTCACAAATGTTTTAACTTTTCTACCACCCACATTACAATAAAATGAAGCAGGTGAAATTAATTTTAACAATGCATCTTACATAATCGATTTATCATAAATAATAACATCTCAATTTTAAATCAAAATAAAAACTTGGGATATATTAGGCTCTTTTTTTTTTCTTTTGGTGGGACACTAAGTCTCCCAAAACCTGGTATCTGTTTATCAGTAAATTTCGATCCAGACTGGCTCAATAGCCATATATGGCTAGTAGCCACCCCACCCACCGTATTTGACACCTGAGCTCTTCAGAGATGAAACTACCCCAGGATGCTCTGATATTCATGCTGCCAGTTTAGTGGGCTTGGTTGTTGGAATGGCCAGCAATCCCTGTACTAACAGATGAACAGATTACTCCAAACTTTGCTGTGAAAGAGAGGAGAAGGCAAGGGGGTCAACACTCAGAGAGGATGATCCTTTGCTCTTCTTTGCTCCCACTTTTATGTGTCTTTCATGATAATCACAAATCCTTATCATTGTTTCTCAAGCATGTGATGTGTGAGAAGGGGTCTTACTGGAACTAGGAGGATCTGTTTACAGGAAAGATATGCTATGCTATTCAGAGTTTTCAAGGAGTTCTGCTAAACATAACCTAAGGGACAATGCACACATCTCTTTGATCACAGGGCAGCTGTTTGGGCTAGGCAAGTTTTGGGAAGGCAACTCCCCACGGCATTCCTATGGCAGCATGGTCACGCAGGTCTTGCCATTCCAAAGGCCCACGCCCTTCTCTGAAACCTTCCCTCGCCCCCAGTGGCCTTTGTGTTAACATTTTAGCAAGCCAGGTATTAATGGATGATTTCATGTTCTGCATTAACCCCAACACTTGGTGTTCACTTGGTGAATATTTTTAGATTCTTTTTCCTGTTTCTCTCAATTTTCTCAATGTGTGGGAGAATATCAAACAGCTATTAAACCCATGAGGGATTTGCTGTTTCAGTCATGTTCTGGGCATGACTGGGTTGGGAGGATAACTACTTACTTCTGTTGAAACATGCTGCTTGTGTGTTTTTTTTGCTGTTCCAGTTACTATTTCTGTTTCTCTGTTAGGGTTTGTTGTGGAAAAATAAGATCAGACGGGTGAGAGACCAGGTGACACATGGAGAGGTAGGAGAACTGGGATTTATTATATGCCGGCGGACCCAGATGAGCTCGTGCTCCAAATTCTGGGCCCCGGGCAACGGGGTTACAGGGCTTTTATAGAGGACTGCAGGCAGTCAGGCCCCAAGGGCTATGCTGACTGCTGGTAGGTGGGTTTAAACTGGGGGCCTGGGAGCTCCTTTTGGTGGGAACAGTAGTGCAGAGATTCTGTGGCGGGAAGCCTGTTTACAGAAGCAGAGACAGCTTGTTATCTCTTGCTCCCAGTAGGGCTTCTGGTTATCTCTAGCTTATTGTTAGTAACTTTAAATGTTCTGGGGCCTCCTGGCTTGGGCCTGCTCTGGTCAATTTTCCTCTTCAGGTTTACAAAGCAAACAAAGCATCATTATTTTGTCCCATTCAGAATCCTACCTCCTTAGATTTACCTACATTTTCTACTAATTTGTTTGTTCAACAAATCAAAACTTTTTTCTAGGGGGGAGGTTAAGATGGCGGAGGAGTAGGGGACCCCTTTTTCAGCCGGTCCCCTGAGTTGAGCTGGATAGGTACCAGACCAGCAGGAATATCCACGGAATCAGCCTGAGACGCAGGAAGATACATCTGGATCTCTACAAATGAACATCTCCAGCGCTGAGTATCGAGGTACGAAGCGGGGAGCCGTGAAACCGCGCACAGATATCGGAAGCTAAACAGAAGGGGGAGGGAGCCGCCGTGTCAGGGCGCCGGGAAGCGGTAGCCACCTGCAAGGGGGAGCGGACAGACCGCGGACCCGCACGCTTGAGACAGCAGGCTGAGAAGGGAGCTCCGGGAGCGCACGCGGGACGGCTGGCGGTTGGCGGGCCACCTGCACGGGGGAGCAGGCGGACTCGCGGACGGCACCCGCGAGACAACAGACTTAGAACGCGAGCTCCAGGAGCGCGCGCGCAGGGCGGCTGGCGGGCCACCTGCACCGGGGAGCGGGCGGACCGCGGACCCGCACTCTGGAAACGGCAGACTGAGTCCGTGAGCCGGGAGCGTGCACCACCAAGCATCTCACGGAGCTCCGGAGCTCCGGTGTGCTCACTGGATCGAGGCTGAGACCGGGAGCTCCGGGAGCGTCCGCGGGGCGGCTGGCGGCTGGAGGGCCACCTGCACGGGGGAGCAGGCGGACTCGCGGTCAGCACCCGTGAGACACCAGACTGAGACGGGGAGCTCCGGGAGCCCGCGCGGGGCGGCTGGCGGCTGGCGGGGTTGGAAACACAAAGGACAGAGACGTGCCGGCCCTGGAAGTGAGGGCTGGGACGCCGGGTGTGGGGCGCACAGCCCGGGATGCTGCAGGGTTGAGCAGCACCAACAGAAACAGAGTTAAAGTGGCCAGAACATCAGTGGAGAACGATCCGCGATCCCTCTGTTCTGAGACAGAGGCTGAATTTCAGCCGCTGCTGCTCTCTCAGAAGAGGCATAGCAAACCGCCAGGGAAAGCCGCCAGAGAACAAAAGCCCGGAAATACCGGCTCACAGGGTGCCCATCCCCATCCCCCCTCGCAAGGGACACAGAGACTCTACCCAAACAGGGTTTTCTGAGTACCGGCAGGCAGGCCCCTCCCCCAGAAGGCAGGCTGAAAAATCAAGAAGCCCACAACCCGGAGCGCCTGAGTGGCGCAGTCACCAAGCACCTGTCTTCGGATTAGGGTGTGATCACAACGCTCCGTAAGGAGTCCTTCATCGGGCTTCTCCACCGGGAACCTGCTTCTTCCTCTCCCACTCCTCTGCTTGGGTTCCCTTTCTTGCTGACTGTCTCTCTCTCTCTCAAATAAATAAATAAACTCTTTAAGGAAGAAGCCCACATCCCTAAGATCTCTATAAAACAAGGGCGCACGGCCTGGGTCCCAGTCAACACTTGGGCTCTGGACAACCCTGCAATCTCTCTTCATCAGAATGACGAGAAGGAGAAGTCCCCCCCAGCAAAGAAAAGATAATGAGTCTGTGGCCTCTGCCACAGAATTGGCCTCGGCCACAGAATTAATACATATGGATGTATCCCAATTATCAGAAATGGAATTCAGAGCAACAATGGTCAAGATGATGAGTAAACTTGAAAAAAGCATCAGAGAAAGCGTTGCTGAGAATATAGAATCCCTAAGGGCAGAAATGAGAGCGAATCTGACAGAAATTAAAAACTCAGTGGGCCAAATACAGTCAAAACTAGAGGCTCTGACGGCCAGGGTCACCGAGGCAGAGGAACGCGTTAGCGAATTGGAGGATGGGTTAGTAGAAGAAAAAACGAAAATAGAAGCTGGTCTTAAAAAAATCCACGCCCACGAATGTAGATTACGGGAGATTACTGACTCTATGAAACGATCCAATGTCAGAATCATCGGCATCCCTGAAGGGGTGGAGAAAAACAGAGGTCTAGAAGAGATATTTGAACAAATTGTAGCTGAAAACTTCCCTAATCTAGCAAGGGAAACAAGCATTCGTGTCCAAGAGGCAGAGAGGACCCCATCCAAGCTCAACCAGGACAAACCTACGCCACGGCATGTCATAGTGCAATTCGCAAATATTAGATCCAAGGATACAGTATTGAAAGCGGCCAGGGCAAAGAAATTTCTCACGTACCAAGGCAAAG
Source organism: Ailuropoda melanoleuca (assembly GCF_002007445.2). Taxonomy (NCBI): domain Eukaryota; kingdom Metazoa; phylum Chordata; class Mammalia; order Carnivora; family Ursidae; genus Ailuropoda; species Ailuropoda melanoleuca. The sequence continues at coordinate 45,547,563 of NC_048227.1, forward strand.
GTATCAGGATTACGTCAGACCTGTCTACAGAGACCTGGAATGAGAGAAAGGCTTGGGGGGGCATTTTTAAAGCTCTTTCAGAGAAAAACATGCAGCCAAGGATCCTTTATCCAGCAAAGCTGTCATTCAGAATTGATGGAGAAATAAAGACGTTCCAAAATCGCCAATCATTAACCAATTTCGTAACCACGAAACCAGCCCTACAGGAGATATTAAGGGGGGCTCTATAAAGGTAAAAAGGCCCCAAGAGTGATACAGAGCAGCAAGTCACAACCGATACAAAGACTTTAAAGAGAAATGGCATCATTAAAATCATATCTGTCAATAATCTCTATCAATCTAAATGGCTTAAACTCTCCCATAAAACGCCACAGGGTTGCAGATTGGATAAAAAGACATGACCCATCCATTTGCTGTCTACAAGAGACTCATTTTGAACCCAAAGATGCATTCAGACTTAGAGTAAGGGGATGGAGTACCATCTTCCACGCAAATGGACCTCAAAAGAAAGCTGGAGTAGCAATTCTCATATCAGATAGACTGGATTTTAAACTAGAGGCCATAGAGAGAGATACAGAAGGGCACTATATTATTCTTAAAGGAAGTATTCAACAAGTGGATATGACAATTATTAATATATATGCCCCCAACAGGGGAGCAGCAAGATACACAAGCCAACTCTTAACCAAAATAAAGAGACATATAGATAAGAACACAGTAATAGTAGGGGACCTCAACACCCCACTATCAGAAATAGACAGAACACCCTGGCAAAAACTAAGCAAAGAATCAAAGGCTTTGAATGCCATACTCGACGAGTTGGACCTCATAGATATATATAGAACACTACACCCCAGAACCAAAGAATACTCATTCTATTCAAATGCCCATGGAACATTCTCAAGAATAGATCATGCTCTGGGACACAAAACAGGTCTCAGCCAATACCAAAAGATTGAAATTATCCCCTGCATATTCTCAGACCACAACGCTCTGAAATTGGAACTCAACCACAAGGAAAAACCTGGAAGAAACTCAAACACTTGGAGGCTAAGAACCATCCTGCTCAAGAATGACTCGATAAACCAGGAAATCAAAAAACAAATTAAACAATTTATGGAGACCAACGAGAATGAATACACAACGGTCCAAAACCTATGGGATACTGCAAAGGCAGTCCTAAGGGGGAAATACATAGCCATCCAAGCCTCACTCAAAAGAATAGAAAAATCTAAAATGCAGTTTCTATATTCTCACCTCAAGAAACTGGAACAGCAACAGAGGGACAGGCCTAACCCACTGACAAGGAAGGAGTTGACCAAGATTAGAGCAGAAATCAATGAATTAGAGACCAGAACCACAGTAGAGCAGATCAACAGGACTAGAAGCTGGTTCTTTGAGAGAATCCATAAAATTGATAGACCACTGGCAAAACTTGTCCAAAAACAAAGAGAAAGGACTGAGATTATTAAAATTATGACTGAAAAGGGAGAGGTCACGACCAGCACCATTGAAATTGCAAGGATTATTAGAAACTTTTATCAACAGCTATATGCCAAAAAACTAAACAATCTGGAAGAGATGGAGGCCTTCCTGGAAACCTATAAACTACCAAGACTGAAACAGGAAGAAATAGATTTCTTAAATAGGCCAATTAACTATGAAGAAATTGAGTCAGTGATAAACAACCTTCCAAATAATAAAACTCCAGGCCCAGACGGTTTTCCTGGGGAATTCTACCAAACATTCAAAGAAGAAATAATACCTATTCTCCTAAAGCTATTTCAAAAAATAGAAACAGAAGGAAAGCTACCAAACTCATTCTATGAGGCTAATATTACCTTGATCCCCAAACCAGGCAAAGACCCCCTCAAAAAGGAGAATTACAGACCGATTTCTCTAATGAATATGGATGCCAAAATCCTCAACAAGATCCTTGCTAATAGAATCCAACAGTACATTAAAAGGATTATCCATCATGACCAAGTGGGATTCATACCTGGGATGCAAGCATGGTTCAACACTCGCAAATCAATCAATGTGATACATCATATCAACAAGAAAAGACTCAAGAACCATATGATCCTCTCAATTGATGCAGAAAAAGCATTTGACAAAATACAGCATCCTTTCCTGATTAAAACCCTTCAGAGTGTAGGAATAGAGGGTACATTTCTCAATCTCATAAAAGCCATCTATGAAAAGCCTACTGCAAGCATTATTCTCAATGGGGAAAAGCTGGAAGCCTTTCCCTTAAGATCAGGAACACGACAAGGATGCCCACTCTCGCCACTATTATTCAACATAGTACTAGAAGTCCTTGCAACAGCAATCAGAAGACAAAAAGGGATCAAAGGTATCCAAATCGGCAAAGAAGAAGTCAAACTGTCTCTCTTTGCAGATGACATGATACTCTATATGGAAAACCCAAAGGAATCCACTCCCAAACTATTAGAAGTTATAGAACAATTCAGTAAGGTGGCAGGATACAAAATCAATGCCCAGAAATCAGTTGCATTTCTATACACGAATAACGAGACTGAAGAAAGAGAAATTAGGGAATCCATCCCATTTACAATAACACCAAAAACCATGCGTTACCTTGGAATTAACTTAACCAGAGACGTAAAGGACCTATATGCTAGAAACTATAGATCACTTTTGAAAGATATTGAGGAAGACATAAAAAGATGGAAAAATATTCCATGCTCATGGATTGGAAGAATTAACATAGTTAAAATGTCCATACTACCCAGAGCAATCTACACTTTCAATGCTATCCCGATCAAAATACCGAGGACATTTTTCAAAGAACTGGAACAAATAGTCCTTAAATTTGTATGGAACCAGAAAAGGCCCCGAATCTCCAAGGAACTGTTGAAAAGGAAAAACAAAGCTGGGGGCATCACAATGCCGGATTTCGAGCTGTACTACAAAGCTGTGATCACAAAGACAGCATGGTACTGGCACAAAAACAGACACATCGACCAATGGAACAGAATAGAGAACCCAGAAATGGACCCTCGGCTCTTTGGGCAACTAATCTTTGATAAAGCAGGAAAAAACATCCGGTGGAAAAAAGACAGTCTCTTCAATAAATGGTGCTGGGAAAATTGGACAGCTACATGCAAAAGAATGAAACTTGACCACTCTCTCACACCATACACAAAAATAAACTCCAAATGGATGAAAGACCTCAATGTGAGACAGGAATCCATCAAAATTCTAGAGGAGAACATAGGCAACAACTTCTATGACATCGGCCAGAGCAACCTTTTTCACGACACATCTCCAAAGGCAAGAGAAATAAAAGATAAAATGAACTTATGGGACTTTATCAGGATAAAGAGCTTCTGCACAGCCAAGGAAACAGTCAAAAAAACTAAGAGACAGCCCACGGAATGGGAGAATATATTTGCAAAGGACACCACAGATAAAGGACTGGTATCCAAGATCTACAAAGAACTTCTCAAACTCAATACACGAGAAACAAATAAACAAATCATAAAATGGGCAGAAGATATGAACAGACACTTTTCCAATGAAGACATACAAATGGCTAACAGACACATGAAAAAATGTTCAAAATCATTAGCCATCAGGGAAATTCAAATCAAAACCACACTGAGATACCACCTTACGCCAGTTAGAATGGCAAAGATAGACAAGGCAAGAAACAACAATTGTTGGAGAGGATGTGGAGAAAGGGGATCCCTCCTACATTGTTGGTGGGAATGCAAGTTGGTACAGCCACTCTGGAAAACAGTGTGGAGGTCCCTTAAAAAGTTAAAAATTGAACTACCCTATGACCCAGCCATTGCACTACTGGGTGTTTACCCCAAAGATACAGACGTAGTAAAGAGAAGGGCCATATGCACCCCAATGTTCATAGCTGCATTGTCCACAATAGCCAAATCATGGAAGGAGCCGAGATGCCCTTCAACAGATGACTGGATTAAGAAGCTGTGGTCCATATATACAATGGAATATTACTCAGCTATCAGAAAGAACGAATTCTCAACATTTGCTGCAACATGGACGGCACTGGAGGAGATAATGCTAAGTGAAATAAGTCAAGCAGAGAAAGACAATTATCATATGATTTCTCTCATCTATGGAACATAAGAACTAGGATGATCGGTAGGGGAAGAAAGGGATAAAGAAAAGGGGGGTAATCAGAAGGGGGAATGAAACATGAGAGACTATGGACTATGAGAAACAAACTGAAGACTTCAGAGGGGAGGGGGTGGGGGAATGGGATAGACTGGTGATGGGTAGTAAGGAGGGCACGTATTGCATGGTGCACTGGGTTTTATACGCAACTAATGAAGCATCAAACTTTACATCGGAATCTGGGGATGTACTGTATGGTGATTAACATAATATAATAAAATAAAATTAAAAAAAAAACTTTTTTCTAAGATTTCTTTTAAAAGTCAATAAATTAACAGTTGAGAAGTTTCTTTTGTGAATGTTAGCTGGCATCTGCTTAATTTTCTTTTATTATATTTTAGTGGTTTCTTGGTTTATCCCTTTTCTCCAGTTTTTAATTATATCTTTCTCTTTCCTTCCTTATGCTGTTATCATTTTGATAAAGTAATCTTTGTATATTTCCTTCAAAGTTTTTTTTGGAAACAAACCACAATCTTACTTGGCTTTATTTCTCCTTAATTTTGAATGTCACTTCTGTCGGGCATTTAGTTATTAATTTGGAAAATTGTTCCTGATGTTTTAAAGATTTTTTTCTATTGTTTCCTGGCAGCCAGAGTTGTTGATGAAATGTCTGATATTTGCTCTTTTGTAAGGAACTGGAATTTTGTCTATGGAATCTTTTAGGAATTTAATTTGTTATTCTTGGGACTCTGAAACTTCACCAAGATGTCCTAAGATACTCACTTTCTTGGAACTAGGTGTGCCCTTTAGGTCTGAAATCTCCTTCAATTTTAAGAAGTATTTTTTTTTATCTCCTTTTTCCTGTTTTCTTTACTTTTGTAACTACCTTTGATTGATTTTGGAATTTCTGTATCTCTTCTCCATGTTTTATTACTTTCTTTAATTCTTCCCATTTCTTTTCTTTTCTTTCTTTCTTTCTTTCTTTCTTTCTTTCTCTTTCTTTCTTTCTTTCTTTCTCTTTCTTTCTTTTCTTTCTTTCTCTCTCTCTCTCTCTCTTTCTCTCTCTCTTCCCTTCCCTCCCCTCCCCTCCCCTCCCCTCCTCTCCTTTCCTTTCCTTCTCTTTTTTAAACCAAGTTTGAATAAAGAGAAGCCAAACATTTTACTCTAGAGTGTAAATTTTGTCTGGAGGGAAACAGGTTCCATCCAAAATAGAAGATTACAAGGAATTTTAGGGAGTTAAGTGTGAAAAGAGTAGCTGTACTGAACTATAACCTTTTTCCTTTGTTTTTTACTTCTGGGCATCCTAAAAGAAGGAGCCAAGAGAAAGAAAAAGACAATTTAAAAAATAATTACTAACCAACAGAATAGAAAGTTAAAGCAGGAGGCATAAGAGGAACCAGACAGTTGTTCTTCTAAATCAAAAAGAAAAAAGAAAATAAAGAAAAAGGAAAAAAAGAAAAAGAGAAAGAAAAAAATAGTAGGTCTGAGTTGCCCTGGCTTCCAGATGAACTAGACATCAATGAGATTATCAAGGCAGAATGCCAAAGCAAGTCTTCCCAAATGTGCAAATAAATTATAATAAATATGCTATACTTTAAAATATATGCGTTCCTAAATAACTCAGTGTTTTTTCTCACTCTGAGTTTAAGAAGCCTTTTTTAACTGCTGTAAAGTCATTTATCAAAAATAAATATTATGTTTTCGTTACATCATTTTCCTAGTCTTTTTTCTTTATCATTACAATTAAAAGTCCTACAAAATATTTAAATATTCCTATTTTTCAAAATTCCTCATAAACAGTTTTCAGAAATTCCTCAAAGATTGTTTATTTTTCTCCCTCTTCTTTAAGGTTTGTGTAGGTGTATGTTTTGAGTTGTTTAGTTGTCTCTAGATGAAAGTTCCCAGGTCTCTCTTTCCTGGAAAGTCTATGGAGCAAGCAAGGAAGATGAGTGAAGTGGAAGGGGTTGAGGGCTTGTGGAGAGAGAGCAAGCACCCAGATCCTGGGTAAGAAGGGCAAAGGCTGGCAGTGGGCCTTTCTGCCTGGGGCAAAGCCTCCACAAGTGGTAGGCACCCACAAGCCTGCAAGTCTGGATGAGTCTGGCCTGGCCTTAGGGGTCAAGGGCTTCTGACAGCACTCTTGCAGAGAAGGGATGAGCACTGAGTCTAAACTCTACAGATATACAGTCCTACAACATCTGGGATTTTAGCAGTAATGCTAACATCTATAGGGTTTTTTCCCTTTAATTAAAAAAAATTGCTTTCCTCTAATTTTTCTTCTATAATATAGGTATTTTAAACTTTTACAAATTCTGTGCAATTATTATGATTTTAAGAGGGGAAAGAGAAGCATTTACAGACTTTTCACAACAATTATCTTGCTTTGTCAGTCCCTTTTTTAACCTCCGTGGTTTCTCATACTTCACGGTTAATGAGCTTTAATATTTTTGTTGCTTTCTCCAAAATATCCACCCATGTGTTTATCTTAACAGCTCCATCCAGACATACAATATAGAAAACCTTAGGAAAGTGTCATAGACTTGAATGAGGGTAATCAAAGCCCCTCTCAAAGTATCAAAGAACTATTATTTTCTGTTTTAAAAGCACTGAAGCATTTTTCCTTTTTTTTTGTAGTTCTTAAATTTTGTTTTTTATTACATTTTTCATAGAATTACTCTAAGCTGTTTCAAGAACAGCGATGAGTCAGGAAGGAGATTCTCTTCTACCCACCCTCTATTTGACATGGAGCTACACATTTGCAATAAAAACTTTGATCTTTTGGTCCCAAAATACCTAAAGAAATAATAGAGATGCTCAGTGGCATCTTCCCAGCTGCCCCTTGGGAACCAGGCTTGACACACAGCCCCAGCCTGCCTCAAGTGCCCATGGGCTAGAAAAGCCCTGGGGATCAGTGAGCAGCGTTTCTTCCCAGTTCCAGCCCTTCAGCATCCACATCTGGTCTCAGATTATTTTGTTGTAAAGTTGCCCCTTTTTTGTGGTTTTTTTCTTCTCATTTTTCTTCATCTTCTTGTTTATGTCATATATATTTTTCCTGCAAACACGTGCCCTCTGAACGCCACAGATTCTATACTTTCCTTAACGAAATGTTGTTACAGCTCACAGTGTCTGGAGTTTTCAGCTTGATTGATATTAGCTGATATGTCAATGGTTCTTATTTTTAAATATATATTGAGAGAGGGTTTTTTAAAATTTATTTTTATTTTTATTTATTTTTTTATTTTAAATGTAGCCTGTGCAGCATTCTTCCCTATGCAAGTCCTGGTCTCCCCCAGGCGGAGGAAAGAGACTCTCGGGCACTAAGTATGAGTGATGGGTCTCTCAGGGCTGCTTTGGCTGCACTTTGAGCCTCTTCGCGCCAATCTGGAAGCTGTTCGTGGCCTGGCTGATGGTCTGCACACTGGTCCAGTTGTTGGCGCTCACAGAGCCTTCTCTCTGCTGCTGACAGATCACTGGAACTTCCTGAGGACAGAAAGACCTGTCTTACCTGACCATAGTCAGCACAGTGGGCGGCTCGACATGCATACTTCTGATTGCAGCGTAGGCCTGCTGCAGGGGGTCTGTGCCGGTGGGGCTCTGTGCTGTCTAGGGGTGGATGCCTTTGGTAAACACAGCTTCCACTGCAGGTTGCCCACTGGCCTGTTGGGGGTAGGCTGGTGAGCTGTTCACCCCAGGAGGGGATGGGACGCTAGGCACGCACAGCTGGTGAACTGACGCCCCGAGAGGTGCTGCCACCTGAGGTTGGGGTTATGGGTGAGGCCACCAGGCCGTTCCTGTTGAGGGCCGCCATCTGCTGCATCTGGGCAGCAACAAAGGTAGCCATAGGGTTCAGACAGCCATCCTGCTCGACTGAGTGCCGCTTGCTGCTATGTCAGTGCCTGTGTGTCTGTGCCTTAGGCCCCAAACGCGGCGGCCATGGGGTTGAACATGCCCATCTGGCCAGCCATCTGTTGCATTCGCTGCATTGTGTACTCCTTGTCAGCGTCGGCAAACTTGACCACCAGACTGGATGAGGCTCCCAGCATAATCTAGCTTTTTCCATTTTTTTTTTAAATGTGTTTATAACACTAAGAAAAATTCTCTGAGATCTTCCTCCATTTGATTAATTTGAACTCTGGTATTGGTCATTTTTTCTCTTCTGCCTGTTAGCTGAAATAATTTTAATCTTACCTTGCCAAATTTATTTGCGGTTTATAGGAAATCTAATTCTTTTTTATGAGAAATATTATCCTAACCACTCTAATGAAATTATTTATACTTACATAGAGTCTTTGTCTTTCTTATTAATTCTGTCACTTCAGCTGTCAGTTCTTTAGTTTGTTAATTTTGGAACTTAAATTACTGTTCTTTTCTCAATTTTTTTCTTGAATCTTATTCTTTTGTCCAGATTTTTAAAAAGATGCTCTTTGCTTGAGGAATTGCCTTCTGCCCCTATTCACACTTTTCTGTGCTTCTCTGTGTATTTTAACGAGCAGGGAATGATATTTCTTACAGTTCCTTGCCAGCTGATTTCTGGCTGGGCTCTACCAATGGCTGTAGGAGGACGACTCATATGGGCACTAATACAGCAGTAGCCGACACCTATTCTGAAAAGAGCCTCTTCCCAAAGTCAGCAGTCAGAATCAGCCCCTTGGCTTCCTTGGTGCTCTTGTTATCCCCACCTGGCACTTTTTTTGGTGTTCATACTTTGATTTGGGTATTTCTTCCCCCTGTTGCAGTATCAATGGCGGGTCCCCTTGTCAAGGTCTAGGTACAGCCAGGTAATCTCTCCAGTTCATTGGGGACTACAGGGAAATAAGCCCCTCTCTTTTGTCCCCCAACCCTGCAGATCATAGCTCTTTCCTATAATTACTAATATCTGAGATACCTCACCATTTCCCTTTTGCTCTCTTAGGCCTTCCCACACCCACGTAACCATTTTTCTGATTAAATTGTCTCTGAAATATATAAAATGGTTTCTATTTTCCTGGCCTTTGAATATATTCTTATTATCTGTCTTTGGAAGCTTATTATATAGAGTTCCCAGATAAAATACAGGATGCAATATTTAGTATATATTTATAGTGAGAAATTGTCCATTGCCTACCTAAATTTAAATTGAATTGAATGTCCTAAATTTTTATTTGTTAAATCTGACAGCCCTATGTCATATTCCTCACCAACCTGCTCTTTTGGTCATGGCAGATTATGGTCTGGAATATACTGCTGAGAGAGATGTGCTGTTGCTGATCAGATATGAGGTTTCCTGCCTGTTTCTTGAGGTAAGTATCTACCTGAGGCATTGTGCTCCCTATCCAGTTGTACAGCCTGCGCTCGTTGCCTTAGACCAGCAACAAGTGCAGATGCTGTAGCAAAGCAGCGCGGTTTGGGTTTAGGGAATCATACTGCGTTGGAATTCATCTTATGAAATCATTAATGTTAAGGGACAGTTTTCTTAACATAATCCATATGGGTTTATCCTGAGTAATTTCTTATTTGAAGATTTATAGTCTACTCTTCTTCATTCAATTGAGCTGAACGTGTGCATCTGTTTATTGGATAGTTCATATGTGAATATACAAACATTTAATTTACCAATCTCTAAATAAAATAGGCCACATGTACATGCTACCTTGTCCTACAACACTGTAGATGATAACTACTTAAATTTCCATTTTTCTTTTAAATTAAGAGAAACAAATGAAAGATAAACACACAGCTTGTGATTAATGTGGAAGCTCGAATTTAGCAGTCATGCAAGGAATTTTTGGACTTCATGTGCAAGACCTAACAGATATAATGGCACATCTACTCAGAATCCGGAAGCAGATTTAATTAGACAATTAGTATTTTCTAGCTCAGTTCCCATTTTGATTGTCTTCCCTGTTACTATGGAATTCAATAGATCTCATGTATAGCATGCCAAAATTTAGTTAAATCCTTTCCCTACTCCATGAATTAAACTTTCTTGAAGGGAGCTTAAACTAAATACCTGATTCTGCTAAAACACGGTTATACTTTATTACATTTTTCTAATATCTTTATATTTGTTTTCCATATGTGGCAAGACATAAAAATAGGGTAACTTGGCAATAAAAATTGAAGATACAGGAACAGTTGAGTACGAGACAGAGAAGAGAAAGAGGGAAAACAACTTTGTAAATATGAGATCAAGTCCATTAAAAATAATTTTAAATGAATGCTTTAATACTTTAGTCAAGAGTCTGGTTTTTATTCACTTAATTCTTTTTTTCATGGCTTATGGAAAAGTCTAGGCAAATAATTAATCCACTGTCTTATTTGTACTTCTGTTCAAAGAATTCTGTTCAAAGAATAATTAATCCACTGTCTTATTTGTACTTCTGTTAATTGTCCAATTAAAATTAGTGGAAAGTATAGGCAACTAAATTATAAAAGAGTGAATGCTAAACAATGAATATTAACTATGTTTTCATTGGAAAAAATATATATGCCTGATTCCTGTTCTATACTTACTATATACTACATTTCAAATCCAATTATTTCTAACAAATAAATTCATTCTCTTTCTTGTTTACAGGAATATGGATGACTAAGACTCTATAAAAACAAAAAATGTCCAAAGTTGTTAAATAATTTTGATACCTTTTCAAGCTGGGTCCCCAGGAAGCAGACTCACTAATGTGTAGGATAAGCACCTGAAGAAGGAAATAAAGAATAAATAAGCAAGGGGAAAAGTTGGACTGTAATACAGTCTTAAAACCATCTGCTGAGCCCAAATGGAACAGAGTCTGGGAGAACTACTCAGAAGCATTCTACTTTATGGTGAGAGGCCTGGGCCTATATAATCATGTATCCACCAGTGATACACATTGAAGGAGCAAGACCAGGAGTGAAATGATTCTCTCCAGCTGAGGACAATTTTCTAAGAGGGTTAATAGCTGGAAGCACTTCCACCAGCAAGAACTGTATCTTTCAGTCTTGAAGGAAGTTTTGAGCTGCGAATCACAGACAGAATCCACTAAAATGTCATAAAGGCCTTATTTGGCAAACCAGGAAACACTGTGGTTACCACTTGGAAAAAGAAGGATGATCAAATAAAGTGAGTGACAGAAATAAGAAAATTGAAAATTCAGTACTGTTAACAAATGAGATAGAGAAAAAAACAAAAACATGAGAAAAGTGTTATGCTTCTAAAAAACCTAACATATTCTGGTGCATTCTGGCTGAGATCATAATGATTGGTGTGGGGGAGCATGGCTAAAATTATTTAACCCTATTCATGAGGTAAGTTGTTGGAATTGTTAATTAGGACATTTGGCACAAGTTAGGAAAAAAATTTTAGTAAATTCTTTGCACCTCTGATCTGTAGTTACAGGATTAGGCCAATAAGAAAGCCAAAAAAAAAAAAAAAGTGGAATAAGAATATCTGTTTACTAAATGTTTGATAGTGTTTGGCAGGTTCAGGCATTACTTGTGACAAGACTTTCTGAAGATACAGGAGATAATTATACAGGGGCTCTATCCTTGAAAAGTTCAAACACACACACCTAGTCTTAAGGTCAGTGTTCATTTAGTTCTCTATGTGGACACTGATATTTCCCTTTCAAACACTGAAAATACATAAACCTTAATATTTAACCAGATTTCATTGTAGATCTATTTGGTCTCTTATGCTTGTCCTCCTTAAGGAAGAACAAAACACAGAAAGCATATTGCCTAAAATTACCTTATATTTCTCCGAACCTCACCAGAGAATTATCTTCCTATTTTATAGGTGAACCATTCCTATAGTAAGATTTTTTTTGAAACATCAAAAATTCAGTTGCTGGACTAGGTCCAAGCAATGATGATGCTAATAGATTTAAAATGAAATTATTGTCATATAAAACTACTTCTACTAAGTTAAAAAAATATCCACTTGGAAATATCTTATAGTTCACCTTATTTAATTATCACACTTATATGAGATACAGACTCAGAAATCAAGGTTACACAATAAGTTAATTGAAGAAACAGGACCAGATGCAATTTGCTGCACATACAAAAGAAGTCTGGAATAGATGTTTAATAAATGTTAAAAAAATTATTTTCCTCAGTCATATGCTATGTTTCCATTAAGCAATGTGGAATGTGCTAATATGGAACAATTTTCTCATCTTATACCTCAATCATGTCATCTATGATTTAGAAGAGAGAACAATTTTGTTATTGATGGGGAGAAAATAAAAATTTAGGGGTGCCTGGGTGACTCAGTCAATTGAGCATCTGACTCATGATTTTGGATTAGGTCATGATCTTAGGGCCATGAGATGGAGCCCGCGTCAGGTTCCGTGCTGGGTATGGAGCCTGCTTAAGATTCTCTCTCTCCCTCTCTCTCTGCTTCTCCCCCTGCTCACACACTCTCTCCCTCAACAACAACAACAAAATTAACCAGATATTTCAAAATATAATATAAATACAGAATAGATGTGTTTTACACAATAATATACTTTGTTATCAAATAACTATTTTCTATGATTTATAGATTTTTTTCCAGGACAATTAAGTAGCCTGAATTACTAATGCACCCTGTTTACCAACACAATATTTTTCCAAAATCTCTTTTTAAGGTGGTCTTTGGGAATATCTTTACTTACTTGAAGATCAATCAGAGGTATAAACTATTGATGGTTCCTAAATTCTTGTTTTAGAAAGAGAGGTGGGGCCTACAGAAATCACACAGAGTTAACAGCTAAATAAAAAGAGTTTTTGCAGTTATATACTGGGCTGCCAAGCAATAAGGTGAGAGTTCTGATATCCTCCGTATTGATATTCCTTCTTTAGTTTCTAAACACAATCGTTTCGTTCTTTGGTGATAATAGTTACATATAGCATGCAAACAGCAAAACCTATGTTAATTCTCTTCAAAGTGTACCTTTACAGTATATGTGACATTGCAATAAGTTCCTAGAAAAGTCTAAGGGAAAAAATTTCATATCTATATGAAATCTCTAAAAACTTTTTTGTTGCTTTTGCAATATTAATAAAGGTCTCATTTTTTATAAATAGTACATAATTTAATAAATCCATCAAATGATTCATGTTTCCTTATTATCTTACTAAAACACTATAGAAATTTAATGCTTTCTAATAAAGAGCAAGTATAAATACACTAATAAAAAACAGAAGAAAGGTCATCATTCTTCTATGAATAAATTTAAATGGCTTTGTTTTTATATCATTTGTGGTATGCTAATAATGTGAGAGTATTTATATAGGTTTGAATAAAATATAATTATTTACTTTTCTTAAAGAGTATCACTATAAAAGAGAATAAACATTAAACACATGTTGCTAAACATGCAGAAGGGTCCTTCCTTTTAGCTTTACAGGAAGGGAATACTAAAATTCTAAATTTTGGAATAAATTTTCTTTAGCGTTATTTGATACTGAAGAATAAGTTAATATATCTTTTCTGAGTTTGTTTATAGGGGCTTTGTAATGTCTTTTGATAAATTGACTTTGCAAACATTCAAGCCTGCCAATAGGCTTTCTCTCATTTTCTAGGCTCCTGTGCAAGATTATTTAGTAAGATTTGTTTGTTTGTTTGTTTTAAATTTAGAACAATTTTGTTTTCCCTTCAAACAGTACCTAAGTCCAAAGTCTAGGGATTTTTTGTTGTTATATGGGATTGAGACAAAAATAATTTCTCCATACTTTTTGGTCTCGTGATTGTTAATGAATTTTAATTTCCAAAGTTCTTTGATGATCTATCTTACTAGGAAAAAAAAAAAAAAAAGGAAAGAAAGGAAAAAGCCCTGTTAGAGTTATGTTTAAGGAAGCATCACCTCAGGGCTGAGTTTAAAGAGTGGGATCTGACCATCCATTTACTGTCCTAGGGAGCAAAGCACACTTAATTGGTCTTCTCTTTAGTTTCTTCATATGTAAGTGCAACAAATTCTTGTCAGAAAAAGATGCTGTAAGAATTAATGCGCAATTCCATTTAAGAGCTCCATGTCTGACAACTGGTAGGCATTTAAAAATGCTTGTTGTATTATTGTTGTCATTGCTGCCATTTTGATGTCTCTGTTAAACATATTCCTGACAGCAGTTCAATTCTTCTCATGAAAAAAGTAAATAATCAGGAAAAACTTTTGAAGACATATAAAAGAAGATGCAATAAATTGATCCAATATATTTTCATCTGACAAAATGTATTTTGTACTTGAGAATAATGGGATTGCAAGTATTCTAATTACTAAACCCATTGTACTCTCTGACATTTCAAAAATAAAAGCTTATAGACAATTACAGATTAATTGATAATTTTTTTAAATGAAACTTTAGCCCTTTGACACTTCTCAGTCCCCATTATAGATTGTTTAGAGGATTGGATGAAGTCAGGAGGCTAAACAAATTATAGAAAATCTATATTAATATACAAATTCCTGCAGCAAAACCTGCCTGCTTTTCAAAGTGAAACAGAAATGCTATTTAGACAATTTTCCTAAGTTATCACTGGGCACAAAAATGTGCTGGTTCTATCAGAAAGTTTTTAGGTGAGAGACTATCATCCTTTCCTGGTGATCTCTTTGCAGAGAACACAAAATGCAACCAAAAGGTTTGAGTATGGGTGCTGCTCAGAAAGGCCTTGTGAATCTCTTGCCTTCTGTTTTATTCTCTAAACATATGAAAAACATATATACTACAAGTATATAGTGACTTAAAGGATTGCATTACAAGACAATAAATTAAACTACATTTCTTTTGATAAAACCATGTGTTGGCCCTAACACACACACACACACACACACACACACACACACACACACACCAGAAAAGCCAGGACAAACTTTCTGTCTGAATTAAATTCTCTAAGAGTGGAACCCTAAGAACAGTATATCTGAAGTTGTATAACTAGGTCCCTTATTTTTTGTTGAGAAAGCTTATTATGTATCATCAGAGGTTTAGGTACTAGATCAGAATATCCATGAGAGACACTAACAATTTATGTAAAGAGATAACACAAGGAAGCTTATTTTAATCAATAGCAAGCAGCATCAGCTATTCCTTGAGTAATAACTATCATTCTCCCCAGATTTTACATGTAGAGTCAAATTCATTTTCATCCTTAACTGTACTTCTATTTCCTATCTATGCTAAAGAGTGCTGCTTCTTCCTGCTCTGTAATTTTTGGTCATATTGGCTTCAATCACTATACAATTTTGTTGCAATATTCACTCTGAATCTTTTATTCTATTTGAAATTAAACTCAAAATTCATGAACATCATAGTATGCATTTTCCTCTTCAAAGCACCTGTGTGCTTGCACGTGCATATACACCCATGTGTGGTTCTATTTGTGTGCGTGGGTGTGTTCACTGTAGGAATGTCTATTTAAAAGCATGATTTCTTGAAAACAATGCACATACATTTGGCCCAGACAAAAAACAGGGAAGGAGAAAAAGACGATGCATTGATCAATGGTGTAAAAGTCTTTAAAACATGGTTGCATCACTGACAGAAATAGAGAAGTGGCAAAGTTAATTTTTAAATGAAGTTGAGGCATTTGATACTATGGCTTTTGAGGCAGAATTGACTAGCATATTGGCAACCAAATAGTGTTTTCCCTCTTAGTTCCCTTTATTTCTAAGTTTAATCAACTCCATATTCTTTTTTTTTTTTTTGCATCTACACAATATAGATTCTATACTCACAAACTAGATAGCTACTCTTTAATAAACATTTATCACTTGATTGAATAATTTCAACAGGCTGTCATAATAAAATATACTATTCTCCTACATTATGGTAAAGACTTGGCTGCTATACACAATTATTAGTTTTCTAGTTATTAGAGTTCTCTATTTAAAAAAGGTACCACCTCTTTTCTATAAACTGATTTAAAATGCAGTCATTACTGGGGTGCTTGGGTGGCTCAGTTCGTTAGATGCCCAACTCTTGATTTCAGCTCAGGTCATGATCTCACAGTGGTGAGATTGAGCCCCAAGTCACGCTCCTTGCTCAGCATAGAGTCTGCTTGAGATTCTCTCTCCTTCTGCCTCCCCCGGCTCACATGTGCTTTCTCTCTCTCTCTCTTTCTCATCAAAATAAATAAAATCGTTAAAAAAAAATAAAACCCAGTCATTACTATATAATGAAAAATAACCTTTTCTCATGGTTTAGTGAAATGGGAATGAGCCACTTTCCATTCTCAGTGGAGATGGATGATTTCTTATATTTTATATTCTTGAGTATATTATCCTTTTAGGTGGAAATGCATTTAGCCAGTCACTCCAATACTTTGTGCATTTTAGTTTGTTAATTGTACTGTATATTCTTTGCTTACTCCTACAGATCTGCTCTCCACTCTTCTACTTTGCTCTGTTCCCCAGAAAGCTGATCTTTATGAACTACATCAAATGAATTCCCTTGCTCTCTGGCTTCCAGTTGGTTTGGACAATGCAACTACTAGCAGTGTGTTAGTGGTTGATTAGAAAGACAAGATATTTATAAAGCTAGATCCTTCACTGCCTGGTTGGGTTATTTTTCTCTCCAAAATTTTGGCTCCAAGTAACCTTTTTACAAAACCTTGAGGACTGATTTTATAGCACCTGAGTTTTGTTTTTCAGATTCTCAGGTGTGGGCTTCCTATTGGAGATGTGAAAAAAGAAGTCTTTCCACATGATGATTTCAGGTTACTACAGAAACAAAAGGAGCAGTGGGTATGAAGCAACAATTTTAAGCTTGAAAAAATAAGCAAAAAGTACATTTTGATATTTTCCTCATCATTTAAAGGACAAAAACATTTAATATTATCATTCTTATCATTATTAAATGTGGCTTTTTAAAAAAAGATTTTATTTATTTATTTGACAGAGAGAGAGAGAGAGCCAGTGAGAAAGGGAACACAAGCAGGGGGAGTGAGAGAGGAAGAGGCAGGCTCCCAGTGGAGGAGCCTGATGCGGGGCTTGATCCCAGGACTCCGGGATCATGCCCTGAGCCGATGGCAGATGCTTAACGACTGAGTCACCCAGACACCCCTAAATGTGGCTTTAAATAGAAGTTTTTAAAGGACTGTGACTCACATATTCTTGTGAACCTAGTTTTCTAACCAGTGAAAAATCTCCCATTTCTTCCCCCTACCCCTTAATATTTTGCCATAACACTAAATAAAACTTGAATTATAGAGTAATTTCACAGGTGTGGATCATTTTTTTGTCCAAAGACATTTACAAACCTCTGGGCCAGAAATTCTTAATTAATTAAGAGGACAAAAAATTTAGGTCAACCTATATAATTCAGATGAAGAAAATATATAAGTAAGAACTGATGGAAAACATTTGGTTTTCTCTTAAAGTTCAGGAAAACAAATGCAAAAATAAAAATAAATAAATAAATACATGGCAGCTGAGGAGGGATTTAAAATTCAGGATAATCAATTTAAAATATATTGCTTTGGGCTTCTTGTTATACAAGGCCAAAATCAATAGCTATTATTATTAGTATTTTGCCCACAACTAAGTCTAATAATCAAATAACAAATGACATTATTGCATTTGAATTCAACCATTTTCAGAGTTCAACCGTAGGAAAGTCAAGTAACTAATCAAACCAAAACCAATGCAAACCAGTAATTTCATCTGCAGAAGCATATGAAAATTAAGAACATGTAGCAAGGTAATGTTTGCCTCCTGATTCTTATTTAAGCTGACATGCGCCCCTACTGAATTTTTTTCATTCATAAGCTACATTAGTGATTTAAGTGCTACCCTAAATCCCATTTATTTTTATTTTGAGGTTTTAATAATGACCTAAAGAAAATGTGCAGAATAAACAGACATTCCAACTTCATTTAGCTGGTTTGAATTATCTCTGTAACCCTAAGAAAAGCTGTCAGTGTTTGAACAAGAGTTGAAGTGTTAGAGAGGAAATGTCTGAAATAGAGTTTAGATGTGAATGAAATGAGATTAAAGAACGTCTACATTGTTTTTTGCAAACCTAATCTCTATATAAAAACTAACATCTGAAGAGTAAATCTATGGAGTATTATTTTGCCAGCATGTCTATTAATATAAAATGGGAGAATGAGTGAAACATTTGCAGGTTTCATGAGAAGTAAATACATGCTTTCAGGAGTGAAAGACATTAACATCGTATGGTTTGTTTGTTTATTTTTAATAATATCTGTCAATCAAAAACTTACGAATGAAAAAAAAAGAAAAAGCCTGCTATGCCAAACAGATTAGACACAGAGAGCTAAGAAAAGGAAGATGGATAGAATTGTTCATGGGGCAGATAATCTTTCCCCTTTCTTGCTAAGAATAAGCAGAGCTGCATTTGTGGAAACTTAACTAAGCAGAAACCTGCAGTGTCTGCTCAGTGCTGCTGACCTGCCAGCTGGAAAGAGCGCTGAGCTTAAAGGGTTTAAGCTCTCAAAGAAGCCAAGACTTGGCTGATCATCTTGGGCTCAGCATATTGTGAGGCATATGAACGCTCTCTTCAAAACTGGCAGGGAAAAAGGAAGGAAAATTGAAAATCTAAACACAGTAGCCAGTTAAAATTCAGATAATTGTAAGGGTTGTGTTTTCTCTGAAGCATTTGCTTATACTCTATGCTGCTGAATAAAGAAATAAATGGATTTACTTGTAGGGGGAAAGGAGAGCAGTACAACTTGAGATTACTGCACTACTCTTTGGTGCACTGAAGGAAAAAAAGGGCAAAAAGAGAGAACATATACATATTCTAGTATGAAATAAAGAAATTTGTGTCATTTTTCTGCATGTGATCAAGTTTTTTTCCACTGTTGCTAGAAATGTGTTTATATCATTTATTGGCAAGTTTTGTTATTAATTTTAACCAAATTAAATAAGTTTAAATACATTTAACATAATATTCACTGTTCTAATGAATAAACTTCAAAGACATGCTTTTTGAAATGAATATGTGCAATAACCCAAAACTAACAATGGCTTCATTAAAAGTAAAAAAAAAAAAAAAAAATTGACTTGGCTCAAAAAGAGTTAAAGATATTAATTTCTATTCTATTTTATTTTCTAGTTTAACATTTCTGAGTTTTCTGTATATGAGAGAAAACACAATGCACCTCACTCCTGGGAATGTAAAAACATGTTGCCAACATCTCAAAACGACATAGTTTGGATTTGTTACATTGATACAAAAAACAAAAAATAAAAACCCCAAGACATTCAAAGTTCACCACTCCTGGGTACTTCATAGGCTGAGGGCCCGAAGGGCAAATGAGGCCCATATATATCTGCGAACACCATTTCTCCTGATGCCACCCAGAGCTGCTGAGCTGCAAGTAGAGAACTGAATACTTATTGGTCACATTACTGACACATTTTTGAAAGGTAAATGGGTAAAGCATTCACTGAAGTTATAATAAGAGTCTTTTGCATTATATTTACACTCACATTTCTAGGCTGAAACTAACATCCAGTTTCAATGCAGAAAATGTCTTGTCCTCAAGAAAATGAGAAACACACGAGAATAAAATACATATATTATCTGAGGTTCAACTCTGAATGATTTCAAACATACATTTCAATATTAGGAAACTTTTATATATTTTTTACTATTATTTTTATATACATTTTTACTACTACATAGGATTTGTTTTTAGTTTAATCTCCTTAAACTACTCTTTCAGCTTTGGATTAAATCTAGTTAGTGTTTCAAAATATCATTTTTATTCTAGAAATCAAAGAACTCAATATTCTACAAAATTTCTACCATGCGTAGAGACATTAACTACATCAGTAAGGCAGAAAAAATGAATTTTTTAAAAAGGAATTTAGACATTCTTTACTGTTAACACAAATTCAACAGAAAAGAAAGGGTAGGACTTTTTGATTACCTCCAGCCAATAAATCACATGCTATTTTAAATGGCTCCTTTGTTTGAGAAAAATATCCTTTTCTAAGAAATAGGTTTTCTTTGTGATATGGTCTTGCTCAAAATCTTTTCAGTTGAGTTGTTTTCACTGTGCCAAAATTGAAGTTTTTATAAATTGTTTATGGGTGTCAAAGTTCCTTAATAGTTCAGTTGGACTGTTTATTCTCCAAGCAATAGTAAGTAGGCAACAACATTTCTGTCAGAGTTAAAAGTTGATCTGCCAAGTTTTAACGCGCGGCTCAAGCAGGAGAAGCAGTTTGGTGGGAAAGCAAGCTGTCCAGTACTTGACAAGATTTGGTTTGTCAACAGTATGGCTGAAGGTGTTTGACATGATACGTTCTTTCTCCATCATGCTTTCAGCCCTATGTCAGAATGTATATCCTCACCTGGACTCAATCAGCTGAATTCTTTTTACTTTTAACAGGAAAAGGAAAACTATGATTAAGGAACAATAGTAAAGGATATTAGAAAGTTTTTACACATTGATTTTTCAATGAGACTGTGACTAGAGATAATGAATGTTTCTTTACAGCCAGCAGTAAATTCCCTCATCTAGTCCTATGAAGAAAAAAAAATCTATCTTAAAAAATAATTATATCATAAGAAATCTTCACCAAACTGAGGAAAAGTGCAGACACCGTGCAACTGAAGGGATTTCTCTGCAGTCCGAAATGGCTGTCTTACTTGGCTGTAAATCTTCCTCACACAATGCCTGGGGTCTTGCTTGCAGGGATGTAATGAAGTTACACTGCCTGAATGAAAATTTTAAAAACAAATTAGGGCAGAGGACCTTGCCAGCTATCCATGATTTGTGGCAGTGCTTATCAGTAGCCAGTGTGGGGTGATTCACTGTAAGAACACCAAATCTCTTTGTCCCAGGCCGCCATGTTTCACTCCAGT
Source organism: Ailuropoda melanoleuca (assembly GCF_002007445.2). Taxonomy (NCBI): domain Eukaryota; kingdom Metazoa; phylum Chordata; class Mammalia; order Carnivora; family Ursidae; genus Ailuropoda; species Ailuropoda melanoleuca. The sequence continues at coordinate 45,568,449 of NC_048227.1, forward strand.
GTCAGTATATCAGGGGAAATGAATGCTAAGCTATAACAGTCATAGTTAGTGTCAGGCATGCTTGTAACACATGCACAGAGAAATTTACAGCTGGGAAAAACTATGACACATCCCCTAGTGACTTGCTTTATAGAGTTCTTGCTTCTGACTGATTCAGTAGCAGCAACACACTTTAGACATGGTGACCTCACTGATCTTGAGTGTTTTCAACATGGCTGTATGTATTAAATTACTCAATGAACCATGGTATTTAGAATTATCCTATATGTTTAAAGAGAAGTTCCTCAAAATTCAAATTTTAGCATTTAAATAATTACATAGTAAATACTCATGAACTAAAACTTTACTAATTTGAACTTTGTAATAACTCAGACCAAGAACAACGCTCTTTCCTATTATCTCTAATTAAAGAATGTTTTATACCAATTATATGTTATATTAACATTATAAATTTTTTAAAAGATTTATTTATTTATTTATTTATTTATTTATTTATTTGACAGAGAGAGACAGCCAGCGAGAGCAGGAACACAAGCAGGGGGAGTGGGAGAGGAAGAAGCAGGCTCCCAGCAGAGGAGCCTGATGTGGGGCACGATCCCAGGACTCTGGGATCACAACCTGAGCCGAAGGCAGACGCTTAACGACAGAGCCACCCAGGCACCCCAAACATTATGAATTTTTGAATTTGTTTTATATGATTTCACGGAAATAAAAACATTTTCATAAATTGACTCTGCTTAAAATCATTGTTATTAATATGGTTAAATTCTTTATTAGCTTAGCTAAATTTAATTGATATAAAGCTTATTTTCCTATTTTGGGGAACATGTATCAGAGTTAAAAGACTGGACACTTCAGCCAACTCTTCTGTCCTATGTACCCAAGGCACACTTTTTACACATGTGAGACCTTTGTGCACCTATGGATGCTGAAAGAGGAGATTGCAGGACTTTAAAAACAGAATTAGAATGTGTTATAACTGGTTAAAGAAAAAAGGAGGGGGTGGTATCCAAATAATGAAATCAATGTTAAGGCCAAACAGAAGCCTCCTGTGTAGTAAAAGAAAGTGACCCTAAGCACTTAGAAAGCAAACCATATTCAATCAATGGGGCAATTAACCTTTATTTCCAAAAGTGGCAAAACCTGATCCATGATTCTGCTCAGAAACAGCATTCATGTAACAGGCCTAATACTGTCCTTTCCCAAGTTGTCTACTCATGTCATCTTCAGATGCTTTTTCTAGTACAGTAACAGAGTTTTCTGAATAGTAACATCTGGAGAAATGACACCATCACTCACTTGCCTCAAATAGTAGCTGAAAGGAGATCAAATTAGAACACTTCTCCTTGAACAATTCTTGTGGCCCCTATATCTTTAAAGTCTCTCTGAAAATTGCCACTCACCTTTTCTCAGGTTTGCATTCCATTTTACAAGCACACAAGGAAATATATGTATTCAATTTGAATATGAATCCAATTTAAGAAGTACTTCTATCAGTTGTCATAAGCAGTTCCAATTTTAGTTAATCATTTCTGACATTTGTGTAAACTGTACATTTTACATTCTATTGGATTGGGGATAGGTGATCTAGACATGGTCAGCCAGTATGTACTGCAAATTTTCCTCTTTGTATGGAAAGATCAAATCACTTTTTAAAAGCACATTTTTTAAGATTGCTGAAAGATGCTAATCTATTACTAGATGCATTTGGCTCACAAATTTGTTTGTACTTTTAGTGGCAAAGATAAATGTCATAACCAAGAAGTTGAGACCAAAGCAATCAATGTCCATCTATCTGAAATAATTTTTCTGCCCTATTTCTCTTGATGTTACTGGAATTCAGGAACCAGGTCATAATGCTACCCTTTGCTCCTCCTTCTCCTTCTCATCAGCTAAGCAGTTGACACATTACAATAAAAGATTCCTCTATATTTTTGTCTCCCCTCAACCCCATTTCCAGCTCTATGATTATCTATATAAAAAAGCCTCACTTTTGAGTTACTTCAACAATCTCATATTTGTATTCATTGATTTCAGTTTCTTTACTCTACGGGCCACTCTGTAAAACTGCCTATTTAAGCTTCCAAAAATACCATGTAATCGGCCTTCTCAAAATTTTGGATAAGACCCCAGTGGATGAATGTCCAGGGTATGTCCAATTTTTTTTGTTCTCTGATCATGTCATTTAGCTGCATCCTACAAATTTTGATTTTTAGTACTTTCAATGTTTTCTAATTTCTACTTTGCTTGCTCCTTTGACCTAATGGGGTAAAAAGGAATTTCTAAATGCTGGCTATGTTTTATTTCTTGACTAGGGTAGTTGTTATATGGTCTGTACTCATTATACATTTATCCATATGTAGAGAGGTATATTTATGCTTGCATACTTTTCTGTACTGAGTTACCCTTACATTAAAAAAAAAAGTTCATTTGAAAAACAGACTAAATTGTTAAGTAACAAAAATGTTTCAACTTGGGTTGCTAAGGTTAGAATGCAAAGTGTGTTTCACAGCAACCATCATGTTACACAAAGTAGGACACCTCCTGAGAATGGATCCAATTAAGGGAAACCAGAGTTGAAAAGTGTAAAAAAGGCAACATTGATATAGACCTACAGAATATATTACTTTATTTATTTTTAGATACAAAGAACAAATTGTATGCTGTAAGGCAGTAACTACAAATGTAAAAGTCTAACATTACGCACAAAGCCTTTACTAAAACATTTAATAAATAAGCATTTTCTCATGTAATACTACTTAGTTTTAAGAGTACTTCTTAATTTTCAAATATATTATTACGTATTAGTTATCTTTTTGATATTGATTCCTGGCTTAATTCCATTCTGATTAGAGAAACTACTATGAATATTATCAATCCCTAAAAGTTTGTTGAAGTTTAACAACTTCAACCATTGCTTTGTGGAGCAGCATATGGTTACTTTTTATAAATGTACCAGGAACGAATGAAACAAATGTGTTTTCTGCAGTGTTCTATATATAAAGGCCAATTAAATTCTAAGGTTAGATAATTATGCTGTTCAAATGCCTATATCCTTCCTAATATTTTTTTTCCGTTTGCCAATCCATAGTTTAAAAGTCTTGATTTGTAGTTTTAGAATCCATTTGACTATTTTATATAGCCTTCAGGTTTTGTCAACATTTATTGTCATTTTAACTCTTGAAATATTCACTATTCTTTCAGAATCAGAGTCTAAATACTCTAGTTTCTAAATCTCCATTTTATCTGTTTTTATCATCTGTTTTTTTCTCTTGGTTTTTAGTTCTTATTTTTTTTATTATGAATTATTTTGATTGGATTTTTAACTGAGTAGGGAAATTTAGTATAAAAATTAGATAGGTGATTTTAAAGAATAAGTAATATATTCATTCAGATTTTCCTTTCCTGTCAAGTTAGTGGAAATCATCTTCAACCAGGGCTTCCAAACCTTAGCACTATTTGTATATTTGACAGGATAATTCTTTGTTTTGTAAAGATGCCAGTAGCATTTTCCCAAGGTCTGACAATCAAAACTATTTCCATATATGGTCAAATGTCCCCTGGGGGCTGACTCTGGTGTCACCCCTGCTTAAGATGCCTTAACCCATTAGAAGCTGAGTTAATTTAAAGTTTGTTTAGGCCTTGTAACAACTATTCTTTTCTGGTAAGACCTTACTCCTAAGCTTTAGACCTTTATTTTCCCAAATGAAAGCCCAGGGTATTTATCAGTACCTGACCTACTTTGATCCCCCCACCTTATGAAACTAATTAAAACTTTTTTCTACATTTTAGCCTCTCAACTACCTCTTCCAGCTCAGGTTCTCAGCAGAATTCCCGTTCTCTGCTTCTTGACAAATATCTGAGAAGAAAGTGATGCCAAATGTCAGACTCACCTTCTGGAGTTTTCTTGCTGCACTGATAAAGCTCCAATCCTTTTAAATAGATGCTTTATATTAGCCTTCCAGCTATTTTAGTTGTTTTTGGGTGGTTGGATGGTGTAAAGTAATCTAGCCTGCCACCGTCAGAGGCTAAATATTTTTTAGATCAGCTGTTTAAATGTTAGTCTCAAGACTGCATTTTCCTATCCTTATTGGCCTTGGATGTGTCACATGTCCATCCCTGAATAAGTCACTATATCCAGGAAAACAAAATGCTGAATTTGCTGAGCTCTATGTCCATACCCAAAGATGTGGATGGGGTCAATCTTACTTGAACTGCATAGAGATGGATGATGGGTACTTCCAGAAATTAATGGCTGTCACCTAAAAGAACAAGGGAGAAGAGGCACAGTGAGAAGGAGGGGTGGATGCCAATAACCATCCAATAGGTGGATATTGGCAGCTGAAAATCACTAGTTTTCTACCAAACATAAGTGAAAGCTGCAATATAATTGCTGCTCCATTAAGTGTTAAATTTCATTAAAAAATATTTTACTGATTTAAAACATTTCCTTAAAAATTTAATTTCTAAACATTAAGTTTAAGATAGTATATTGTGAATTTCTGATATACTAATTGAACTCTGTGTATGAGGAATATCAAAGAAACTAAGTCAATTCAGAAGAGAATTGGATTTAAAGATAGGCATACTTTTTCATAAATGCGGCTGAATCACTTTAAAATAAACTTAAACTAATGCATTGATTTCGGATGTCTGGGATGGGAGAAAGGGAAGTAGAAACTAATAAACAGAAATTATAAACTATCAATCAACTCCTTTTGTACCCAAGTCTTTAAGAGCTAAAAACAATTTTTGTACTGAAATATACATACAATAAATTTGAGGAAAGCATTATTTAGGTGTCTTGTTAAGCAGACATTTTAAATGAAACTAACATTTAGTTGAGTCAATATGAGGTGTTCTGAAACTATTATTTTTCAATTGCATTTCAGTACATTTATGATTTTTAGTTGAATTGAACGGTGATTGGTGTTCCTCAGATAGGTATGCATTACCCTATCTCATAAATCCTATTACTATCACCATTTCAAATGCTGATTAATTTTTCATATATATTATATATATGTATGTGTGTACATATATATTTATATATACATAGATAAATTTGACCATGAAATTTGACCATTGATTAAAAAATTAAACTGTTTATTTCTGTTTCTATTAATAGCATGCACACAGCAATCATTTATCATTGATAAAAAATGTTCATTCTTTTGGTATTTAGGATGTTGTGTATCAGTTCATTACCATTTCTGTAGACATTGTTATAAATAAAGCCCAACTGAATTTCTACCCAGAATTATTAGTTTATTTAGGTTATGAGAACAGACTACCTGCCAAGTGCTAGCCAGCCATCTCTCACCCATGTGCCATCAGCAGAAAACTATCAGAAGAGCTTATTTCAGAGGATCGCTACAAATTCATCTCACCTGTCCTTCAGAAAATAATTAAAACTGCATTTTTAAAATATATTTATTGAATAACTTTATTACCTTTTTGTGTTTTTGCCTATTTCTTAGTTTTTTAAAAAGCTTTTAAGTTCTAGTTAACATACAGTATATTAGTTTCAGGTGTACACCACTTCCATACAACACCCGATGCCCATCACAAGTGCGCTCCTGGGGGCACCTGTGTGGCACAGCGGGTGAGCATCTGCCTTCGGCTCAGGGCGTGATCCCGGCGTTCTGGGATCGAGCCCCACATCAGGCTCCTCTGCTATGAGCCTGCTTCTTCCTCTCCCACTTCCCCTGCTTCTGTTCCCTTTCTCGCTGGCTGTCTCTATCTCTGTGGAATAAATAAATAAAATCTTTAAAAAAACAAAACAAAACAAGTGCGCTCCTGAATCCCCATCACCTATTTCACCCATCCCCCACACCCACCTCCCCTCTGGTAACCATGTTTGTTCTCTATAGTTTAGAATCTGTTCCTTGGTGTACCTCTCTCTTTTTTCCCCTATGCTTATAAAACTGCATTTCAAGGTGGGTGGGGAAATGGGTAAAGCAGGTGAAGTGGATTAAGAGTATGTACACTTATAGTGAAGAAAACTGAGTAATGTACAGAACTGTTGAATCACTATATTGTACATTTGAAACTAATACAACAGTGTTTATTGATTATACTGGAATTTAAAAAAATACTGCATTTTATATTTGTAGATTGTAGTATGTGTGTGTGAGAGGAAGAGGGAGGAGGGAGAGAAAGAGAGGGAGGGGGAGAGAGGAATGGAGAAGGTAGTATTGGTTAACTTAGCCTTAGTGGACCACAGGAGGAAAAAAAAGCCATTATTCTGGTTTGTAATTAAGATAATATAGCCATCGAAAAATCCAAGTGTTTTTCAGCATACAGGGGAATTTCACAGAAAACATATGCGTACGCTGTCAATTTCTTTCCTGCCACTGTCATAGTAAAAAAAGAGTGTCACATTTCTTTAGGGAAGAAACAGTTTTTGTGATGAGAAAGTCAAACTGTTCTAAAGAAGTTTTTCTTTTTTTTTCCTAATGCAGATAGAAAGAGAAAACCAAAAAAGTGCACTTAAAAACACTTAACACTAGCCCATGTCATTATTTTCTGAAATAAAGAAAACTTACAAATATACATCTAAGTGACGAGGAAAAAGAACAACTGTGATTCCTGCCATGATGGGGAATTAGCCTCTTCTGTCAAAACCTACCCTGGAGAAAGGAGAGAGGAGAGAGTGGCATCCACAATATAGCAACAACATCAAAAGCTAGGAGATCCAGTGAGACAGAAGATGATTTTGAAAAAGTGTGGATGGTGGGTGGTTGTAGCTGGGACAGACTTAGGCCAGCCATGGTGGTGAGAGAAAGATGGATAAGACAAAAATTAGTTGGAGTTTGTTATTCATACCCATATTCCATCTTCCCTACCACCACCACCACCACCTTGGAACAGTCATCAGATGGTCCTTTCTGCTGAAGTCAGTGGGTGGTATCAAAGCCCCAGAAAAGCCCTGAGATGAAGTGCTGAAGGATATAAGTGAGACATGATTAATTTTTCTATGATTTTTTAAATGATTTTTCTAAGAACATTGCCTTTTCCCAATGCTCCTCCTTTTCATGAAGTCCTAAAAGTGTCCTTGTGGAAATTATAGCAAATACATGGAATTAACAATGGTTTGATGGCACCTGGAGTTCTCTACCCAAGGGCTCATCCTCCACAGCCGCCTTGAACTCACTTGAACCAGGTGCCAGCCTTCAATCCCTTAATACATATTTTAAAGTAAAGTAGGTGATAGACTCAGGAAAATAAAGACTCATACAATAAAGAAAACCAAATATATAAAGAAAACTGTTACCTTCAAAGGAAGAGAGACTAGGCATTATAACCCTCAGAAGCAGGAATATTAGAACAGTCAGACCAAAAATTTAAGAAAAGTAAGTAAGTTATAATAGAAAATTCAGTAAGAATGAGAAACCCTTAAAAGAGCCAGGATGAATTATCAAGTGATATTTCTATCAGTTGATATAAATATATATAACGGTATATACAATATATATAATATAATATATGTTGGGCTGGTGAGAAAAGGGGGCCAAGACACCCAAGATGGCCGACTCTCCCGCCAAGATTTAAACTGACACCCAAGATGGCTGAATTTCCCACCAGAACTCCTGTAGCAGCCACGTCAACCCCAGTAAACCAAAACCTAAGCGGGAAACCGAAACCCATCCTACAGACTTTCCTCACCCCCCCAGCAGTACCCAATAAAACCCTGCCACGACTCTCCAAGACAGACTTTCCCCACCCCCCACCGGTGCCCAATAAAAACCCTCGCTGCTCTGCCCCGGGCGCGACTTCCCCGACTCCCCACTTTGGAGCCTCAGAACCTTGCCCGAGGGTGCACACAAGGACACCCTCGCTGCCCTGCCCTGGGCGCGACTTCCCCGACGCAATGCTCTTTCCGGAGTCACGGAACCTCACCCAAGGGTGCTTGCAATAAAGCTCATCCTCTGGACCACGTTTGCCTTTGCGGTCTTTTTTTTTTTTTTTTTTAAATTTTATTTTATTATATTGTGCGGTCTTGATTTCATTGGCAATGAGGAAAAAAAAAACCTAACAATATAATAGAGACATGATATAATAATAAGCTATAAAAGATATTTGTGTCACGCAGTCATAAAAGAACTTGTATCAAGAATATTTATGTTGGGGCGCCTGGGTGGCTCAGTCAGTTAAGCATCTGCCTTCGTCTCAGGTCATGATCCCAGAGTCCTGGGACTGAATTCCACATAAGGCTCCTTGCTCAGTGAGGAACCTGCTTCTCCCTCTGCCTCCTGCTCCCCCTGCTTGTGTGTGTGCTCTCTCTCTCTCTCGTTGACAAATAGAATCTTTTTAAAAAAAAATATATATGTAATTTTAAAAATTTCACATTAATTAAAAAAAAAAGACCAATGAGAAAAGAGGTACTAAATCATGAATGGGTATATTATAGAATATTTATGACAAACTTATTAAGAGATGTTATATATATATATATATAATTTCTATATATATTGATATTCTTTGTGTGATGAGTGAAACATTATTCTCAAACTTTCCTTTCATGTCTTCCTTTGGTTCTTTGAACATATTTAAAATAACTGACTTGAAGTTTTATCTGGGCTTCTTCAGAAACAGCGTCTATTAACTACCTTTTTTCTGTAAAGGAAACTTTTTTTTGTTGCAATTTATACTTTTTTTGGTGAAAAAGAGGATATTTTAAGTAATACAATATGACAACTTTGGGAATCAGGTTCTCCCTCCATCCTCCTCGGTTTGTTGTTGTTTGCTTATTTATTGACTATTCTCAACTGAGTCTGTATGAATATTTTGTGTGTCTGTGGCCACTGAAGTCTCTGTTTGATTAACTAAGTCAGCTGATGACTGGACAGAGATTTCTTTGGATAGCCTGGAATTAATAAGTCTCCTATTCTCTCTACCAAGAGGCTCCATGTGTATGTTGAATCATGCCTCCAACACTCAGCCAGGTAGTTTACAACTACACCTTAGCCTTTACATCTTCTTGGGCAGAGACTCAAAGTTAGCCAGAGTTGAGGCTTCAGAGGCTGTTACATTTTCCTTGAGCATGTATAACACTCTTGGCATGTGCACAACCCTAAATATGTATACGGCCTTCTAGAGTCCTTGGAATATGTCGGAACTTTTAAAGCCTCATATGGATATCACATTTCCCAGCTTTTTCTTTAACGTTTTTTGGTTGGCTAATTATTTTGCCCAACTACTATCCACTGCTTTGGGCAATTCAACAGTTGCTCAAAAATTTAACAATTGCCTCTAATTGTTTTTGACAAATGTACCATAAGACCGCTTGGACTGAGCAAGCTTAGAGTCAGGTCCGATAAATATGGACTTTTAAATGGGGTCTCCCTGAGGACCACAGGTAAGTCAAATAATGACAATTCCCTGAGAATGGGGCTTTGAAGGTACTCCAATCCCATGCTGCCTCTTTCCATTTCTTTCAGATTGTTGATTTTCACTGTAATTGTGGTTGTAGATTTCAAAGGCTACTAAAAGCTGAGAAGAGGCGGATGAATTAAATTGTGTTAAAATGCCATAAAGCTTGTGCGGCATCTGGGTGGCTCAGTTGGTTAAGTATTGGACTCTTGATTTCGGCTCAGGCCATGATCTCAGGGACTCAGAGTCCTGAGATTGAGCCCTGCATCAGGCTCTGTGCTCAGCGTAAAGTCTGCTCATCCCTCTCCCTCCCCCCGCTTATGCACTCTCTCTCTCTCAAATAAATAAATAAATTAAATCTAAAAAATAAAAAAAGCCATAAAGCTTGTTTTTCTTAATGAGATTCAGCTTCCCAGTCCTCCCACCAGAATTAATATTCCCTTGATTGGTGAAAGGCTGGTTCTGGTAACTTGAAGAGTTCTAAAAGATCGATTCTGACCATTTTTTGCCAGTGTTCTTACTGCTTTTATAATAGAATTTCCAAGAGAACTCACTCTGCCATTTTTCACTCATGTCATTATGAAAAAGTTATTTCTAAAGAAACAACACAATGCATTGGATTGATCCCACTGAATTATTTATATTTTTGTTGATATAAAATGAAATCTTAAATGATTTTTTTTTAAAGATTTTATTTATTTATTTGACAGAGATAGAGACAGCCAGCAAGAGAGGGAACACAAGCAGGGGGAGTGGGAGAGGAAGAAGCAGGCTCATAGCAGAGGAGCCTGATGTGGGGCTCGATCCCAGAACGCCGGGATCACGCCCTGAGCCGAAGGCAGACGCTTAACTGCTGTGCCACCCAGGCGCCCCCTTAAATGATTTTTTAAACCATAAATTAAAGGGCTATAATAACAGCTGTAACACTTACAATGGTTAAAAAATCATTGGTTAATCAATTCTCTTGTGTGGGATAAAAACTATTAACCTATCAGAAAATGTTTATCTCACAAGTTTTAAGTTACAATTCAATCTAATTACACACCAATAAAAATAGTCTTTCCATATTTTTTTCCTTCTGAACAAAGTTAATTATGATTTTTGAAGATGTAGACACCAATTCCTTAACAAAAAGGCAATTCTAAATCTAATATATTAAAAGAAATCTTAGAGTAGTTAATAACATACATGGATCAATCCGGCAGTATTATGTGGTAAACTACATTAAAATCTGTAATTTTTTTTCTTTATATAACACTAAAGGGGGAGTGACTGGCTGCCTTAATTAGAAGAGCATGTGACTCTTGGTCTTGGGGTCATGAGTTTGAGCCCCACATTGTAGAGATAACTAAAAAAAATAAACTTAAAAAAAATTGAAGGAAGGAGTTTTGGGTATATTTAAATTTATATGTCAAGTTTATTTTACATCACAAGAAAGTAAATAAACTCTCATGCCTACATATAACAAAATACATATATATGCTTATGTATATTTATATATACATATTGTTTATATATGTGTATATGTATTTATATGTTTTGCATATATAATATATAAACTTGTGGAAATTCCATCTTCTTTTTTAGAACTAAACCAGGGATCCACTAACAAATGATTTTGAAAAGGCAAATAATCTATGAGGATTTTTGTCAAAGATAAAGCAGATATTATTCTTTGGTAGTGGAAAACATAAATCTGTAAGGCAATATCTATGACAATTTGAGAATGGGAGTTGATAAATTTTACAACTTTCTTTCCTTTCCTTTTAGGTCTGTTTCTGTTTCATATTTATCTTGCAGCCTCACTTGAAGAAATAACAAACCACTGCTAACCTAGTATCCCTTAACAAGCAATGAGAAACACTAGAGTCTAAAGAAATTTAAAGGACTGATCAAAATTTAGGAGTTAATGTGTAATGTTAACCCATTTGTTTGTTTGATGTCTGTTAACAAAAGATTTAAAATAAAGACCATGATAGCACTCATTTCAGACTATTTGTTTCCTGCAGGAAAGTATCCCGGCTAATGGTCAAATTCACATTTAAAAAAAAAATACAAAGAAAAAGAAATTCATGGAGAGTAAATAGGGTGCATGGCAGCACAGGTGTATCCTTATGTGACTTTAATTTAACCATATGAATGGAATCAACTAAGATTTCTAGGTGTCTTTTCCTGCTCTCCAACTTCAAACCCATCTGATACCTTTCAATAGTAAATTCTTGGCTTTTTGATACTTTTCACGATGACTTCAGGTGAGTGTGGTCATATAGAAAGAGGATTCTTCATACTGTCTAAATATTTACATCAAAAAAAGATGGGAATGAGTTTACAGGAGGGGAAAGGAAGGAAGCAGATATGAAGACATATTAGGATAATACTTTGCTATTTTGTGTTCTCAAAATTGGAATATACTTGCAGAAAACAGATCGCCAGGTTCAAGAAAGGAATTAAATATATTAACCAAAATATTAAACATGTGATGAGTAAATACTTACCTCAGTAATTTAGCTAAGGCCTAACACATGCCACTTCTTTCATATCCCACACAGAAATCTAGTATTACTGATCAGTTGTCCAAAAATAGTTTTCTTTTCAAATCTTCAATGATTTTACCTCTGGTATGGTAGAAAAAAATGATTAGAGTGTCAACTGGTTAAGTTCCCTAGTATCACCAAAATTTTTCTTTCTTTTTTTTTATATATACATATATAATGTGAGGGGTATTTTATACCCAATCAGCAAAAAGTATCTGATTTAAAATGTAGTCAATAATAGAAGAAAATATTTCATGTGTATCTAAGTGTGCTGTGGATGAGACTGGGAAACTCATAGAATTGAGAATGTGGGATAGAAGGAATTTTTCATAAATCAGAAAACTCATGGAAGGAATTTAAAATGGGGCTGAAATTTTCCAACATCATCACTGGGGAGGGCCAACCCTTCACATATACGTATAAATACACACACAGATACAAAAGAATAAAAAATAAAATTTGTACATGTTCTTCTACTCTATAGAAACTAGAAGGAAGGAAGGAGGGTGGGAAGGAAGGAGGGTGAGAGAAATATTGACAAAAGGAAGGGAAAAAAGCATGAAGATCAGCACACTGAATATTGACAGTGAGGATCTAAATGCTTAGGTTTCAGCTGTGTCTACATGCATGAATCTAATACTATTATAAATATTAATAAAACTATAATACTACCACAAAGTACTTTCTGATCATTGATATAGTGACAAATGTTAAAGATACAAAGTAACTTAGAGGTCATCTATTACGTTTCCTCCTGTTGCCAAACAGAAAATTCCAAGAAGCTAATTTTTTCGAGATCCTAGATAATTTAATATCAAGGATCAAGTCTCACAATTCTCAAGCCAATTTCTTCATTACATCAGGTCATTCAGGCACTGCCAAAATATTTGTAGAGATACATAAAATACAAATGTCATTCCTGAAGGAAGACAGTCATCAACAAGAATAAGTTAATGTATGTTAATCCTGTTCTTTATAAGAGCAATGGAAACTCATTGAGTTGTGGCCACTGATGAAGGTTTGTGGCAGAGGTCTGATTTAGCCAGTTCCACAGCTAAGGCCATTACAAATTACTTTTTCACCCAATGATACATCTTCTAATGCTTTTTATTAGATTCAAGTATTTCCTGCATCTATGGCTACTTTAATCTTACTGTTGCTCCTATATTATTATTTATTCAATTATTGTGCTACTGGTGTCATGCATAAAATTGACCCAGGGCACTAAGAACAGGTAGAAAGTATACATTTTGGTAATAGAATTGTCTCTTAATACAAGTATTTATACAAACAGTAATTTTTTTTAGAATTTTGAGATTCTAGAGACTATTTTGTTTTTGTTTTTATCAAAATGGCATTAGGGCAATTTGGTTTTTGCATAAAATATTAACAATGTTCTTGAAATCCTAACATTTATTTTCTTATCTCTTGTTGAATTCAAGAACTTTCTTATTTTAAAATTAATCCAGGAAGGCCCATCCTTTTCTGATTTTTTTTTTATCTCTATGCTATGGTTTTAATGTGATGTTAGCTAAAAATCAGGAGCCTTATAGACTGTCAGATATTTTTATGTACATTATACCTCTGGAAGATAAATACAAAATTATATAATCAGGCTTATTAATATTTATGATGGGAAAAATAAACATTCAAACCAAAAGTCTACCTTCAATTTTATGCAGTCCAACTCTCATTATGATGAAACATGCTAACAGAATTTAATAAATGCCACATGGTCTAAACTGAATAAATGTTTATAGGAATATATATGGAACAGTAAACAGAGTTCTTATGTTTAAAAATCCAAATCTGTCAACAAAACCAAAAGACAACTGACAGAATGGGAGAATATTTGCAAATGATATATCAGATAAAGGGCTATATCCAAAATCTTTAAAGAACTTATGAAACTCAACACCCAAAGAACAAATAATCCAATCAAGAAATGGGCAGAAGACATGAACAGACATTTCGCCAAAGAAGACATCCAAATGGCCAATAGCCACATGAAAAAATGTTCAATATCATTCAGCATTAGGAAATACGAATCAAAACCACAATGAAATACCACCTCACACTGGTCAGAATGGCTAAAATTAACACATCAGGAAACAACAGATGTTGGCAAGGATGCAGAAAAAGGGGAACCCTCTCACGCTGTTGGTAGGAATGCAAGCTGGTGCAGCCATTCTGGAAAACAGTATGGAGGTTCCTCAGAAAGTTTAAAATAGAGCTACCCTATCACCCAGCAATTGCAATACTGGGTATTTACCCCAAAGATACAAATGTAGTGATCCAAAGGGGCACCTGCACCCCCAATATTTATAGCAGCAACGTCCACAATGGCCAAATATGGAAAGAGCCCAGATGCCCATCTACAGATGACTGAATAAAGAATATGTGGTATACACACACACACACACACACAGCAAGGAATATTATTCAGCCACCAAAAAAAAAAATCTTGCCATTTGCAATGACGTGGATGGAACTAGACAGTATTACGCTAAGCAAAATAAGCCCATCAGAGAAAGCCAAGTATCATATGATCTTGCTGATATGTGGAATTGAATAAACAAAACAGGATCACAGGGGAAGAGAGGGAAAAATAAAACAAGATGAAATCAGAAAGGAGACAAAGCATAAAAGACTCTTAAGCATAGGAAACAAATTGCGGGTTGGTGGAGGGGAGGGGGGGACGAATCACTGAACTCTACTTCTGAAACTAATAATACACTATATGTTAATTAATTGAATTTAAATAAAAATATCAAATTCTAAAAAAATTAAAAAGTAAAAAATTTAAAAATTTTAAAAAATAAAAATTCAATTCTGATTGCTCTGCAAATGTCAAACTCTGTGATGAAAATTAGTCCTTTCCATTCATAAATACTGGTTTTGATATTCCACAAACATTCCCATCTTTGATTTAAAAATTAGCTTTGAAATTTATCTATTCCATTATTTCAATCTGTTCATCTTTTCAACAAGTGTAATATTTCAAAAGGGCAAATGTCATAACTATTACTTTGACATTTATTTTGAGGACAGCCTTTTTCCTTTTTTCCTTAAGCTTTTATTTATTTGACAGAGAGAGAGAGAGCAGAGAGAGAAAGAGAGCACACAGCAAGGGGAGCAGAAGAGGGAGAAGCAGGCTCCCCACTGAGCAGGGAGCCCAATGCAGGGCTCGATCTCAAGACCCTGGGATCATGACCTGAGCTGAAGGCAGATGCTTAACAGACTGAGCCACCCAGGCACCCTGAGGACGGCCTTTTTCTTAATATGACTACTAAAATATATATTTAAGAAAACATATAAACGTATATGTTTAAAAAACATAAAAAATATGTTTTTTTAAAAAATCTCTCTTTTATTCCAAATTAAATAATGGAAGACCTGTAAGGAGATGTTTATGTCATCTTTTCTGCCAAAGTCCCAAAATCATTTTTACTAAAAATATACATGTAAAAATATGTACACAGTTTTTGTTTGCTTTGTTTATATATAGAATTTTTCTGATTCTTCTCTATACTTCTGAATTGTTATATATTGCATTCTGCCTTGAAAAAGAATAGCTCTATCCATAGGCTGAATTTTTTTTCTTTTTTTCAAAATGGAAGAAGACAGTATGAATGGATAAAAATTTGAAATAGAACTATTCTAAAACAACAAGATAAAATGAATTAAATGAAATGAAAACTTTTTTTTTCCATTTTCCCCCAGCTTTCTTGAGGAGGAAGAGGAAGATCCTGGTTTAGTATCCTTTCTCTCTCTTTTTTTTTTCCCCTTCCTCAGCCTATAGCAGAGCACTTGGCACATCATGAAAGCTCAATAAATATTTGGTCAATGAATGAATGTGTGAGTAAAAAAAAAATGCATATGCAATTAACTATACTCCAAGTGATTTCTTGTATGTGCCAGTACCCATTCTTGTTTCAATTTTTATGGAAAAGTGACTACTGGAAACCCTCTTTAGAAATTTTACCCAGAATGATTCACATCTGATTCAAATCAGAAGAACAATCAATTTGGCGCCATCATAAGAGCTCTCAGATGTTAAAGGTGACAAAATGGGCAGAACTCCTCCTAACAGATTATAGATACCATGTGTGACAGAATTAAGTGGGAAAATGTTCGTAGAAATGCTGAAGTGGAAGGCATGTCATGCCCATGTGGCTTGGCTGCAGGATACAATGCATTCACTGACATGATGGCAAAGTTGGGTGGCATATCACGTATGGCATATGGCAGGCTTCTGCTTCAGCAAATGCATACCACATGCCAAAAAGTGGTGTAGTTTCTACTGATTATTCTGTTTCTTTTTCTTTCAAGTTTTCAAAATTAATATAAAGCTTTTTTAGTAACCCCAAAAGGAACAGAAGAAGTCCAAACATACTTTAACTCATTCCACAGTGGATTTCCATATTAATTATTTGTCCACCTTAAAATTGCATATGTACAATTATTCCTCAAAATATGAACTAAGAAGGATACTAAAAGGAAAAAAAAACCCTCATATTTAGTCAAAACAGAAAGAATCACTTTCAAAAATTTAAGTGTACATATGGATACCAATACATATGCTTTCATATTCTACTTCTTTATAGTCATATGCACTTATTTAGATCTTCACTGGGTGCTGATTCCTTCACTGGTTCCTTCTTTCAATGTGCTTGCAGTCTAGATAGGGAAAAAGGTAAACAAACAAAAAACCTAAGCTACAATGTGATAAATACAGTAGGAACAGCAACGGGGGTGAGGGGTAGTCCTGAGAATGGTAGAAAATAATTAATTGGAAAGTATCCCAGAGTAGATGATTCCTGTGATTGGTCTCTAAAGAAATTAAGAATCAACCATTTAACAAGGGAAAAAATAATACTATGAGTAAAAGAAGGAGCATTTGCACATGCTAGGAAGCATAAATTAATATATTGGTTTTCAGGTGCTGCAAGTAATTTAGTATACATAGAGCATAGTGTAGAGAAATATGGCAATATGTCAAGAAGGCAGAGGCCAGGAACTATTGTATGTTATGTTGAGATTAGATTTTATTCTAAAGGGAATACAAAACCACAAAAGGGATTTAAATGAAAAGTGATGATCAGATACATGTATTAAGACATCAATCTGCAGAAGTTGCAAGAATGGGAAGAATGGGTAAGAAAATTACGATATCGAAGGTTGCTATAGTAGTCTAAATGGTAACAACCAGGACCTTACTAAGGTGTTACCAATGCAGATGGAAAAGGGAGGGTGGCTCTTAAAGTCATGTGATGACAGAACTGGCAGGACACAGTAACCAAGTGAAAGCCTCTGGGCAATGGACAGAGTAGTTGAGGATGACTCCAAGAGTTCTTGCTCGGTGAATTGGCTAAAGTAGGGAAAAAAAGAGGGAGGATGTGAGAAAGATTTATTAAATAGCTATAAATGCAGTTTTGGAAATTCTGAATTTGGTTTGGCAATGGATTTATCTAATTGGAACTCTCTAGTAAAGAGGTCAATGTGTGGACTTTTAGTAGAAGACTTAGACTAGAGATAAACACTTTGGTCTTGAACAGAATGTGCCTTCTTCTATTTTGGAGGATGTTATGTGTTATAGGTGTCCAATAGACCACCATTTTGGATTTATATGAAGGAGAATATTTATATTTTCTTTGCCAATATTTTGTTTAGGAGTCTACACCTATGTTCTAGACTAAGATTATTTTTTTAGTTTCTCTCTCTCTCTTTAGTATTATCAATATTTAATGTTATTATTAAAATTATGTTTGCCTCATAAAGATTGAGAAGCTTTTTGCTTTTTTTCTTTTTTCTCTCTCCGCAAGGGTTATGTTAAAATTGGATTATTTATTCTTTGGATGTTATCATCTCAGTCAGATGTTTTCTTTGTGGGAAGGTATTTAACACATTCAACTCCTCTGATGATTTTAAGATTTCTTAGGTTATACACATACATATATAGTTGTATATATAGTTATAGGTAATGTATGTGTAGTTTTATATATGTGTGCACATATATGCTATGTACATATAGTTGTCAATTTTAATATGTTTCTTCTAAATAAGTTTATCTAGCTCATCTAAGTGTTTGAATACACTGGTGTTTAATTGCTGAAAATACCTTTTTTTTTTTTTTTTTACCTTTTTGATCTCTGAAACATCTGTAGTTAAGTCTCTTTTCATCCTTCATGTTGTTTATTTCAATTTAGGTAAATGATATAACTTATTAGCCAAACCAAGGTACTTTTGAGAATTAAAGGAGATGTTATTACTTATACCATAATAATAGGTATAACCTTGGAATATCATGATATGGGACATATGGACCCCAGGGGAATATCTAGTTAGCTTCATATTCTTAGCATTTGGCAGCAACACTTCTTTCTTTCTTTTTTTTTTTTTTACATTACTTTTCATTTAGCTATTCCTGTGATTATGATAACATCCAAAACACGTTTTAATAAAAAATAAAATTAGACATATTTTTTTAAAATTAATGCAATAAGAGGATAGTGATATTTATATTTTATCAACAGCCAGTGCTAAATAGTGATCACTTAATGATATTATATGTAATGTTTATGGGATAATAAGAGTGAAACGTGTATTACAACTAATGAGAAACACATAGGTATATAGCACTTATTGAGGATTTACTATGTGTAGAGCTCCTCCAATCCTCATTAAAATCTGCATGTCCAATATTATCTCCACTAAGAAGATGGAAAATCTGAGGCTTACTTTGTTCAAAGTCACATGCCTGGGAAGTGGTAGAACTATAATACAACTCGGGCTCATAAACTTGTCCATCTCTTGGTCAACATTTAGCATATTGAAAATTCCCGGGGCACCTGGGTGGCACAGCGGTTGGGCGTCTGCCTTCGGCTCAGGGAGTGATCCTGGTGTTATAGGATCGAGCCCCACATCAGGCTCCTCCGCTATGAGCCTGCTTCTTCCTCTCCCACTCCCCCTGCTTGTGTTCCCTCTCTCTCGCTGGCTGTCTCTATCACTGTCGAACAAATAAATAAAATCTTAAAAAAAAAAAAAAGAAAATTCCCAATAATAAGTAATCACTATATAGTCAAAAAGTTCTCTGAGAAACAAAACTGAGGGCTTCAGAGGGGAGGGGGGTGGGGGAATGGGATAGGCTGGTGATGGGTAGTAAGGAGGGCACGTATTGCATGGTGCACTGGGTGTTATACACATCTAATGAATCATCGAACTTTACATCAGAAACCAGGGATGCACTGTATGGTGACTAACATAATATAATAAAAAAATTAAAATAAAAATAAATAAATAAAAATATACTTAACTATGAATCTTATCTTTTTAATATTAAAAAGTGGCTTTGGTATCTTACAAGCATTAGTAGAATATTATTTACTGAAAAATTTGAAGTTACCTATTTCATACTAAGGTATCTAAATGTCTAGCTAGCACTTTTCCTAATAATGTATGAGAACTTTCAATCACTCATTCATTCAAGTGAAACCTCAGAATGAATCATATTTCACTGATAGTGGTAGGTACAATTCTGGTTGATAGACACAGGTTGAACCAAAGAGAGAAAGCTCTTTCTTTCAAGAAGTTTCTAATTCAAGTGAGAGAGCAAAAAACAATGAAGTAAGCAAACATATAATGAAATTTAATGTACTAATTAGCTCTAGGAATAAAAATGATGTAGTGTGAAGCCATAAAGAGTAACCAATATGGATGTGGTAATAGATCAGATTTAACTGAAGCAATGGAGAAAGTCCTGTGAAACTCTGCAGGTAGCATCCTAGGCCTGGCAATTAGAGTGGGCAAAGTCCTCCCCACCAGGTAGAAAACAGACAAGTGCTTTCAGTTTGGCAGTAACAAGGTCAGTGAGCAAGGAAAGCAGCAAGGAATAAATTTAGAGAGGTAAGATATAGGCTCCCACTGCAAGTGAAATGTTAAACATTTTCTGTTTTGTTTATTACTAAGAACTATGTACAGTACATTCCCCATCATGTACAACCACAGTTATCCTTGAGATTCATGATATCCATGATGTTTTTGGTACTCTGAAAGATGAAAAATATTCTTGGTGGTAAGAGGCTGCATTCTCATAAATACAGAAGCTAAAGGAAGACGTAAAGTGTCAGAGAGGAAGACGTAAAGTGGCAGAGAGGAATTGAGGGTTTGTAATGACTTTGTGGTGATTCAGTTTCCTGAGGCTAAAATTCCTTTTCTGATATGTGTCCAGATAGGTAAGGAAGGATAACTCAAAATATATTCTCTTGCAACAGTCTGAAGAAGGACAGCAAGTCATTTCCTAGCACAGGCAGGTGCGTGTGTGTGCATGCATGCACACACACACACTGTCTCCCAGTTACTCAATCAAACTCAAATCTAGGTGCTGCTCTGAAGTGATTTTGCAAATGTAATTAATGTTTCTAATCAGCTGACTTTAATTTAGTAGATTATTTTGTGTAGACCTGACTTAATCGGTTATTGGCCCTATGAAAAAAGGACATAAGCCTTCCCTGAGACAGAAAAAGAGTGAACAATTAGTGAGCAACATACTTAGGTCCTTGTTCATGGTGTTTCATTCTGCTTGTGATCCTTCCTTCTTGATTTCTGGCTCTGTGAACTTCAGACTTGTTTAGTAAGCCACCGCTATTGGATAAGCCAATTTCTTGTAATAATCTATGTATCTCCTCCTGGGTCTTTTTCTGTAGGTGAACTCTTAGATACAGGGAGTACCCATCACAATACTCAGCAGGTTAGACACCAAAGAACACATGGAAATACCCATGAGTCAGTTTTAAATACCACTCTTAGATACAGGGAGTACCCATCACAATACTCAGCATGTTAGACAGCAAAGAACACATGGGAATATCCATGAGTCAGTTTTAAATACCTGCCAGATCCAGATATCCTGAGGCCAGGTCACAGAATCACCAGTGAAGTAAGTACTTTCCTATTTTTTTTTTTTTTACCTCTTCTCCCTTTCCTCAGTTTAAATTGCTGAGGTCAGACATTTTGAATGGAAATCTGGAAGAGTCTTAACTTGTTTAGCTGGTTTTTAACTTGTTTAATTTTAAAGGGCAAAGACAAATGTGACTATGCCCTGAAATCTAGGTATATGATGTTACTAGTTTTGTATGGCTGCGGTAAAAATTACTACAAACTTAGTGACTTAAAACAACACAACTTATTACTTCATAGTTCTGTAGATTGTAGAAATACAACACATCTATCACTGGGTAGAATCAAAGTAACAGCAGAAACCAGTTGCTTTCTGGAGGCTCTAGGGGAATATCTATTTCCTTGCCTTTTCTAGCTTCTAGAGACTTCAGCATTTCTTGGCACCACGGACCCTTTTCTTCATCTTCAAAGCCAGAAATGGGGAGCGGAAGCCTCCTAACATAGCTTCGCTCTATCTCTTCTACCTCCCTCCTCTGCTTTTAAGGATCCTGTGATTACACTGGACCCATTCAGATAATCCAGGATAATTTACTTATATAAAGGGCAGCTGATTAACAACCATTATTCCATCTACAACTTTAATTTACCTTTGTTCTATAACATAATATAGTACTGGTGGTGGGAATTTGGACTTCAACAACTTTGGCAGAGGTGAGTGGTTGGGTAATTATTTTGTCTATCATATCTATCTTTGCTTATTTGGATCTGGGAAAACTAAACATTTCTGCACTTCTTTCATCCCTTGATAAGACATCATTTTATTGAGACAAATGAATCCCAATAGACAGGAAATCACTCCTGTAATTACAGAGATGGAAAAACCTGAATTTGTCAACTTACTGGCAATTGGTCTACGTCCAAAGACAGAATTTCTCTTTTTATTGCTATATATCTTAACATAAATTGTCATTTTCATTAACATTCATTTTTTACATGAAAGGCATTATCATTAGAGTTTATATACATATATTTTTTTCTACGCTCTAAGTGATATCCTGTATTTCTGTACATGCATTTTCCAATATACTGCTTACAGGTAGCTTTTAATGTGAACAGAATAATGGTCTAACATTCAAAGCTATTTCAAGAAAGCATTTGCTTAAAAATGTTAAAATTGGAGGTCATTATACAAAATTGACTCCAAATGGCTTCTTAGTCAAAGAGAGATAATTAGGTGCTTCCCTGAAGAAAGTGGTATATTAGGAAATTAATCTCCATGGAATTGGTAACCTTTCTGAATTTCAGTGATTTTTAAGTTCTTATGTCTGATTATATAATATGGAAACCTCCAAATATACCAGCAAACCCAAAGGCCCGACTGACAGCTGTTTGAACAGCCAGGCAGAAGAAAAGAAAAAAGAATCGAAAACAACAACAAAAAACCCACCCAAAACCATAATCTTGATTTTGCCAGCAAGGTTTCAAGGTAGTTTTGAAAGTGTGAGAACTTTTTGTATATTTCAGCAGTACTAGTAAAAAAATATGATTAAAAAGGAGATGAATTTAAATAGAAACAGGTAGGGATGAAGAGGGAAATGAAAGGATGGGCACTGCATTAATGCCATATATGATATGTTAGTTCAGAAAAGAAAGGGATCAATTAGCTTAAAAGTTTTAAAACCATTTTGGCATAGTTTTAAAGACAAAAGAAAAATCATCCTGCAGAAATGCAGTTCATTGTTGAGAGGAGATGAGCAATGAACAATGAATTCCGTCAGTTTTGTAGGCAACATTCCTTTTCCTTCATACAGTACTATCCATTATTAATGAGCACTATTTCTGAGTGTGAAAGAACTGTTTGAAAAACATTAACATAGTCTATTGGATGTGATTGACATTGTCATTCCTTTCATTTTGCTGTTGGCAAGAGGCATCCCTGTAGACTTATGTGCATCTGGACATTACTAATATTCTCCTTGTTATGCACTCTGGGCAGTTGTGATATGGAAATTTTTGCATTGTATTTTATGGTATATTTTTCAGTTTTTACATTGTGTTCTGTTGCGAAATGCATAAGTCAAGCCTTTTTGTATGCAATGATCAATCAGAAAAATTATCTCTTTTCTAATCTGACTCTTCTCCAATTTTTAAAAAGAATTTATTCTAATTCTAGAGATGTGCAATGACCGTCTGGTAGCCAGGCAGTTATTTAGATCCATGTCTATTCATGGTATTTCTTTTTTGCAATCCAGTTTTCAAAGCTGATTACATTTTTAATTGTCCTACTGCATAAAAGAACTATAGTTACCGTGTACCTGCTGTTCAGTAATACCACAGCACTGACTAACCCACACACATAATACCTTTTAATCAGCAGAATTGAACGTAACAAAGTCAAGGATTAGAAGAGTAATGAATACAAGGAAAAAAATTAAGCATCACATCCTCTTGACTTTTAAATATGTATGTAACTAAGCTTCTTTTCTCCTCTCAGCTGCCCTGCTTCTCCCTCCTTACAGCCCATATGCACACCCACACAGAGATCTGTGTTCCTAAGTGTTGCTGACTTACTTCATATGAGCATACCATAAGTCGATCTGTTTCTCTGTACATTAATAAGCCATCAGTGAAATAGAGACTAAAATATTTTCAGTCAGCTAATGCTGATAGTCATTATTAGATGGAGGTACAATACAACTGCTCCCATTCTCATTTTTGATATTCTACTGCCAGTTCTACCAAGTGTTTTGACTGTCCTAAAAATTCATCTTAAAAGGGGTTCCCAAAATTATGTTTTGTTTCTTGGGTTACCAATAAGTGTAATCCAAAAAAAAAAAAAAAAAAAAAAAAAAGGAGGAGGAGTTGTTCCATAGTAAAAGTAATGTGGAATGTTCTATGTCAATACTTTGGAGTGCCTCAGAGCCAGATAAGCTCTTATAAGGCTGACATACAACAGGACTCCCTGATAAAGGCATTATAATTATATTGTTTCCTTAAAATGATATTACTCTAAAATATTTTCTCCTCACAGACTTTCTAGTGTTATTAGTGTTCTGTGGAACACATTTTTGGAAAATCTGATTTAACTGAATCTCCCTATTAAAAATACCATTTTACTAATGGAACCTACTCTAGGGAAAAACAACATCAACAACAAAAAACTTTTACTTCCTACTCTTTCTATATACAGTGTAGTATGGTGATTGAAAGGACTGGCTCCAGACTTTCACTTCCTGGGTTCAAATACCAGCTCTTCTAATTACTAGTTGTAATTACTACTACTTGAGTAGGTCTTCTACCCGTTCTTGACTCAATTTTCTCTATAGGAAATGAGAAAAAAATAATAGTGCTTTAGACATGAAATAATGTGCATAAAGTGGTAAGCTATAATAATTGCTATTACCTCTCCTCAAACCTTTGCACCTGAAGCACATTATCTCTTTTATATCAGGAAGACGTGGTTATGTAATATGGTATAGTTTGCTTTATCCAGGATGTCCTATATATTGGAGAACTTTCTAGAAATTGTCATGAGTCCCAAAATTGACTATCAAACTTCATACACTCTGGTTTTCAGTAATTAAGTAGGTTGTTTTATGAATTAGCCCATTCTAAAATAGTACAACAAAGCTATATGCTATACCAGTTAGCACATTTTTACTGCAGTTGCTAGGGGATAGCACTCCTATTCCTCCATTGTTTGTTAAGGCATGTGTTAGTCTAAAATTAGAAAGGTCAAGCCTATCATGAATGATTAGCAGAAGACCCTTTAAAAAATCTATTCAAATCCTATCATGGTGGCACCAATTTATTCAACACTTTTTTTTATTGCATATCCATCATGTATCAGTCACCATTGTAATTAAAATCAGAAAAGCAGTACCTAAAATATTACATGACCAAGAGAAGTTCAGCGAACAATGGGTGTGTGATAGAGAATGGCAGAGGTGTGACAGGAATGAAGAAAGCAACTCTTTAGAAGTGACACTTGAACTGGAATATTGGTAAAAAGAAGGAGCCAACCATGCAAACAGGAATTGTTAAGAATGAAGGTGCTGCTTTGCTTGCCGACACCATGTGCCTAGCCCCTGCATTCTCCTGCAGACTGCCCCATCAAACCAACCCAACTTGCCGGCAGTCCCTCCAAAGTAGTGCCTATTGCATCTCATTTTGCAAGCAGTCCCAATAGTTGCCAGCACAACCCCAAAGTGACTCTTACTGCAGGGAGAGGGGAAGATGACCACAATCACCAGTTCAACTGCAGCTCCAGCATTGTGATGGGGGCAGATATCTGACTGATTGCCAGCCCTGACCACCACCAAAAATCTCACATGGGGCAACACAAAGAGAGAGCCCCATTTAGGGTCACTGCAACTCCAACAGACAGACTAGGGGCAAATATCTAGTCTGACTACAGGTCCCATCACCTAAGAAAAGCCTTTCAGGGGACAATGCAGGGAAAGTACCCTGCAGTTGAGAGTGACCATGGTTCCAGTAAATAAGCTGAGTGAAAACATCTGGTCTGAACCACTTATGAGTCCAAGGCAACCCCAGACTGGCTCCTTAACAGCACAGAGGCCAAATCTTGCCCAGGAGAAGCAAAGTGGACCATTGCAGGCAACTGACAAAAGCAAACATGGCTCAACCACAACAGTAGGGCACACACAACATAAGACAGCTCTGAAATGCCAGATTCTGGTGAAAAGGAGACACTGCACTCCAGGGCACTCCAGACACTCTTCTTCATAAGGCCACTACTTTTAAGAACAGGAGTTGTATCTGACTTTCCTAATATACAGAAAAAAAACAGAGTTAGACAAAATGAAGAGATAGAGGAATATGTTCCAAATGAAAGAACAGGACAAAAATCACAGCAAAAGAGCTAAGTGAAATGTAGATAAACAACATGCCTGATAGAGCAAAATAATGGTTATAAAGATACTCACTGGACTTGAGAAAAGAGTGGAGGAACTCAGTGAGACCTTCAGCAAAGAGACAGAAAATATTAAAAAAGAACAAACTATAGATGAAGAACTCAATAACTGAAACTAAAAATACACTATAGGGAATAAAATGTAGAATAGAGAAAGCAGAAGAATGGATCAGCAAGCAGGAAGACAGAGTATGGAGCAACCAAGCTGAACAGGAAAAAAGAAAAGAAGATAATAAAAAATGAGACTAGGTTCAGGGTACTCAGCAACATCATCAAATGTAGTAACATTTGCATTATTGGGATTGCAGAAGGAGAATCAAGAGAAAAGGGGGAAGAAAATTCATTTGAAGAAACAAGAGCTGAAAACTTCTCTAAGCTGGAGAAGATAACAGATACCAAGATCCAGGAGACACAGACAGCCCCCACAAAATCAACCCAAGGAGGTCCACACCAAGACACATAATAATTAAAATGGCAAAATGCAGTGATAAAGAGAGAACTTTAAAAGTAGCAAGTAAAAAAGAGAACAGTTGCATACAAGGGAAACCCCACAATGCTATCAGTTAATTTTTCCTCAGAAACTGTGCAAGTAAGAAGAGAGTGGCATGATGTATTCAATGTGCTGAAAAAGAAAGATCTGCAGCGAAGAATATTCTACCCAGCAAGGCTATCATTCAGAATAGAAGGAGAGATAAAGAGTTTCCCAAACAAACAAAAGCTAAAAGGAATTCATTACCACTAAGCCAACCTTATAAGAAATGTTAAAGGTAATTCTTTGAGTGGAAAGAAAAGGTTATAATCAGTAATAAGAAAATTAGGAAAGGAAAAAAAAATTGCACATACACAAACTTAATAAAAGTAGTAGGTTAATAACTAATAACCACCAGTGCAGAGGTAAAACCAAAAGACAGTAGAATCAATTATACCTATAAAACTCAATCAACTGATTCACAAAAGGATGAAGAGTATGAAATCATATACATAAAATATATGTGGGGGAGTAATAATTTAGTACTTTCAGAATGGTTCAAACTTAAGTTACCATCATTCTAAAACAGACTGTTTTATGCATAGGAAATGGTAACCACAAATAAAAATCTGCATAAGTATGCAAAAAAATAAAGAGAAAGCAATCGAAGCATATCACTAAAAAAGTCATTAAACCACAAGGAAAGACACCAAGAGAATAAAGGGACAGAGAAGAAAGGAACAGATCCTATCAATCATTGCTTTTAATATAAATGAACTAAACGCTCCAATCAAAATACATAGGGTGACTGAATGGAGAAGGAAAGAAAAGAAAAGAAAAGAAAAGAAAAGAAAAGAAAAGAAAAGAAAAGAAAGAAAGAAAGAGGAAGAAAGAAAGAAAGAAAGAAAGAAAGAAAGAAAGAAAGAAAGAAAGAAAGACCATCTATATGCTGCCTACAAGAGACTCACTTCAGACCTAAAGACACATGCAGATTGAAAGCAAAGGGATGGTAAAACATCAATCATGCAAATAGAAGCAAAAAGAAAGCCGGAGTAGCCATACTTACGCTGAACAAAATAGACTTTAAAACGAAGACTGTAACATAATTATAAGGGGAACAATTAACAGGAAGATATAATAATTATAAATATTTGTGCACCCAACATGAGAGCACCCAAATACATAAAGTAACTATTAACTTACATAATGGAGGACATTGATAGTAATACAATAATAGTAGGGCACTTGAACACCCCACTTAAATCAATCAACAGATCATCCAAATAGATAATCAAGGAAACTGTGGGTTTGAATCACAGATTGGACAAGATGGATGTAACAGATATATTCAGAACATTCCCTCCAAAACCAGAGGAATACACATTTTTTTTCAAGAGCACATGGAATATTTTCCAGAACAGATCATGTGTTAAACCCCAAAACAAGACTCAACAAATTCAAAAAAATACTGAAATCATATCATGCATCTTTTCTGACCACAGTGGTATGACCATAGAAATCAATTATAAGAAAAAAATCCAGAAAAAAACCACAAATGCATGGAGATTAAATAACACACTACTATTCAATGAATGGGTTAAACAAGAAATCAAAGCACAAATCAAAAAATATATAGAGACAAATGAAATGAAAGCACAATGGTCCAAAATCCTTTGGATGATGCAAAAACTGTTTTAAGAGAGAAGATAAATGCAATACAGGCCTATTTCAAAAATCAAGAAAAATCTCAAAACTGTAGTAATGAAAACAGAAGATGACACAAGCAAATGGAAAGACTGGGAAAACAAATATTGTTAAAAATATACGTACTACCAAAAGCAATCCCTCTCAAAATACCAACAGCATGGGAGGTATCTCAACAGTTTTGTAGTATATCTTGAAGTCTGGGGTTGAGATACCTCCCATTTTGTTCTTCGTTTTCAACATTGCCTTTGGCTCTCTGGGATCTTTTGTGGTTGCATACAAATTTTAGGAGCATTTGTCCTAGTTTTGTGAAAAATACTGTTGGTATTTTGAGAGGGATTGCTTTCAGTAGTACAGACATTTTAACAATATTGGTTTTCCCAGTCTTTCCATTTGCTTGTGTCATCTTCAGTTTCTTCAACCCCAGATTTCAAGATATACTATAAAACTGCATTAATGAAAAACAATATGGTACTAGTACAAAACAGACACATAGATCAATAGAACAGAATAGACAGCCCAGAAATGAACCTGCATTTTATAGTCAGTTAACCTAAAACAAAGAAGGCAAGAACATACAAGGGAAAAAGACATCTCTTCAAGAAATTGTGTTGGGAACACTGGATAGCTACATGCAAAAGAATGAAACTAGAGCACTCTCTTACACCATAACCAAAAATAAACTCAAAATGGTTTAAAACCTAAATGTGAGATCTGAAGCCATAAGTCCTAGAAGAAAACATAAGGAGTAATTCTCTGCTATCACCTAAAGAAACAGTTTTCTAGATATGTCTCCTTTGGCAACAGAAACAAAAACAAAAACTATTGCAACTACACCAAAATCAAAAGCTTTTGCATATTGAAGGAAACCGTCAACAGAACAAAAAGACAACCTGATGAATGGAAGAAGATATTGCAAATGATATAAGCAATAAGAGGTTAATATTCAAACTATATAAAGAACTTACACAGCTCAACACCAAAAATACCCCAAATAATCCAGTTAACAGATGAACAGAGGACATGGATAGACATTTTTCTAAAGAAGACACATAGATGGCAAACAGACACATGAAAAGATGCTCAACATCACTATCAGGGACCTATACAACAAAACCACAATGAAATATCATCCCTCACTTGTCAGAATGGCTAAAATAAAAAATACAAGAAATAACAGGTGTTTTTGAGAATTTTGAGAAAAATGAACCCTGGTGCACTATTGGTAGGAATGCAAGTTGCTGCAGGCACTTTGGAAAACAGTAAGGGAGTTCCTCAAAAAATTAAAATCAGAATTACCATATGATTCAGTAATTCTACTACTGAGTATTTACCCAAGAAAAATGAAAACACTAGTTAGAAAAAATATGTGCATTCCCCGCCCCAGTTAACTACAGCATTATTTATAATATCCAAGATATGAAAGCAATCTGAGTGTCCTTTGATAGATGCGTAGATAAAGAAGATGTGAAAAGAAAAATAAAAAGAAAAAAAAGGATATACACATACACACACAATGGAATATTATTCATCCATAAAAAAGAATGAAGTCTTGCCATTTGCAACAACATGGATGGATCTAGAGGATACAATGCTATGTGAAATAAGTCAGTCAGAGAAGAACAAATGCCTTGATTTCACCTACATGTGGAATTTAAGAAACAAAACGAACAAAGAAAAAAAAGGTAAAAATGAAACAAACAAAACCCCCAGACTCTTCAATATTGAGAACAAACTAGTGGTTGCTAGAAAGGAGGTGGGGCTGGGTGGGTGAAACAGCTGAAGATGGTTAAGAGTACATTATCATGATGAGCACTACGTATAGAATGTTGACTCATTACATTGCATACCTGAAATTAATATAACACTGTATGTTAATTATACTTGAATAAAGAATGATTAAGAAAAGAAAAATGAAGGAATGGAAGTGCTGAAGCAGGAATGCACCTGGTATCTGAGGGAAATAGTGAAAGCCACTGGGGCTGAACTGTAATAAAATAGGGCAAGAAGGTTAGAAGATGAGACTGGAGAGAAACGATCACATCCCCAATTAAAAAGATCCTTTCTAGGGGTGTCTGGGTCATTCAGTGGTTAAGAAGCCAACTCTTGGTTTCAGGGTGGTGAGATCAAGCCCCATGTCTGGCTCTACACTGAACAAGGAGTCTGCTTGAGATCCTCTCTCCTCCCTCTGCTCCTCCACTTGTGCTCTCTCTCTCTCTAAAAATAAATAAATAAATCTTCAAAAAAAAAGTTTAAAAAATCCTTTCTAGAGAACAGACTGAAAGGAGGTGTGCAGACAGAGCATGGAAGCAGGGAGACCACTTCAGCTGCAAGAGCAGTGATATATGCCAGAGTAAGGGGAGTTGACCTAGGATGAAAGCAATAGAAAGACAATTAAGTATCAGATTGGGCATATTTTTTATAAGTGAAGCTGAAAGGATTTGGAGATGTACTGAATATGAGATATAATGATAGGAAGAAACCAGAGATGATGCCTGTATTTTGGCTTGAGAAGCAGTTAATGATAATACCATTTTGAGGCCTGGATAAGACTTAAGGAGTGGTGGACATAAATTCAGCATACTGCTTTGGTCACAATAATTTTACATGGCTCCTAGGTACTCAAATGGGGAAGTGAAATTGGAAGATGAATTAAAACAAAACAAAACAAAACAAATTGGGGCTCAGCAAAGAAATCTGAGGTAAAATATTTGTTAGGAACCTATTGTTGACCAGACACTGGGCTAGGTGCTGGAAATAAAATGGTGAGGAACATTATATATGTGGTAGGTAAAATTCTGAAATGACCACCAGTACCCCTGCCCCTGATATACATATTCTGTAAAATCTCCTCCTCTCGAGAAAGGGTGTCACCTGTAAATATGATGAATATCACCCCCATGGTTAGG
Organism: Ailuropoda melanoleuca; assembly: GCF_002007445.2. Taxonomy (NCBI): domain Eukaryota; kingdom Metazoa; phylum Chordata; class Mammalia; order Carnivora; family Ursidae; genus Ailuropoda; species Ailuropoda melanoleuca. The sequence goes on from NC_048227.1 coordinate 45,599,271, forward strand.
TTATATTACATGGCAGAGTTTGCTTTAAAATAAGGGAGATTATCCTAGGTGATCCCAATCTAATCAGAGGGGCCCTAAATGGGACTGGACCTTTCCTGAAGAGAGGGAACATGTAAATTCAATCAACATGAGAGAGATTAGAAATGGAGCCATGTATCAAGGACCTGAGAGTAGCCTCTAGAAAAGAGCTGTGCCTGACCAACAGCCAACAGGAAAACAGGAACATCTTACTTAAAAATAAATATCTTAACCAACCAACCAACCAACCAACCAACCAACCAACCAACCAACCAAAGCAGGGACCTCAGTCATGCAATCATTAAAGAGATATATTCTTCCAACAAGCAGAGAGAACTTGGAAGTGGCTTTAGCTGAGTCTCCCTTGAGGACATCAAATACTCAGCTGACATCTTGATTTCAACCTGGTGAGAACCCAAACATGCTGTGCTGAATTCCTGACCCATGGAAACTGAGATAATACATTTGTGATTTTAAGGCTACTAACTTTGTGGTAGTTTCTCACACATCCTTAGAAAACTAATACAATGTATTTCATCTGTTCCATGGAACCTGCAGTCTGCTAGAAAAGGGGAAAGAGAAGAAGAGCAGATAAATAGTATCAAATTTTCATTTGTAAAAGAAGACTCTTATCAGTATGAGATTAGTGTTAAAATGGCATGGGAATGAGATCTTTTATGCCAGAATAGATGGGTGGATGTTTGGCTACTGAAGTCCAAGTAAAAGACCTCAGATTTGTGTGTTGGTAGCAAAGACTGAGAAAAGAGGACATATTTAAGAGACATCATGAGGGGCGCCTGGGTGGCACAGCGGTTAAGCGTCTGCCTTCGGCTCAGGGCGTGATCCCGGCGTTATGGGATCGAGCCCCACATCAGGCTCCTCTGCTATGAGCCTGCTTCTTCCTCTCCCACTCCCCCTGCTTGTGTTCCCTCTCTTGCTGGCTGTCTCTATCTCTGTCAAATAAATAAACAAAATCTTAAAAAAAAAAAAAGAGACATCATGAGACAATATTGAGGGACTGAAACAATATGATATGAAAGGAGATATGAAACAAAATGGGCATCTGCACTAGGCCAGCCTAGTCCACAGTTTGGCTAATCCCCTAAATCTAAGTCATTCTGGGATATTGGCTTCTAGCTACAACAAGAGGAAATTTGGGAAGGAGATCATTTAGCATACCATCAACTTTTGTTTATACAGTTACATTATTTATGCCACACTCAAATTACATATTACCATTGTTATTTTATATTTTTATTTAACATTATATAGCACATGCAAAAGCATAAATATAAGAGTAATAAAGCCCAAGAACTTCTGTGAGTAACTTAAATACACTACTATATTATGGCTGGATTCTAATGATGCCAAACTAGCTAAATGACCCATTTGAATTGTAACATATTTTTTTAAAGATTTTTTCATTTATTTGTCAGAGAGAGAGAGAGAGAGAAAGCATGAGCAGGGGGAGTGGCAGGCAGAGGGAGAAGCAGACTCCCCGCTGAGCAGGGAGCCCAGTGTGAGACTCAATCCCAGGATCCTGAGATCATGACCTGAGCTGAAGGCAGATGTTTAACCAACTGAGTCACCCAGGCATCCCGTAACACAACTTTTGACAACAACTTTTGGAATCAACTTTCTCTATTCTTATATCATAGATTATCAATTTTGAATTTGTGATTTATTTAATCTGTTGATACAATAGATTATGCATTCAAGCAATTAAAAAAAGATTTACATAGATCATTTATAATCTTATTTGTTTTATAAGTGAGATTCTCTTTTCTGGATCCTTAAATGTGAAAGTCAATTTAGTGCTATAAAAGGTGTGGCATGATCTTTCCCCTCAAAAATTTATAAATGTTACATATTATCTTCTGGCATTTAGTGTTGCAGAGATAGCTGAGGTGAGTTGATTTTAATTTTTACTGCAAAAAATAGGACATTTCATTTTTTTTGCCTTTACTGTTTTGTCTTTTTTTTTTTTACTAAATGAGAGAAAAATATTATTATCATTTATATTCATTTGTCTGTTTCCAAATTATTGTTGCTGTTGTTGAGTTTACGGTTTGTGTTGATTTTCCCCATAATACAGTACTTTCACAGTGTGTATATCTGATATTATCTCAGCTCTTGAAAGTTGTCTTCATTTCTTTCTTATACTCATTCCAATCATTATATCAGATAATTTCATTCTTTCTTCTATTTCTTTTTTTATTCATTGAGAGATTTATATCAGAATTTTTCTCAAAATCTCACTTGGTTTTCCTTGGTACCAATTCTGCTTCTCATTGGGTTAAACAAAACATTTTATATTACATTTTTTGACTCCTTAAATTTTTATTTCTTTTACATATTTACTTTCCTATTATTTCTGTTTCCATAGAAATGTAATATATGTTCCAATTTCTCAGTTGTGAGGTTTTCTATTATTCTTTATACATCAAGGAAGCTTTACATGTTTTCTTCTGATTTCTGTAAGAAATTGTGTATGAGATCTGTTCATTCTTGAAATATCAAGACAATGTTGCCTTCCACTTTATCTGCTGTATTTTTTTTTTAAGTTGGGTGCCTATAAATGAGGAAAGTGGTTGTAATAAAAAAAAAATGTTCCAGAAGAAGTGACATTGACAAAAAATCTTTAAAGAAACTCTAGGAGATGTCACATGACATTGAAAATGCAAAGGATAAAATGTTGGGAGCCGCCCCAAACTTGAAAAGGAGTATGACAATTTGCCAAGGAATAGAAAAAATTTTCACTGTGTACTGTAAGTTATATGAAGAGATGAAAAGGCAAGCATTATTCAAAAAAAAATTTAATTTTTTTCAAAGAAATAAAGCACTTAAATTTTTAAAGTTTCAATTGTAGTATATTAAATATTAAGTTTATTATTTTTCATTTTCCTGTATAATTGCCAGTAAAAATTTTTTAAAAATTTTTTGACAAGTTTTTTTAAAAGTCACAGAACAATTGTAATTTTTCCCACTGATTATTAAGATTGCTTTGCACAATTTCAATTTGTATTACTGTTGTCCTATATGACCAACAAAGTGAAAACTTTCAGTATTAGGTCTGTATAATCACATTTATACAAGTTTCATACACCATCATCTAGATTCACTTATTTTATCCATTTATTAAGGATGTGGAAAAGATTGACAGGAAGAGAGCAATAATTATTTTTAAATAAAAAAGTAATTTCTTATCAAGTTAGTGCTTTCCTATAATTTCTGAATTTCTAAAATAAATAGGTAAATATAAACATTATACTACTTAAAATGTGCTTTCAGAGGGGGGTAGTGTTCTTTAGGTGACACAAAGGTTTATTGTGTTGATTTATCAACATCATGTTAAAAGAGATATTAAACAAATATGCACGCTATCTAGGATCATGGCCCAAAAAAAGATGCAGTTATTTGCATATACACAAGTGAGTCTCATAACCTGGGAAGCTTCCCTAGAGCCTTTATGTGACAGTAGAATATAGTATTCTTCAGTCTCTGCCACCAATAATTCAATCTGATTTCTTTCCTTCAGGAGCAACTGTCATCTAGGAAATTTGCTTAAATAAGAGCAACAACATAGATTGTCATTTATTTTATTATTTTATTCCTGGCCTAGCTAGATAAAAGCAAAAAGATAATTAAGTCAATGATGAGTTACAGGTAAAATGCCATTTCACCTATTAAGAAATATATGGAAGGGAGGAGTAAAGATGGCGGAGGAGTAGGGGACCCCTTTTTCAGCCGGTCCCCTGAGTTGAGCTGGATAGGTACCAGACCAGCAGGAACATCCACGGAATCAGCCTGAGACGCAGGAAGATACATCTGGATCTCTACAAATGAACATCTCCAGGGCTGAGTATTGAGGTACGAAGCGGAGGCCGTGAAACCGCACACAGATATTGGAAGATAAACGGAAGGGGGAGGGAGCCGCCGGGTCCGGGTGCCGGGAAGCGGTAGCCACCTGCACGGGGGAGCAGGCGGACAGCGAACCTGCACCCTTGAGACAGCAGACTGAGACCATGAGCCGGGGGTGCGCGCTACCAAGCATCTCACGTAACTCCAGAACTCCGATGTGCTCACTGGATCCAGACGGAGACCGGGAGCTCCGGGAGTGCTCACGGGGCGGCTGGCGGCTGGCGGGCCACCTGCACCGGGGAGTGGGTGGACCACAGACCCGCACCCTCGAGACAGCAGACGGAGACCGGGACTCCGGGAGCACGCGCGGGGCGGCTGGCGGGGTTAGAAACAGAAAGGACAGAGACGCGCCGGCCCTGGAAGTGAGGGCTGGGACGCCGGGTGTGGGGAGCACAGCCCGGGATGCTACAGGGTTGAGCAGCAACAACAAAAACAGAGTTAAAGTGGCCAGAACATCAGTGGGGAATGGGCCGCAATCCCTCCGTTCTGTGACAGAGGCTGAATTTCGGCCGCTGCTGCTCTGACTCTCAGAAGAGGCACAGGAGACCGCCAGGGAAAGCCACCAGAGAACAAAAGCCTGGAAATACCGGCTCACAGGGTGCCCATCCCCATCCGCCTCACAGGGGACAAGAAGACTCTACCAAACAGGATCTCCTGAGTATGGGTGTGGCAGGCCCCTCCCCCAGAAGGCAGGCTGAAAAATCAAGAAGCCCACAACCCAGGGCGCCTGAGTGGCGCAGTCATTAAGCGCCTGTCTTCGGATTAGAGTGTGATCACAGCGTTCCAGAAAGGAGTCCCTCATCGGGCTTCTCCGCTGGGAGCCTGCTTCTTCCTCTCCCACTCCCCTGCTTGGGTTCCCTTTCTTGCTGACTGTCTGTCTCTCTCTCTCAAATAAATAAATAAAATCTTTAAGGAAGAAGTCCACATCCCCAAGATCTCTATAAAACAAGGGTGCACGGCCTGGGTCCCAGTCAATAATTTGGGCTTTGGACAACCCTGCAATCTCTCCTCATCAGAATGACGAGAAGGAGAAGTCACCCCAGCATAGAAAAGATAATGAGTCTGTGGCCTCTGCCACA
>NC_048227.1:45604388-45763605 GCF_002007445.2 Ailuropoda melanoleuca
CATGAGAGACTATGGACTCTGAGAAACAAACTGAAGACTTCAGAGGGGAGGGGGGAGGGGGAATGGGATAGACTGTGNTATGGACTCTGAGAAACAAACTGAAGACTTCAGAGGGGAGGGGGGAGGGGGAATGGGATAGACTGTGGATGGGTAGTAAGGAGGGCAAGTATTGCATGGTGCACTGGGTGTTATACGCAACTAATGAAGCATCGAACTTTACATCGGAATCCGGGGATGCACTGTATGGTGACTAACATAATATAATAAAAAATCATTAAAAAAAAAAGAAATATATGGAGCATTACAGTAGAAAGACATGGCAGCAGACCTCTGAGGGACATCATTTTAACTTATTTTCAGGCTCTGTCTGTCCTCAATGATAAATATTCATCATTTAGGACTGTAGTCCAGGCAATTACATGTTAGATGAATATAGACAGATAAATAGACAGGATAGATATTTTATAGATGTATATTAAAGTCAACATATTTTAAAAATTTAACCTAATTTTTTATAAAAATTTTTTTCTTTTAAAAAATAATTCAGATGGACATAGTTGTCTTTGTCATCATTGGGTGATGAATGCTATTATACAAGTATTTAAAAAAAAAAAAACACTACACACATCTGATCATCTAATCTACCCTACTGATAATCACAAGATTATGAGCATCTGGTAAATATTTTGAATATTATAAAATGTTAAACCTTGAAGGTAACATGTTTATGTTATAAATAGCATAAATACATCTAAATGCCAAAAGAAAGCAAACTAAATGACCCACATAAGATAAAAATTTCATACATAAAGTTTGAAAATATTCATTCATGTTGTGGTGATAAGTATGACAAAATGGTCACGTAAATGGGTGTGTTATATTTAATCAAAGTCCATAATCCTGCCTTCCCCATCTTGATTAACATCAAATATCTGAAGTTTATATTCTGAAGGTGTTCTGAACATTGGAAAAGGTAATGGATTAGGCCTTGTTTATGTTTTCCTTATATTTTCCTAACTTTTACAAATGAGAAATGATTGTGATCATTTTCTTTTTTTACATGAATATTTTTTAAAAATATAGTTTTATTTATACTGTAAAGAATTTAGCAATTTCTCTTTCTTAATTACTTTCTTCCTTCCATAAATATTGAGTGTCTACTATGTGTCAGGGACTGTACCATGCAATTATATTAAATAAGACTTCACTCCTTCCCTAAAGGAGATTATAGTCCAAAAAAAGAAAAAGAAATCATCGAGGATTAATGTAGAGAATCCTCACAGAAGAAGGAATAAGAATTAGACTACTGGATATTCAGGGAAAACTTCCTAAAAAAAGAATATAATTGACCTGAGTGTTGAAAGATAAATAATCATTAGCAAGTAAATAAAAAAAAAAAAGGGGTGTGTGTGTGTGTGTCAAGAGAACATAGACCTGAAGGTTCAGGATGTAAAATAAATAGAGATATATAACATATACAGTGTTGGGGCACCTGGGTGGCTCAGTTGGTTGAGAGTCCAACTCTTGATTTTTGGCTCAGGTCATGATCTCAGGGTCCTGGGATCGAGTGCCTCCTTGGGCTTTGTGCTCAGTGGACAGTCTGCTTGAGATTCTTTCCTTCTATGCACCCCCCAACTTTCTCTCTCTCTCTCTCTCTCAAAATAAATAAATAAGTCTTTAAAAATAAAAAAAAAAACACAAAAAAACATATGCAGTATTTATTTAGTGCCCTATTATTGTAAAGACCCTGGAAAGAAAAATAAGATATTGTTTCCTTTCTCATAAAGCTTATAAACCAAAAAAGGAAAAAAAAAATCAGATATACAAGGTAGAATGAGCCACAAACAAAATACCAAAAATGCTTCAGAAGTTCAACAAAGCAGGTAAACATGTCTGGTTACAGAGATCATAAAATATGCGGCTTTGAAATAATAGTTAAAGAATACATAGGATTTCTGTAGACCTATTTTTGAGGGATAATTCAGTCATGAGAAACAAAAGTAGTCATGGAAGAAAACCGAATATCCTGGGAAAACTGAACAATATGATTGAAGAGATGCAGTTTGCTTTTAAGACAAGTAAATCAAAGAAACAAAAGTGACTTTGATTGGAACTCTAAGGAAAAACTTATATATTATATATTCATTCTTAAAATGTTTATACAGCTACCTTTTTTTTAAAGATTATTTGAGAAAGAAAGAGAGCAAGTGAGTGAGAGCACAGTGGGGAGGAGTAGAGGGAAAGAGAGAATATCAGGCATATTCCCCACAGCCTGATGGGGGCTCCATCCCACCGCCCTGAGATCACTACCTGAGCCGAAATCAAGAGTTGGAAACTTCATGACTGTGCCACCCAGGCAACCCACAATTATTTTTATATCAAGTAACGGAACAATTTAAAACATTTAAATAGCTCACCTGATTGTATTCTGCTATGACATAAAGGTGGAATACATAAATGAGTTTTATGCCTGTAAATACACACAAATACACACCAACACATTTTAACAACAATGGATCATACTGCACACTCTATTTTTTAATCTATCTTTTAATGTAATATAATCGTGACTATTTTCCATACCACTAATGATTTTATACTAATGATTTAAAATGAAAATGACTATTCAGAATTAGTTAATCAAGGCAATAAGGGACATCATATATATATGCAAAAATAGATATATATTTATATTTAGGTTGTTTTATAGTATTATTATGTTATTTTATGTAATTTTTTAAACAATTAACAATTCTAGTAAACAAACCTGAGCAAGTGTCATCATGAAAATTCCTAGATATTTCCTACAAATATTTCTTAGAAGATTATTGCATTGGTAAGTATAAACATTTTAAGAATGAATATCCTTGTCTTTTATTTCCAGTCAAGGCAAAGTAATTTGTGTCTGGCTACAAGAATAGACAACATATATAAAGGATAGATAATATATATACGGGCATTGAATAAAAGAAATAGGTGGGATCCTGGAGAGAAGGGCACTGGGTGAGAGCCACAATTATCTACAGGTTTCCATTTACAAGCACTTTCCAGATTATTGTGCATTGGGAAAGGGTACCCAAATAGAGAACAGTCTTTTCTGGGCTAAAGAGGAAGAGATAAATTTCAGAAGATGGTAATGGCTGGAATTTTCAGGGAAGGACATGAGACAGGGAAGATTTATGGTAGGTGGGTTGAAATAACCCAGAAGCCTATGTGGCAATCTCTAAATCCTTGGCCAAAGGTGGGGCCCTGAGCTTGTATGGCAGAACTCTGTAAAAGCTCACAAGGAGGGACTACTGGGGAACAAAGAGCTGAACAGATTCCAGAGATTGTCCACAATAGGAGTGGAGAGCACTCACGGAACATCTTCATTCAGTTGAGACTCCAGGGAGGCAAGATCTTAGTAATGACCATGTTTTACGGGGCATGACCTAAGACTAAAGACAAAAGGAAAATGAACTCATCACAAAAAGCAAAACCAACAACAACAACAACAACAAAACACCAAAAAAAAAAAAAAAAAAAAAACCCAAAAAAAAAAAAAAAAAAAAAAAAACCCAAAAAAGCAAACCTGAATGGATCAAATGAATTTTCCTCTAATATAATTCCCTGCCAGAACAAAGCACAACACAAGGGATCATCCATAATGTTTAACATACAATTTAAAGTGTAGTAGACATGTAAAGAAGTAGGACAAGAAATCAGTGAAAATGGTGGAACAGGCAGCTACAAGCCACCCATTCCTTTTACAGAAACTTTAAAATATCAAGCAAAAACTGACAGAACCCAATTTTGTCAGAACCCTGAAAAACAAAGGTTTATAGCCACCAAGCAAGAAAAGCAACTAAAATAGAGTGGGAAAGCCCTGTGATGTTTTTATTTGCCCTTGCCCCACCCCACCCCAGTGCTGCAGATATTCTGAAGAGGACAGCCCCTGTTCCAGTGTGGAACCCTGGTCCCTGATCCTAGAAGATGCAGGGCAATCCTTATTAACAAATAACTGGGTATATGCCTCTTCTACCCTATCTGGGGTCTTCTGAAGGACTAATGCCAATTGTTTTTCTTTGTTTTGCCTAAGTAGGAACCTACTCAAAGTGAGTAGATTGCATTCCTCAAAAACATTTTAAAGTTAATGAGCAGCCCACAGCAGCCTGAGTCAAAAGATTGTATTCTTGAAGCATTCTCAGGAGCACTAAAAGCCTGAGAAAAAAAGCTGGGGAAAGTTTCTTTGTGAGATTAGAGCATTAAAAAGTGCCCTGTATACATACATGCACAAACAGGACACTTACTCAAGAAAGACCAGAGAAGACCCTAAAATTTCACCTCTGGGTTACAAGCAAGAAGTGAAGGCAATGGCAGAGGTGTGAATGGGTTTGCAGAGTGAGGAGAAAGAGCCTCAGCACAGAGCCAATATGCAAGGAAGTGGGGAAAGAGTGTTTTTTTTTCTCCTTTTGTGTATTCCCCTTTTCCTCTTTCTAAATATTTGACAATTTCATAGGAATAGGTATAATATCTTATATTTTAAAGTGACTTCATTTTGTTTCTAGTACAGTTGAATATCTTTTATGAATTTTCAGTGACATTTTTTAATCTTTTGAACGACCATTTTTATGCCCTTTTGCACCATAAAGAGCAATGATTTAATATTGTTTGAGGATATGGGTAAACTGCTAAAGGATTTAATTTAATGAAAATTAAACTGTGTTGAATAAGTCTTAGTTTTGAGAAGTATAGAGTTTAAAACTGCATAAGTTGAATCAAATTTGGAAATAATCATGTGAAAGAAATTCTTAAAAAGAATAGGGAGTCCAAGATGGTGTAGGAATAGGAGATCTTAATTTTGTCTGGCCCCAGGAATTCAGCTAGATAGCTATCAAATCATTCTGAATACCTGTGAACTCAGATGGAGATCTAAGAAAAGAGTAGCTGCAACTCTACAAATAGAAAAGCAAACACTTTTTGTAAGGTAGGAGGTGCAGAGAAGTGAATCTGAGGTGATATATAGGAAGGTAAGCCACGGAGAGAGGGAGCCTCCATAAACAGGCTACCAACAAGTGATATAGCAGCAGAGCACAAAATTGGAACTTTTTAAGTCTGCTACGGTGAGGGATGTCACTCAGGTGGATAAGCGGGGATGGAACCCTAGATGGGACGGTGTGGTCTCAGGTTCCTTGTGATCACAGGAAGACTGGGCGTGCCTGAGTGCAGCATTGCTCCCAGGCATTGGAGAATGGAAGCTGACTGCAAACAGTGAACCCAGGAATGGGCTCTCAGCTTGGGGTTGCCATAAACCATGAACCACAGCACAGCCAGGTGACTGCTATCCAAGCAGGGGCAAACCAGCGAGACCCCCTTCCTCCCCTTGGAGGAGTGTTGCGGGAACATGCCACAGGAGTCAACAGGGTTTGGAGACTCAAAGCAGGGTTGTGTGCCTGAGATAGAAAGCTCGTCACAGGCTGGATGAGCATGGAGATGTAGTTTTTCTTACTGACCAAAATTCACTCAGGAGATAGTGTATTGCTCCGTTCTCATCACCTGTCTATTTACATCCATTCATTTTTTGTTGTTGTTGGGTTTTTTTTTTTTGTTTTTTCTTGTCTTTTAATTTTCTTTTTACATTTTACATTCTATCCTTTCATTGTATTTAATTTTATTTTTGTACATATATAAGTTTTTCTTTCTTTACAATTTTGGAATCTAGTTTTCTAAAAAACAGACCAAAAAACCACACAGAATCCAGTGTATTGCTCTATTTTGTCCACCTGTCTGTTGCTGCCATTTTAGTATTTTGTTCTTTATTTCATCTATTCTCCTCTGGACAGAATGACAAGCTGGAAAAACTCACCTCAAAAAAGAGAACAAGAGACAGTACTTACTGCCAGCAACCTAATCAGCATAGACATAAGTAAGATGTTGGGACTAAAGTTCAGAATGATGATAAAGATACTAGCTGGGCTTGCAAAAACCACAGAAGACACTAGAGAATCCCCTTCTGGAGAAATATAAGAACTAAAATCTAACTAAGTCAAAATAAAAAAGGCTATTAATGAGATACAATAAAAAATTGTTGGGGTTAATGTAGAGCATGAAATCATCCATAATACCTGGATTGCTAAAATGTAACACAGAACCTGGTGTGGGCAGGGAAGGCTTTGGAGAAAGCTTCCAAAACAAACAGAAATTAAAAGAATTTGTGATTACCAAACCGGCCATACAAGAAATATTAAAAGGGATCCTCTAAGCAAAGAGAGAGTCCAAGAGAAACATAGACCAGAAAGAAACAGAGACAATATACAGTAACAGTCACTTTACAGGTAATACAGTGACACTAAATTCATATCTTTCAATAGTTACTCTGAATCCAAATGGGCCAAATGCCCCAATCAAAAGACACAGGGTATCAGATTGGATAAAAAAGCAAGACCCATAGATATGTTGTCTGCAGGAGACTCATTTTAGACCCCAAAACACCTCCAGATTTAAAGTGAGGGGGTGGAAAACCATTTATCATGCTAATGGACATTAAAAGAAAGCTGGGGTGGCAATCCTTATATCAGAAAAATTAGACTTTAAATCAAAGAGTGTAATAAGAAATGAGGAAGGACACTATATCATAATTAAAGGGTCTATCCAACAAGAAGATTTAACAATTATAAATATTTATGCCCCTAACATAGGAGTAGGTCAACTATATAAAACAATTAATAACAAAATTAATACAATAATAGTAGGGGACTTTAACACCCCCTCTCACTGCAAAGGACAGATCATCTAAGCTGAAGGTCAACAAGAAAATAAGGGCTTTGAATAACACACTGGACCAGATGGACTTCACAGATATATTCAGAACATTCCATCCTAAGGCAACAGAATACACATTCTTCTCAAGTGCACATGGAACATTGTCCAGAATAGATCACATCCTGGGTCACAAATCAGGCCTCAACCAGTACCAAAAGATTGGGATAATTTCCTGCATATTTTTGGACCACAATGCTTTGAAACTGGAACTCAGTCACAAGAGGAAATTTGGAAAGAACTCAAATACGTGGAGGCTAAAGAGCATCCTACTAAAGAATGAATGGGTCAACCAGGAAATTAAATAATTTTTTAAAAATTCATGGAAACAAATGAAAATGAAAACACAACTGTTCAAAATCTTTGGGATGCAGCAAAGGCGGTCCTAAGAGGGAAGTATATAGCAATACAAGCCTTTTTCAAGAAACAAGAAAGGTCTCAAGTATACAACCTGACCTTACACCTAAAGAAGCTGGAGAAAGAACAGCAAATAAAGCCTAAACCCAGCAGAAGAAGAGAAATAATCAAGATTAGAGCAGAAATCAATGAAATAGAAACGAAAAGGACAGTAGAATAGATCAAAAAAATTAGGAGGTGGTTCTTTGAAAGAATTAATAAGACTGATAAAATCCTGGCCAGACTTATCAAAAAGAAAAGAGAAAGGATCCAAATCAATAAAATCATGAGTGAAAGAGGAGAGATCACAACCAACACCGAAGAAATACAATTATAAGAACATATTATGAGCAACTAACTATCCGCCAACAAACTTGGCAATCTAGAAAAAATGGATGCATTCCTAAAGATGTACAAACTACTGAAACTGAAACAGGAAGAAAGAGAAAATCTGAACAGATCCATAACCATCAAGGAAATTGAATCAGTAATCAAAAATCTCCCAAAAAAGAAGAGCCTGGGGCTGGATGGCTTCCCAGGAGAATTCTACCAAACATTTAAACAATTAATACCTATCTTCTGAAGCTGTTTCAAAAAACAGAAACAGAAGGAAAACTTTCAAACTCGTTCTATGGGGACAGCATTACCTTGATCCCAAAAGCAGACACAGACCCCACCAAAAAGGATAATTATAGACCAATATCCCTGATGAACATGGATGCAAAAATTCTCACTCAGACACTAGCCAATAGGATTCAAGAGTACATTAAAAGGATTATTCACCATGACCAAGTGGGATTTATTCTTGGGCTACAAGGGTGGTTCAATATCTGCAATTCAATCAGTGTGATACACTACATAAATAAAAGAAAGGACAAGAACCATATGATTCTCTCAGATGCATAAAAAGTATTTGATAAAGTACAGCATCCTTTCTTGATTAAACCACTCAGAGTGTAAGGGTAGAGGGAACATACCTCAATATCATAAAAGCCTTATATGAAAAGCCCACAGCAAATATCATTCTCAATGGGGAAAAACTTAGAACTTGTCCCCTAATCAGGAACACAGCAGGGATGTCCACTATCACCACTGCTGTTCAATATAGCACTAGAAGTCCTACCCTCAGCAATCAGACAAGAAAAAGAAATAAAAGGCATCTGAACTGGCAAAGAAGAAGTCAAACTCTCACTCTCTGCAGATGACATGATACTCTATGTGGAAACCCAAAAGACTCCATCCCCAAATTGCTAGAATTCATATAGGAATTCAGCAACATGGCAGGATATAAAATTAATGCACAGAAATCAGTTATATTTCTATACACTAACAATGAGACAGAAGAGAGAGAAATTAAGGAGTTGATCCCATTTACAATTGCACCCAAAACCATACGATACCTAGGAATAAACCTAATCAAAGAGGCAAAGGATCTGTACTCAGAATACTATAGAACACTCGTGAAAGAAATTGAGGAAGACACAAAGAAATGGAAAAATGTTCCATGCTCATGGATTGGTAGAACAAATGTTGTAAAAATGTCTATGCTACCTACAGCAATCTATACATTCAATGTAATCCCTATCAAAATCCATCAACTTTTTTCAGAGAGCTGGAATAAATAATCCTAAAATTTGTATGAAACCAGAAAAGCCAAAGGAATGTTGAAAAAGAAAACCAAAACTGGTGACATCACAATTCTGGACTTCAAGTTCTATTGCAAAGCTGTAATCATCAAGATGATATGGTACTGGCACAAAAACAGACACATAGATCAATAGAACAGAATAGAGAACCCAGAAATGGACCCTCAACTCTATGGTCAACTAATTTTGACAAAGCAGAAAAAAGATTATCCAATGGAAAAAAAAAATCAGTCTCTTCAACAAACGGTGTTCGGAAAATTGGACAGCAACATGGAAGAATGAAACTGGACCATTCCTTACCCCATACACAAAAATAGACTCAAAATGGATGAAAATCTAATGTGAGACAGGAATCCATCAAAATCCTAGAGAAGAACAGAGGCAGCAACCTCTTCGAGCTTGGCTGCAGCAACTTCTTACTAGACATGTCTCCAAAGGCAAGGGAAACAAAGGCAACAATGAGCCATTGGGACTTCATCAAGATAAACAGCTTTTGTACAGCAAAGTAAATAATCAACAAAAACAAAAGACAACCGACAGAATAGAAGAAGATATTTTCAAATGACATATCAGATAAGGGGCTAGTATCCAAAATCTATGAAGAATTTATCAAACTCAACACCCAAATAACAAATAATCCCATCATGAAATGGGCAGAAGACATGAACATACATTTCTCCAAAGAAGACATCCAAATGGCCACCGACGCTTGAAAAAATGCTCAATATCACTCAGCATTAGGAAATACAAATCAAAACCACGATGAAATACCACCTCACACTGGTCAGAATGGCTAAAATTAACAAGTCAGGAAACAACAGATATTGACAAGGATGTGGGGAAAGTGGAGCCCTCCTACCCTGTTGGTGGGAATGCAAGCTTGTGTAGTCATTATGGAAAACAGTATGGAGGTTCCTCAAAATTTGAAAATAGAGTTACCTTATGACCCAGCAATTGCAATACTGGGTATTTATTCCAAAGATACAAATGTAGTGATCCAAATGGGATCCCAATATTTATAGCAGCAACATCCACAATAGCCAAACTATGGAAAGAGCCCAGATGTCCATCCACAGATGAATGGATAAAGAGGTGGTATATATTGGAATATTACTCAGCCATCAAAAAAAAGAAATCTTGCCATTTGCAATGACATGGATGGAACTAGAGAATATTATGCTAAGCAAAATAAGTCAATCAGAGAAAGACAATTATCATATGATCTTGCTGATATGTGGAATTGAAGAAACAAAACAGGATTATAGGGGAAGAGAGGGGAAAATAAAACAAGACGAAACCAGAGAGGGAGACAAACCATAAGAGACTCTTAATCATAGGAAACAAACTGAGGGTTCCTGGAGGGGAGGGTGGTGGGGAATGGGGTAACTGGGTGATGGACATTAAGGAGGGCATGTGATGTAATGAGCATGGGTATTATAGAAGACTGATGAATCACAGACCTGTACCTCTGAAACCAACACATTATATGTTAGTTAAAAAATAATTTCTTAAAAAGAATAAATGGTATTGCACCAGGAAAAAAAAAACAGAAAACAATAAATTCCATATGTTTAAAAAACTGCTTCTTTATAACACCTATACTTTCGGCTTTCAGGGAAATTTTATGTTTGTAGGAGAACTTCAGGGACATCTGCTCTAGGCAGATGTTAATGGTCTCAACTTAGCATTTTGGTAATGAGAGGGAAAAAAATGTATGGGAGGGAAAAGTGTTGAGACTTATGAGGTCAAAAGGGTTGTTAGAAACTGTGCGGTTTAAAGAAAAGAATGAGAATGATTGCAAAGCTCTTGTAACTGCATCCCTATTGCTACCATATTAACATATTTCTAAAAAATGCCCCATCCTTTTAAATAGAAAATGTTAACGTTATATAGAATATTCAGTAAAAATGAAATGCAAGACAAAGCAGTGACTTAATAAGAAATTAGGTCAAACTAACAAAATGGATGATTAAAATTTTCTTTTAATCGTTTCTAGATGTGATTAAACTTGCTGAATCTAAATTGTTGCATATAATTTGACAGCTTTCAGAGTTAAATGCAAATGCATGAGATCCGATTGGAAGCAACAGGAAAAAGGAGGCATGTTGTTTAGTATATTAAATTTCCATAGCAGGTGTAGGCAATGAGGACAATGGCAAAATCAGACATGATTGGCCTACTAAGAGAAAGATTCTGGTGCTGTAATTCACTCTGGCAATGATAGGAAATGTAAGACTCTCACTGCAGCTAAGGAAATATAGATTCTTCTGTCCACTGGGTCTGAAATAATTATGAGATGAACTAGTCACATTTTCTGACTTATTCAAATTCACTATATTTCACTTCATTTTTGAATTACCAATTGCATGCTAATTCTAAATTGTTTTGAAGTGTACTTTCTCTGTTACTATAAAAGTGAATTCCTTCTTAAATAAGCATATGAATTGCCACTAAAAGGCCATTCATAAATATAGAGGAATCTGA
Organism: Ailuropoda melanoleuca; assembly: GCF_002007445.2. NCBI lineage: Eukaryota > Metazoa > Chordata > Mammalia > Carnivora > Ursidae > Ailuropoda > Ailuropoda melanoleuca. The sequence goes on from NC_048227.1 coordinate 45,615,713, forward strand.
ACAATCTGTTAACTACTTGGTTATAATAATCCTGTTGTAAGGTCATTTACAAATACACAGACACACAAATAGCTTCTACTTTCTACTATCTCTTTGTCCTCTCCTCACCTTTCTTCCATTCAACTAAGTGTGATCTTAACAGCTACTAAGCCTAAATAGCTTAGCTGAAATTACAGTTGACTGAAATTTTAATATGAAGCAATTAAACAAATAACAAAAAAGAACAGAAATTAATTTAATCAAATTTCTGAATGTGTGAGTACTTTTTAAACTCAATAACGATTTTAGAAATAAATTTAAAAATTGTGTGCATTAAATGTAAAATTATCTATATGCCAGCATATATAATTAAATGTAAATCACAAACTAGAAAATAATAAAACAAATATGACAAAATTATATCCTCACATTTATAGATATCATTTAAATTATTACAAAAAAGTTAAGAACTGGAAAGATAAAATGACAAAGAATGAAAATTAAACAGAATACCCAATGAACATATAGAAACTACCACAGTTTTAGAAGTGATTTCTTAAACATTGGTTAAAATATTATGAGATGATTTTTTCACTAAAGTAGTAATTACAAAAATGAGAGTACTCAAGCCTAGTGAGATAAGACACTTTCATAGTTGGATTGTAAGAACAGAAACAGTTGTAAACGTTGTGGAAAGCAGTGTAATAATATGCTTCAAGATGTTTTCATTTCTGTGTCTTTTTACTCAATAGTTCTGCTTCTTGTTGTTTATATTAAAAACATAACCAAAAAATGAAAAATATGTCCATTAAAATAAATAGCAAAAGAGTGTATGTAATTAAATATCTAGAAATGAGGAAATTTTGACTTATAGTACATCCATAAATGAATTATAGTGTGATCACTAAAATTATGTTCAGCAAATATTTCTAGGAAGGAGAAATGTTTAGGCTATAATGTTAAGTGATAATAAAAAGTATTAAAATTATGGCGTAACTGGATAGAAAAAATAATGGAATGAAATCTGAAGTAGTAATGGTAATCTCCATCTTATAAAATTCATGTGCTTTGTAAAAATTCTCCTTCATACTTTTCAGTATCATCCACATTTTCTTGATAAGCATGTATTATTTTAAATCATATGTTAATATTATTTAATGGAGGTAGAAAAGAAAGAGATTGTTTAATTTTAGTCAAAACAGTCTCATTGCATGCACTTATTCATGCATTCCACTGACAGATAACAAACAACAAGGGAAGTGATATATGAAATGATGAATGATGGTGGGCAGTCTATATGGGAGAAAAATTAGGCCTGATAATCACAGAAACTTCGTGAAGGTCTAAGAAGCTACTGACTGAAATTAAATGGAAAAATAAAGCCATCTTTGTACTATAGAGAGACAACTCTGAAAGAACTATATAAGATGGGTTGGATGAAAGAAGGCTGCAGGCAGCAGATAGGAGTTGGTGGGTACCACAACAGTTCTATGGGATAATAGGAGCACCTGAACTAGAGCACTGGTAGTGTGAAGTGTGTAGAAGACAAGTAGGAACGTAAGGCATCCTCAGGATGGAGAGCCAATAGGACCTGATAAACAACTGTGTTTATCAGGCCTTTCGTTGGTAAACGAAAGGAGGCATCAAGATGTCCATTTATTGTCTCAGGCAACTGAAAGGATAGTGACATCATGCATGCACTGAGATACACAAAAGTCATAGATTTTTGCTTTAAAAAAATACTGGGATTATTAGAAGAGGTACCACCTTAAGCTCTTATCATTTTGTATTTTGCATGTAATTGGTTCCATAGATACTAAGAGCAAGACCCTGCACAGGACCCAGAGCAAGCACCAACTTCAAGATTTTGCCTGGGGCCAGCCCTGGGTGCAAATAAATTGTGTAATTTCCACAATGGGATTTTAATGGATAAAACTCTCTGGATTTTTTTTTTTTTTCTTTTTTTCAGAAGAGTGCCAGTATCTTATGTAATACCAATATACAAGTGTTAACAGGATATATTAGGAAAACACCCTAAGGGTGTTTTTATACATGTGGTATCAGGGGTGATTACAATACCATTTTCTCACATAACTTAGTCAGACACAGTTCTTCTATGTAGGGAAAGATAGCTATCATGTAGCAAGTCACAACTGACCTATTTGAACAAATTAGTGAGCAAACATCTTGTGACTATTTGAACAGAGAGAATACTCACGGCAGTCTGCTTTTTTACTCACAAACTAAAGCTTTTAAAGCAATTCAGATTAGATATTATTCTCACAGCAAATTGAAAGACCTATAATTCATGTTTCCTAAATAGAATTGTCTTGACAAAATTTACAAATTACATTTATAGAAATGAAAAGAGAAATGCTCATTCATGGCTGCATGGGTTTTCCATAGATATTTATGACTAAAAATAGTGATGTATCATGGTTTTAACCCAAATTTGATATATAATTGTAGAAAAGTATGACAAAAACTTTAAAAAATCAACTTGTGGGTGTCTGCCGAAAGATCAATTTATTTCTTGCCTATGATGGCACATCTCATTAATTCAATTTTACATCTGAATTTCCATGGTTTGAATAGAATCCCACTAGTTATGTATCTGTTTGCTTTTGGGCATGATTGTATAATTACTAATAATGATTGCCTCCTTCATGCATGAAATAACATTTGATTTTAATAAATAATGCTAATAGTTTAATTTTTAGACATTGTGATATAGGAACACTCTTCAAACCATAGATATAGTATGATTCAGTCATGTCCCACAGGTGAACTCAGAGGAAGAAAAAAAAAAATCATGCTCAGTTATAGTACAGAATGCAAACAAGTTGCATTGCGTTGAATTTATTTGATTTAAAATTCCTTTTTATTTTGAAAATTTTCAATCAGCAATTACACATAAATAGTTATGTAATATTGCTCTAAATACTAACTGACACAGCACCAGCTTGTATAATAAATACATCCTTAGTTCTTACAGGAAATGAAAACAGAGAGGAAAACAAAACATAAAATACATTAGAAAAGAAAACATAAGTAGATATATTAAACTTGTAGAATAAATAAATTTTACCCAGTTTCAGGGCTCCATTTACATTTTACAAAAATATTTACCAGCTGATATTCCTAATAGAAGCTTACAACTTTTAGGTCGATTATTGCTTCATAGTGCCAAGCAGTAAGAGACACTCAATTCTAACTATAAATAGCACCTACTAGAGTATACTTCTGAAGTTTCTGAAATATATTTAAAAGGTTTTCTCTGTTTCCTTTGATATTCAACCTTGATCAATTTTCATTTGAAGAGGTAATTGTAAAATCCCCAGAGTCCCCAAAACAACATAATTAGACATTCAAGCACAAATTCAAACAAAATGAATTCCCATTTACCAAAGAAAATGATGTGAACATCTTGCCTTTTGTCTAAATACATTGATCATTTTAATTAGGCTTTAAAATACTGAGCATACATTGGTTAATACATTCGTTTTCATTTTACATACATTTAAAAATTGTTTTCTATGTGTACAGAGGCAAGTCTGTTGCAGGGAAAGAACTGTAGTATTCTTCCTATTATGAGAGTGGGATCTAAATTAGTTGACTGTAGAACTGCCATGTGGAGGTCATAAAAAGTCTCTGTAAATTTGGACAGAATTTGTACTTGGTAATGTGTCCTTTGTCCTAGTTCTGGGAGGACAGTTGTGTATATGTGTGTGTGTGTGTGTGTGTGGTGTGTGTGTGTGTGTGTGTGTGTGTGTAAAATGTAACGCAATTGCACAACTCTCAGAAGCTTTACAAGTGAGTTAAACCAATGCAGGCACTTTAATCTAAAAATTAAATCTTTGTCTGCACTGGGGATATAGTTTGATCTTTATAAAGATTAATATAAGTAAATTTTTAAAGTACGTTTCTGGTTGTAATGAAGGAACTTGAATAAGAATAAAGTGGGCCTGAAATAAGCCCTTGTGTACAGGGCACTGTGAGTATTAAGATCTTTGACAATTGTGACAGGCCAAGGAGTCAGAGAGACATGGCAAATATGGGTCTTACTGGTGAACTTTCAGAGTTGTATTGTTTTATTCTCCCCCCAACCCCCAACATTTCTTCACTACACACTAAAGTTTTCATTTTCATTAAGATTTCAGGAAAGGTTTATTAGTTCTACTTTGTTCTGTTTAGAGAAAAGTAAACCAGTGAGGCCATCAGTAGCCAGGGAAGCAGATATGAAATTGTAACAGGTGACCCAAATTGATGGCTGGGCAGCAATCCATAAAAGGGGACAGCAATCCATTTGAGTTAACAAAATTCTCAGAGATTTTCAGCAATAGTAGATGAGATATGTTGGAAGGAGGAGGAAAGAAGAAAAAGAAGGAAGGAGGAAAGCACAGAATTCCTGCAGACCGGTAGAAAGGAGGACTTGTGTTGGGCAGGTGTTCAAAGGAGAGGTGATATATCCTTAAGTCTGGGGAACTTGAGGTTTTGTAATGTAACTTGAAGTTATATGTGTATGGCAACATATACTTTTTGCCACAGTGAGGGAAACTCCCCTTCATGAAGAAAGAAAAAAATACAACTATGCTGACAAAATCACATTCAATACCTAATTTTTAATTCAATTAATGTTATTCAAATTGGGTTAAATATTGTGCAGATGCACTGACATAACAATGAGGAATGATCTGTAGAATCATACTACAAGAAGGGTGCATAAGTGGGAGAGGAGGACAGAAGGCAGTGGTGGGTGGACAAAAGCAGACTGACAAAAATATCTTTGCATATTTCTCAAACGACATCCAATCCCTTAACCCTGCTGCTGAGAGAGAGGTGCATTTCTTGCAGCCGATGAATTCATGTACGGGTATGTAGACAGCATTCATCCATGTCTGATCTTTCTCTTCTTCGCACTGACCTATCAATGCCCAGCTGCTGTTGGATAATTTGAAGTAATGATCTATCTACATTCGTGATTTTGTGAAATTTGTTCTATTTTTATAATGGTTCACACATTTCAAGATAAAGAACTTCAGCAAATCAGTGATGATTTAAAGTGAAACTTTCTTTAGAGTCAATGACATAGTTCATATAGAAGCTGATAATTTATTTTCCTATAGATGAAATAAGAACTATAGACTTCACTTCTCCTAACCTCGTAAGTACTCTGATGTTCATCTGACACAAATCTGATCGGAATATTCCAGAAAAGACTATTTGGGAATACATTTTCTATAAAAGGGGAAATGTTACATTTAACTCAAGAAAACATACTCAGAAGCCAGATGCCCAAGAGACCACAAGTGAGATGCCACTGGTCTGTCTCTGCAGGATACAGCACCCAGCAACCTCTCATCATATGCTTTGGGGGAATATTGTTCACGCATGTAAAATTCACAAAGGAAAGGCTTTATTTATAACCATTCTGCCCCAGCCGCATAGATGGGTGTGGGGGATGAGGCATTTATTCTCTGTCTCTCTTTTTTTTTAAATAACCCCAGTGTACATATTCTGAACTGTAAGTAGATTTACACTAATTTTCTGCTATATTTTAAATACTTGCTATTTTAATAACTATGCTTATATTTATTTTAGAATAACAAATGAGACATAGAGTATTTATTTACCACTTTTTAGGGATTTTCACTTCATGCTATGTTAGCAGAGAATTTTAAAATATTACATAATTTATCCTTTAAAATATTTCCCTCTTAGTATTAACCTAGAAATCCTCTGCATGCTGAGGAAGATTTCATATATATATAATACCAAATTGAATAATGTCTACTTCTACTCTACTTCTCTTTCCTGACACTTCAGTTAATAATTATCTCTTACTGTTTTCTTTAATGGTTTTATTGGTGGGTACATTGGTATGTAAAACTGAGGACACATTCTTTGAAGAAACTGCATTTATTAATATGTAGCTATAAATAATTGCATTCATTAGTGAAAGATGTAGCTATGTTAGGTATGAGAGGTTAACTTTTCTACAAATTTGTGTTCATTTACTGCAAACTCTGGCTTTACTGTCCTACTTATACTGAATTAAGTGGTATATAAAGTTGCTCATCCCATTATGAATTTAGGAACAAATACGAAAACCTTCTTCTTTGTCAAAGTTATTTTCAAAAGCAAAACATATGCGATTCTAATATAGTTTGCTTGAATTACTAATTTAAAAAGACAGTGCGAGATCTCATTTTTTTCATAGATCTACAATGTTTAGTGATCCTTCCATTTAAAAAATGTGTTTATTTTATGTACACTAAACTTCTCTTGCTATTCAGAATTCTAGCCTATTTTCTTTCATTTTTTCCTCAAAGAAAAGGATTTTGTTAGTCACCAATTTAATAAAATAATTTTAGAACTGCTTGTGGAGTGTAATTAAGCTTTTCCCTTTTCACATTAATACTGTGAATTCAAACCCTAAGCCGCAAGCAGGAGTTTTGGAAATAACTTTTTTTCCTTTACTAACTATAAAATAATTAGAGGTTGAGGAAAATGGCAATTGTGGGTTATGAGGACAAATGGTGAGAACAGTTTTTTCCCTTTCCTTTCATTATTATAAGAATGACGTTTGAACCGAGGAAACTGTTTAGGATCAATATATCACTAAAACATAAAATATTATTAAAATCTCACAAAACATTTATTTTAGCTAAGAAGTTCTGCTCTGCTTTTTCAGTTGCACACCTTCTTGGTTCCTTGGCACTGTGTGTGTGATATGAGTGAGCTTTTTTTCTGGAATAAATCTGCATAAAGGGTAGGATTGATATGTCAATAGTCTTAGGTTGTGTTGTAAGCACCACTTCAACACTTCATTCTTTCTCTTGATTTTTTAAAAATGTGAAGAATGGATGGGTAGAGAAAAAAAAAAAAATAAAAATCATTTGCTGCCTTGTTCTACCAAACCTGAGAAATCGTTCTCTGTTTAGAGCATCCAGCCTACGTTTTTATTCTTAACTGTCCTCCTCAGTGGTCAGGTAGTTGTTTTGAAATGCCCAATTATTCAACAAGTCCTGGCAGTCTTCTGCCTCTGTCTTATTCTTCCTATATTATCTAAATGCCCCGTAACCTGGTGCCTACAAAGATGGACACAGTAAAACAATAAAGTCTTATAGAAACTTCTAAACAAGGACACTACTCTTTTAGTCACTGTATGACAATTCCAGGAACAATATTTTTTTTCTATTTTGTCATTTCATTAAAAAATAATCAAACAAATAAAAGACCTAGCTACTTAGAGAATTAATCTTTGGCAAAAATATAATACTTTCTTCCAAATGATTCATACACTTCAAGGACAAATTTAGTTTCCTAATACCATAATTTATTATGTCATATTTGTCCCTCAAGTATTCCAGTGTACCAACATGTGTAAGTAATGATGGCTTTTTCAGTGCTTTATCCTACTGTCATACATAGCAATGATAAAATCAACTGGACAAGTGTCATCTTTTTTTTTTCTTTGTTGCTCATTTCTGTACATTAATATTCTTGATGACTCTGGATAGTAATTTTTAACTTCAGTGATCATATTCTATCACAATAGCCTGTAACTTACTTTTTATTCAATTTTTGCTTTTGAAATTCTTCGGTCTCACAGTCACGATTCTTCTTCTTCTTCATCATCATCACCATCATTATCACTGTGCCCTTGCTGAATAACTCCCCAGTCCCTGGGTCTTCTCTAATGCCTCACATATTGTTCCTGTGGTCTGTTATAATATCCAATATGGTACAACTGAAAGGAGAGTCAATAATTGCAAAGTGAGAACTTTACTTAGTGGCATTTTTAAATTCAGTTTTTACATTAACTAGCTATTACTGAGTTCTTACCATACAATAGTTAATTTTGTTGGCAAATATAAATACATTTTTGCTTTGGCCCATTAATACTTCTACTTTAGTATAATTGAAAATACATAATGAAGATAAGAAGTATAACAGAAATGAAACTGCAAAGCAGAAGAAGGAACAACTAACTTTGCCTCTGTGAGTTAGAGAAGCATTTAAGTTGAGTTTGGAAAGGAGAAAAATGTATCTCGAAGGCAGGGTTTTGGGGAGGAGGTAAAGGTAAAAGTAATTACTAAGTAGTACACACACATTAGTGTATGGATTTTATAATGATCTTGTAATTGCTTATCAGTCAGTGATTCTTCTTTCTTTGTGAAATATGTTCTAAAATGCTGAAATTGCCAGATGAATATACTTTAAAGTATATTTTATATAGTATGAAGATGAGAGGCAGAATTAAGTTGTGCTTTATACTATTGACCACTGGACTGAATAGATTGAAAAAAGAAATAATTTTCAGTACCAGAAGGACATAATGAGAAGCTACTTTACTCACACATGGATTTTTTTTTTTTAAGATTTTATTTATTTATTTGACAGAGATAGAGACAGCCAGCGAGAGAGGGAACACAGCAGGGGAGTGGGAGAGGAAGAAGCAGGCCCATAGCGGAGGAGCCTGATGTGGGGCTGGATCCCATAATGTCGGGATCACGCCCTGAGCCGAAGGCAGATGCTTAACCGCTGTGCCACCCAGGCGCCCCTAAATTTACTAATTTTTAATAAATATTAACATCGATGTACTCATGTAAGAAAAAATATTTCTATACAATTGATTTTATGCTTATATTTGCAAGATGAATACCTTTATGCCATTGATAAAAAACTTTCTAAATTTCAGTGCTAATCACCTCTCCCAGTTTCTGCTCATTGTGCTTGTTTGATAAGAAAAAAGTATGGGCACTGGGATACATCAGCTTTGTCTTTCAAGCTTTGTTCTCTGCATTGCTCAATCTTTAACAGCTTACCTTCTAGATTTCACTGTTTGTCAATATATTGTGAGCAGTATTTCGCCACTGCTTGTGACTGAAAGAAACACAGCGCTAGGTTCAAAGATTCCTATTAATAGCCATTCTATGCTTCAATTATTCTCAATATTAGAGTGATAGCAATGTACACTTTCCCCCTCACATAAGTTCCTAGTCTCTGAGCCTTAAACAAGTTAAGTATGTGCCAAGCATTTGAATTTTAAAGGAATAAGAGCTGGCACTGAATACAATGCAGTGGGCAACACTGCCACAAAATAAAATATTTAAATTTAAAAATAAAGCCCATCTGGCAACTGCCAGTACCAACAGAAAGGAATCACAACAATGAGAACAAGACAAACTCCTCAAAAGAAGGAAAAAAAAATATGGCTATAGAATTTGGGGGCTTGTGCTTTCATTCTCATTATATTTTTCTTTGGAATGGGGGTAGCTCAAGGCAAAGATTTAAATATTGGCTTGAGCCATATTTTTTTCATGTGGAATGTCTCCATGGAACCTCTGACTGAGATCCAAATTCAAGTCCATTGTAATCTCCTTGCACGGTGTGACATATGGAGGAGCAGATTTGTGCAGGATGGTGTTGTGCAGATGTAGGATGGTGATGATGCTACGCCGTGACGCTGAAGATAGCATCTAGGGGTGTTCAAAACTATCAGTTTCACTCCCTGGTTTGAAAAAAGTAGAAAGAAATTCAATTTGAGAATATGATTGTGCCTGGAGGAAAATAACAGAACATAATATTGAAACACTTAATGGTCAAATGGAACCTGAAACCAAGCTAAGCTAAAAAGAACCGGATTGATAACAAAAATCAGACTTGGTATGTGTCAGAAATGAGACACAGCATTTGAAAACATGATACTTTGTAATATTTGATCTCATTGGTAACTTATTCAGATTGTATACCTAACTGGAGGAAAAATGTTGATGACTTAGAGGCCAGTGAGGGAGAAATAAAAATAAAAACTTAATATGAAAGGAGAAATGAGTTTTTGAAAAATTACCTTTTCAAAATTTTAATGCGAATCTATTATTTAAAAACTTAGATTTAAGAGAGTAATTTATATAAAACTATCTAAATCTATGTTATTAAGAATAAAGAGAAGACTATCTGTAAAAAAAAAAAATAGGTAAAAAGAGGCCATTAGGTCAATACCATAATAGGAAGACTGCATTTGATTTTACGAAAGTCTTTTTTTAGAAGATCTTTTTATCTGAGACAGAGAGAGAGAGAAAGAGAGCACACAAGTAGGGGGGAAGGGCAGACGGACAAGCAGACTCTCCACTGAGCACAGAGCCCTATAAGGGGCTTGCCGGGGGCTGGATCCCAGTACCCTGAGATCATGACCTGTACCAAAGTCAGACACTTAATCTGACTGAGCCACCCAGATGCCCTGATTCTATGAAATTCTTAAGAGATGGTGTGAAATTTGCTATTTGAAACAATTTTTAGAATACTCGTCTAGCTCCTTGATTTACTTCACCAAAAGTCAAAATGGATCAGAAATGACATTTAGACTCACAAAGCAAAAGATTGAAGGTATTTTCTTTCCAACTAATTTATTCAATTTATTAAATAATAGTAATTAAAAGCCATGACTCAATTATCAACACAATAGTAATAACTATTTTATTTAACTTATTTATTTTTTAAAAGATTTTATTATTTGTTTGTTTATTTTAGGGAGAGAGAGAGAGTGTGCACAGGGTGGTCGGGGCGGGGTGGAGGAGGAGCAGAGGAAGAGGGACAAGCAGACTCCATGCTGAGCATGGAGCCCACTTCAGGGCTCGATCTCATGACCCTGAGATAATGACCTGAGCCAAAATCAAGAGTCAGTGGCTTAACCAACTAAGCCACCTAGGCACCCCTAGTTATACCTATTTTAATACCTTAAATGTCAATGTCAAGGTTTAATATAAGGTCATCCACTTTTTTTCTTTTGCTCTATAATTAAACATTCAAAATGCTATGGTTTTCCCTTTGAGAATGTCAAATTATAAGCTATAAATTCAAATAGTGTTTTTTTACAATTAAAGCCAGAGAAATTCTTTCTGGGTTTAGTTAGTTTTAGTCTCAGTATGAGTTATTTTCTGAATAGTTTAATATAATAAGTCTTGTACACAATCTGTGTCCCATGTTAGCGTTAGTTATTTTCATTTAATTAGTCATATTAAACACATATTAATTGAAGCAGGATTGCATGGAGTTTAAGATGCCAAATTCTTATATACAAATAAGTCATATGTAGAAGGAAAAGGAATTCTACTAAGAAAAATATTAAAACGATAAAGAGTAATTGTGTACATTTTTTTAATTTTAAAATGAGGAAAATGTATATGCCAAAAAGTAACTGTATTTTTAAAATTATTATATATTGCATGTCTCAATAACATTGTGTCCCTTGATCCTTAAAGCATTCCTTAAACCATCAGGTGTTAAAATTTAAGTGAAAAAACCTTAGCATTCTGTATATTTCTTTGTAAGTAACTTTTTAAGGTAACTACTCCAATTATTTTGCTTGCTTTTTTTTGCAAAAATATCCAACATGTTTTCTGAATGAATCCCTTGTTATTGCAATTATGTCATACATAAACAGATTGTGATATTTAAATTTTCCTCTTAACCACTATCACACATATCTAAATTCAATAGCAATTCTTTCACTTGGCAACTATTTATTCAGTGCAATTGTGTGCTAGTCTCATTTTTAGGCATAGAAAATAAAGACAGAAATGGCAAAACTTTGCCCTTGTAAAACTTACATTTTAATGAGGGAAAGAAAACAAACAAATGCATGATATAAAGCCAGGTATTTACGAGTCTATGAAACCAGCAAAACAGAGTCAAGCATAGAGTGTGATGGTAAGAGGCAGAGAAAAGGTGGACAATTTTAGATAAGGCATTTTGGGGGAGGTTTGCTGAGAAGGTGACATTTGAGCAAATATAGGAATGAAAGATGACAGGAGTACAACAAATAAGGGAATGGGAAGAGATAAGAGAGGACATCAAGGGTCAGGAAAGAGTCAGATTTATGTACAGAGTGTGGATTTCATTATGATTTTTTTAAAGATTTTATTTATTTATTTGAAAGAGAGAAAGGGATAGTGAGAGAGGGCACAAACTGGGAGGAGAGGGAGAAGCAGGCTCCCTGCTGAGCAGGGAGTCCGATATGGGCTCCATCCCAGGTCCCTGGGATCATGACCTGAGCCGAAGGCAGATGCTTAATGGACTGAGCCACCCAGGCATCCTCATTATGATTCTGATGGAAGACATGGCTACTTTTGAACAAGAACAGTAAGGTCTGATTTGTATTTTTAAATGTCCATTCTGCAGCCTATTTTGTTTTTTTCAGCAAGAACTGATAATGACTTGGAGTAGGACAGCAGTAGTGGAAGTAGAGAAAGCATAGCCAAGAGAATATACTGGTACAAGGCAAAGAGTAGAGTTGAAATATTCCCATTTTTATAGGTTGCGCAAACTGATGAACACTGGCACCATTCGCTAATAAGGAAAATGTTGGAAGATTAGCTGGTGGGAAAAATAATGTGTTGCTAATCAGGGTATGTTATGTCTGATGTGATTATTACACTGTTAAAATTACAGATGCAGGGATAGAGTTGGTAGGGCTAGAAATATAGATTTGAGAACTCTCATAGACTAATCTTCTCTGCTTATCCCCTAATTTTAGCTGCAGCTGCTATGGTTATTCCCTGCAAGCTCAGATATAACTTAACTAGGTCTTCATAAATTTTGTCCAAGAGCATCTCCAGTGCTGCAGGAACCCATTTATTCCAGCTAGGAAGAACAGGGAGTCTAGCACAATTCTGAGTATGTTTTACTAAAAGTCCAGAGCAACTAAGTTCTGCTGCCTTGTGATAATTAATTTTACATGTCAACTTAGCTAGGCCACAGTACTCAGATATTTAGTCAAATGCAAAAAGTAACATTTAGATGAACAGATGTTGAGAAAAGCAGACTGCACTCCATAACGTAGTAGACCTTACCCATTAGTTGAAGATATTGAGACGAAAAAAACAAGAGGTCCTTAGAGGAAGGGGGAATTCTGCTTCCAGATTGCCTTGGGAGTCAAGGTACAACATCGTCTTTTCTCTTGGTCTCCCATTTGCCAGCCTATCCTGCAGAATTTGTTTTTGCCAGTTCCTACAATAGCATGAGCCAATTCACAATCTCTTTCTTGCTCTCTTTAATTAATGTTTCTTTTCTTTATAGAATTGTGACTAATACAGGTTTTGGGGCCAAGAGTGATTCTAGAGGACCAGAATTTTAAGGATCAGTTTTCTGAATTGGTTCTGATTTTCCTAGAATTGGTTTTCTAATCTGATTAGATTTAAAGCACTATGACTCTTACTTCCAGCAGTAAAAAGAGCACTAATAATTCATAGCATGAGGTGTCAATATTGATATGCAGAATATTAACCATTAGATATTCCTAATCAAGAGTATAAAAGGCAAGGCTTTAGATGACCACATATATACCTTGAAACATTACTGCCAAATTAATTAGGGCTTTAGTTTCACATGTGAAATGGGAATAGTGGTTTCTAGCTCAGTCATTGTGAAAATGAAGGAATAAATGAGAAACCTTACACACAGTATCAACTTACATACTCATCAAATTGTATGTGATCAGTGAACATCATTTCTTAACCATCTATTTATTTTAAGCAATATTCTAGTCACTGGAATTCAAGGGTGAGGAACACTGACAATACCTATGTTCTGTTAGAGCTAAACTTCTACTTTGGAAGAAAAAAGAGACTTGAAAACACTGTATATATTCTAAAAGAAAGGCAAGATCAAAGACATTTCCGGTGAAAGAAAAATAATAGGATTGACTTGATTTGAGTGGAGGACCCTATCAAGAAGTGGTAGATAGGAAAAAGTGGGGTTGTGGTTGAGTATTCACCAAAGGAGTTAAATCATAGGAGTTTAAAAGACTAACTTAGAGTTCTTACGAAAAATTTAGGTAAGTGATAAACCTGGACTTTATGGGATGCCAGGGTTGTGTGACCATCTCACAGAGTCTTGAAATTTGGAAATATTTCCACTGAGCTTGTTCCCAGTTCTCAGAATGCAACCTCATGTTTCTTTGCTTTTTAAAATAAAAACATACAGACAGAAATATTGCTCAGTGTATTAACTTATTTAAGACTTCAAGTTTAAATACCAGGTGAGCCCTACATTTTTTTTTTTTTTTTGAAGAGGCTGCAGGCCCAGTGAGGAGCTCAACACAGGGCTTGAACTCATGACCCTGAGATCAAGACCTGAGCTGAGATCAAGAGTTGGATGCTTAATAAACTGAGCCACCCAGGCACCTATGTCCCCTACATTTTTAAATAAGTAGTGATTTCATTCATCCATAGTCACCTATAATTTGTCCTCCAAATTAATAGGCATGTAACTATTATCCAAAACTTTTTTTTTTAACCAAAACCCATTTCTTCTTTTATTCATTTATACTACTTTAAATGTTTCAAGCATTTCACTGGGTTTAAATAACTATGAAGTAGCATGATTTCAATTATTTTCCATGATATCCATTACAGCATACATAATTATTATGTTTAAATATAAACATTAACACAGTAAAGCATGATGATTTAATAGAAATGGACCAGAGCACCATGTCTTTGAATGCTGAGTTTTTAGGTTTACTCACTGAAACCTCAAATTTTGATCCATACTCTCATGACAAAAAATTAAATAAAAAGAAAGAAGAAAACAAAGAGCCATCATATTATTACTTTAATTAAGGAAAGATAAATTAAATCTAAAACTAAAATATAAAATTTAACCAAAGGGTGTTTTAAATATCTTTGAATTCGTGGGAAAAATTGCTCTCCATAAACAAATGAGAAGAAAGAAAAATGAAGGAGGGGATGAGTGTTAGATAATGAAACAGATTGTTTTGTTGGGTTTGAACAAAAGGATAACGAATTACTGCACCAAATAATTCTGATCTTTGTCACAATCTGTAACATTAGAAACCAAAGCAATCCCGAGTGCAGCCTTAATATGCACTTGATTTTCCAATCACTTTATTAGCATATTTTACATTTATTTGATAGAAACTTTTGCATTTCTTTTCTCAAGAGACCTCTGCATTTTTTCAGTAAGGCAGCACATTATTATAAAATTGAATTCTACTAGTCTCTTGTGAACTGGACTTTTTATTTGCATCAGGGTAAATTTTTGAATATTAGGGAATTTTGAGGTCCTTATTCAATTCTGTATTTTCTCTTAAGAAGCGTACCAGCGTACTTTTTTATTGCATCTTCTTTTGAAATTTGTAACATCAAAGCAACAAATGTTCTCTTTAGTTTAGTTTTCCTGTAATCTATGGATTCTTCCCCACCTTGGGACATTTAGACATAAGAAAGCATAAGGCACCAGGAGCTGCAGTGTAGAGCTATTACATACACTGTCAGGTGTTCACATTGGAGTCCATATAAGCAGCCCTATTTGTGGACCTCTTGATACTTTTAAATGATAAAGGGAAAGACTGATAGTTTTGTTCTTATATACTCAGCAAATTACAAAGCACTGCTCTCATTTGTGTACAATTGTTAATCTAGTGACTGACATTACTTTGCCATAAGAAATTATACTTATTTCCCATGTACTGAATATATGGATTACAGTAAAAAAATTTTGAAAATCAGTAAAACATATTAAATATATTCAGAGTATTTCAAACAATAAAAATCAATTCTGTGGTAGTGAGTAGAAATGAAGCAAGTTTTTTTTCAATAGTAATCTAGATATTAGTTTTATAGGAATTGATTTTTTAATCCTTAAACTCTCAAAAATTTATGACAAGTAATGATTATTTGTTATTTTCAAAATTCATAAAAAAGGACTGGGTCCATTGGAAATGCTCATTTGTTCATAATATAACAAGTAAGTAAAGCACCAAAAAGACTGTTGATCTACTTTTAGTAAAAATTATATTGGAAAATAAATACCAAGTACTTCTTTGGATGAACACCTTTGTAACTCCTTAAAGTACAACTATTAAAATCATACCATTTAATTGTCAAACTATCTATTTACAAATCTATATATCTTTAATATTAATGTGATTTATTATAAGAAAATGTATGTCTCAAATATATCACACAATTATGAAGCAGACTAACTGTAATTAAAAAAAAAAGTGATACATTTAGTTGAGGAATAGCTTAGTAAACTATGTTTTACTTCATATGGTTAAATACATATTTATAATTTAAGGGGCGCCTGGGTGGCTCAGCTGGTTAAGCCTCTGACTCTGGCTTTTGGCCCAGATTGTGATCTCATGGGTCCTGAGATGAAGCCCCTATAGGCTCTGCACTCAGCGGGGAGTCTACTTGAAGATTCTCTCCCTCTGCCCCTCCCGTCACTTGCTCACATGTGCACTCTCTATCTCAAATAAATAAATCTTTAAAAAAATACATTTGTATAATTTAAACTATTCATGGCAGCAAATATTAAATCATTAGGTAGAAAAGTAATCTGCCAACAAAATCTAATTCAAGGAATATTAAGAATCTATAGTTGAACTGAGTATATTAAATAGTTTAAAGAAGTATTCTGATTACTTGTAGTAAATTCTCCAGTATTCTCCTATTTTGTAAACTAATACACTCTAACAAAAGTTCAACGTTAAAATTGAAGGTACTCTTAAAAACACAGAAATGACCCTTTCTTAAGATTTAGGAAGGACATCAGGAATATTTTATACAACAAATTATACAAAAATTGTCGACAAAAATTCTAACTCCTAATATTGCTATCATTAATTTTAGTACAGTATTATGTCCAAGCTAGAAAATATGTATCTACTGTCAAGTCTGTGAGTGGTTATTATTTTTTAATTTAGGTCAGTTACTCAAAATTAGTAACTGGAAATTTGTGTTTCTACAGAAGTTAAATTCCTTTGAGTTGAATTTGGTCTCATTAATGTGTGTATACACACAAACACACACACATGCACAAATACACCTATATATTAAATTAACCAAACATGATATGTGTATATGTAAGTGTATGTACGTGTGTAAATTTATTGTATTTACATCATTTTGTTAATTTTGGTATATTAAAGTAGCTGAGGCTCAAGAAAGATCCATAACTAAGATAAAGAAATTAAGGGTGATTTTCCCCAAATCTAACATATATTGGGTGTCAAGAAAACTGCAAGAGAAAGTGGGTATTAATACATTTTGCCCATATCCAAATGTCAGTGTGTAAATACTGCTTTTATCTGCTTGTAAAACTCTCTACCCTTCTTTTGCAACTCCCTCAGGAAATTTATTATTTTCTGTACCACTTTCTTTAAACACAACTTTAACTGTGATGGTTGTCCCTTATGATTACATTCTTTATAGCTAAGAAGATCTCAGTACAAGTTAAACATCTCCACATTAGACATATATACAAACACACACATACAATAAGAAAGTTTGATTTTCCCAACCTCCTATTCATTGTCCTCCAAATCTAACTTTGAATAGTTTTGAGCAGACAAATGAATGCTTAATTACATAAAGGAGCTAAAAATAGTAAAGAAATCCAGGTATGGTTCAAGTTGATGGATTCAGATTTTGAGGGCCTTATATAATCAGGGATGCCCTCATTAAAAAAAGATATCATTCAAAATCACTAATTCAAAAATATGTACAAGGCCTTGAAAAGAGCTCATATAATCAGGAGCTATGAAACTTATACTTCAATACATTCACAATATTATCTATCTGTGACTGTTTTATAGTCTACTCAGTAACTGGTAAGAGTATTATTTATCATTTGTCACAACCTGTCTATTCACTATAGCTGATGTCTTTAAAAATGTATCACAATAACACTAATAATCAGTGATTATTCCTGCTCTTCCTGCATCACTTGCCTGAACTGAACACATGGGTACAATGATGGAGGTGTGGATGTGCTTTTGGTTATCACTGATATTTAGAAGTTTTTGGATATAACCTGTGAGCATGAAACGATTTGGGATTATTTGTACTACTCTAAGATTCTTCTGAACTGTGTGACAAAGAACATTTTGTAAACATAATTAATTAGGATACTAGGGTTACTTTTTAATCTCTAGAATGTTATAATCTCATCTCAGGCAAATGGGGCTCTTTAAATTGTTTTTCACTTTACCATGTTTCATATTTACTGGCCTTAAAATTTTTACTAAAAACATAATCTTTTACTGTTTTTTTCTCATTGATTTTTCAGGCCAAAAATAAAAATGATGATTTTGCTTTTTAAGGGAGTCAAATCTTCACATAGTTCTTCAGTAAATAAAACTCAACATTTGAAATATATTTTTTGAGAGAAATCTCTTCTAAACTGTAAGGATAGGTCTTTGGAACATATTTATTAAAGTTTGAATACAGATTAAACTCTGCAAGGTTAAATGACAAGGTTAAGTGTCTAATTTTGCAGCCCTTTTATACCTGGTGAGTGCTAAGGCTTTCCTAATGATAGGATTAAATATGGTTTCTAGCTACAAACAGTTGCTTGTCATTCCCTGTAGGTTAGCCTCTATATTCTGTGCTTATCACAAACAGAGAGGAAATAACTTTCTAGGCCTTTTGTGAGTCATTTAAAATGCATGGACTTTAGGGAAATCATATTTTCTTGAAGGAAATGAGGCATGACCAATCACACAAAACGTGAGAAAATCCCTCGATAGATGACCTTTGCCACATGTAAAAGAAACTGTTCAGTGGCTGAGGTTTCATGGATTTCATGCATGGAAATCAGATTTTCTGGCCACCAGTGCTGTTCAGTAAATAAATAATCCATCATTGTGTCAAACAGTTGAAACATGGAGATACTGCCCTTGCTATATGAATGGACATTTAGAATTAGTAACTTACATAAACTGTCTGCATGTCAGCAGTTGTGTGAGCAGTGCTCTAGTTTTCACTACATAAAATAAAACCACTTAGCTTTGGTGATGTTAACCTAATGATGACACTGCTCATTTGATTTTGCCTATACCTATGAATTTACTGGTGTGTGGTGAAGGCATTAGGATGAGAGTTCCCACATGGATTCCGTGGTGTGTCACAGGATAGTGCTAAATCTTTAGTAGACACTTCCAATGACAACATTAAATAAGCCTACATATTATTTCATTAAAATCAATTACAACACCTTTCCTAAATTATGTTGGCAGGATTCTCCCCGAATTCTGTTTTAATATTTACATTTTCAGTACATTGTATTATTATAATAAAGTTGGTTAAAATAATGATCCTTGATATCTAAAGATCATTTTTATTTTCTTTGGGGAAGTCATATCTACTTTAGGCTATATTCATCACTTATTTTTATTGATTTAACTAGCTCATATTTTAATTCTATATTAATTTTTGTTTAGTATTTATTCAACTGTATCTGCTAAGTATCAACACACACACACACACACACACACACACACACACACACTTCATTTGCCTCCCAGATATGTTTCTATTAATGGACCACTTCGGGTTTCCACTTTGTCTGTTTTTTCTAGATAAGAAGAAATATCGAGGTATTTCAGCCATGTTTCTGGCACTGAACACATTTATGTTGCTTTTCAGCTATCTTCTACCTTCACCTTTGATATTTAAAATACTTCCTAAAACGTCAGGCCCCTTCTGCAACAAAGAGTTTCTCTTTCCTGTCTTATCTTCTAGGTATTTAAATGGCACCTCACATAACAATAGCCCTTTTAACTCTTCCAGAAAACAGTGGGCATTCTTTTGCTTTAGAGCACATAAAGTGCTCATTTCTTTTAAGCCTCCTGTCCAGCATTCTGAGAAAACGCTTATGAAATTAGTCTATGAAATGGGTATAAAATAAGATATATGGAAAAGCTTCCTGAAAATGGGAAAAAAAAATTGTAAGCATTAAATGTAAAATGTTTTCATTTCAAATGTGTCAGTCAAAATTTTTATGATGTTTTATCAAAGAAGATAAATGCTATAGTTGTGCCCTAATTTAAGTCTGTAAGAAATTCACTTTTAGAGATATTTTCAGAGATATTTACCAGATTAGATTTTAGTCAAAATAAAAGTTTAACTTGGTTTTTAACTATGTTATAATAAAGATTGTTTTGCTTTTCATTTGGCAACTGTTTAAACCCTAAGTCCTTACACATTTTTGGTTTAGGGTCTTATTTATTTAAAAAAAAAAAAAGGGACCCAAAGACTATGAGAATATTATTTAATCTAACAAGTAAATTAATTTAAAAAAAAACTGACTTTAATTTATAGGCAAGGAAATAAAGCAAAGAAACTTAAAAAAGGCTTTTTGCATGTTCTTGCTTATATTCTAAAACAAATTAATCATAGGACATTTGTTTTCAACTTTGTAAAAGGTAAAACTACAACCAAGGAAAACTCAACATATTTTGAGTATTTTTAAGAAAATCTGGAGTTCAGGACAGTCGTTCATTAATAACATTGTTCTGTATTAGCACTAAAAAAATCCATGTGTTTGTGGATCACCTCACTTGAATTATGAAGTATTTTTAAAATATGTCATTCGTTTGCCACAGAAGGAATTTATATCTAGGAAGCACAAAGTAAACTGACATTATCACAAGGGTTTGCTTCAGTGGACATTTAAGGGCTTCTCAACAGGCTAGGAGAATGAAAACTAGGAAGGCCATATTCAGTCAATCTGGAAGTGAAAGGATTACAAAGAACATACCACCAATGACTGCAGTCATATCTCAATTATCAAAGACAGTGATTCTGAAAAGCATGTCTGTGGGCACCTGAATGCTGTCCGAGACCTTAGGTGCTTCAGGACTCAAGTGGGTGATCATGAGGTGGGGCTTCCAAAATCACAATTTGCTCGTGTACAACTGCCTTTAGAAAATAAGGGTTCTCTTTTGTTTTCAGAATCTAACTTGGAACAGCTCTGCAAAGGAATCATGAGGAATGAACTGCCAGTTTCTCGCTTGAGATAGTGGAAGGGACAGAGATGAAGGTGAGCTGACAAAGGACATTAAAAATAGTCACCAGTGTTTTAGTGGCTATATTCTATATTATGGATTTACATAATTTTCTTAGTTAATGTAATTTTTTGGAAGTATTGTTTCCAATTTTGCTAATTCAACTACTGAACATATTTATTTATATATTCAAATTCAATAGTTCAATAGTCATAGCTTCATATATATTTATAAATATATATATAAGCAGTTATAAATGTACATAATTTAAATATTTGACTTAAAATCTGAAAAAATAATAATCTAAAAAAGAACACAAGTTACTTTAGGGAATAAAATATGTTTTTTAAAAGAAATGCATGACAACCTTAATTTTCAATTTGGGTTAGGGTCAAGATGTGAATCTCCAAAAAATTATCAAAATTTAATGATTCATTATTTCATATATCCATTTATACAAAACCAGTTTTAAATTAATCTATTCCATGGAGAATACTGTGAAAAGTACCCAGAGAGATGACAATGTGCTATAAGGTGAAGTTGCTGTGATCCAGACACTTACAAACCAAGTTGGTGAAATATGATATATAGTTTGCAATTAAAATAACAAACAAAAACCTCAATACATTCTATGTGGCTAATCATAACAACTTTTAAAACTTCCAAAATTGATATTTCAAGGACAAAATATTCCCAAATGCAGAGACTAGAGCTGAGCACAATATCAGGCCAATATACAGATTTGCATAAGTATTGTGAAAACAATACAACGGGCCTAAAACTGAGTTGCATACGCTAAGCTCTGCATTGCCAAACCAAGACTTAATTATAGTTTTGGCTCTCCCAGAAATGGAATCTTAAACCAGTTAGTCAGGAATTGCAGGATCAGCACTAGTTAGGTAATCCGATAGACCCCTGCCATCTCCTCAAGGAAAGTAACTTTACAATAACCAACTCATTTTTTTTTTTTTTTGCCAGTATACCTTCTTTGTTCCCACTCCCTTCTGTCTATATGAGTCTTTAATTTTGTACAGCTCCGTGGAGCTCCTTTCTATCTGCTAGTTTGGATGCTGCCTGTTTCCAAAAGGTTTTTGCTCAAATAAACTCTTAAAATTTTTATTACACTTCAGTTTATCTTTTAACAGTATTAAGTATACATTTGACGGAAAATTCTCCCTATCTTATGGAGAAAAATACTTTGTAAAACACTCTGATAAAATGGTCAAAGGGAAATTTTCTTTTCACATAAAGAAAGCAAAATAGAAATAAACATTTCTTTCTAAAACATTTACAATTTCTTGGCTATTCAGTGTCCTATTTGAATTTTTGTTAATAATCTTTAAATTGCCTAATATTTAAAAACGCATTTTGAAAGAATTAAGTAGAAAGAAGCTTAGATGGTCAATGATATTAAAATATTCATCTCATACATTCTACTAACTTAGAGAATTAGATGTTTTCTAAAGATGTTAGAGAGAGAAAGTGAGAGAGAGATTGAGAGAATTTAGAATGTTATATTTCAAATGTCATGTTAATATAACCCTTACAGCCACAAATGTCAGTTTTATTCCCAAGTCCACCTGTATTTTTAGGCATTTTTCTGCCTAAAAAATGCACTTTCCCTCTAATTTCAGGCATACTTTTTTTTTCTTTAAGAAAACAGCCCATTTTTGCTGTTTGATGTAATAAAAAACCAAATATCTTTATACTTTGACTATATAATCCTCAGCATGAGAAACAATCCTTCATTAAAAATAAATAAATAAGGAAGAGACTGTATCTTACACCCTGGAGAAATCCTGAGTGTGGTTTGATACCCAAGAAGAAAAGCCTTTGAAATGAATCTAATGTCACCTCATTGAAAACGTAGCTGCACAGATTAACTTTTTTCATTCTGCAATGGCTTACAAAGCTTCAAATGCCCAGAAATCTCCTAAACCAGACCATTTAAGGAATCTAAATAAGCTTGCATGGTTTTAAGCTTTCTGACTTTGAATGCTAGCTTTGAAGTTTTGCCAGAACCTGACTGCAGAAGAGTTGCTTTTAAACTGAATTCATGACACTGGAATTAGTGTTGTAGGCTCAATATGCCTAATAATGATTTTGACCATGCTAACCATAGACAGGCATCACATATGGTAACTCTGAAATAATAACTCTCCAAAGATAAGATGTGTAACATTCTGGCTCCAATATTTATTTATTTTTCATCTTTACACACTGGGCTTTGGATAGTGTCCAGTTTAAAGAGCCAATTGCTTTCATGGCACATGGCATTTGTCCATGGATAAAAGAATATGGAAGGAAAGAGAAAAGAAGAAGCTTATAAGGCTGAACTACAAATGTCCCAATATCATATTCCTTTTCCTTTTTATCCCCCTTTCATTTTCTCTTTTTTTATTAGCTGAAAACCTACAGCAAAATTCTGGGCAAAACTCCACTGCCAGGTGTCCTTTTGCCAATTTCCAACCATGACCAATTCTAACTTCTACCTTCTCTGGTCCTTTCCATAAGCAAATTTCCCCTCATAACATGAGGTTAATTACAAAGCCTTTTTAATAACAACATATACACTTACTTTAATTTGAAGACCTGCATTTTGTCACTCGGGGGGGTGGGGGTGGGGGAAGGCTATCATACAGGTCTCCCCTCCCATCCTAAATGTGATTTAAATTTCCCACCCAAGTTAAAAAAAAAAAAATCCCAAGTCTATACTATTAGAAGGCAGTATATCCATCTCACATATGGAGAGATTTATTATTGTCTTCAGTTCCCCAGATTTTCCAAGAAAACATCAATGCTGTTATTAGCATATAAATCTGGAATCTGTCACAAAATTTAGAGTTAAGAATTTTGCCCTGTAAGGTTTATGATTCTGCCAACTAAAATATCTGATTAGTAGTTCTAATAAAAAGCAAGTAGATATATTCAATAAGTACATACAAATAAACTTCAATAAACAAATATGTGTGTGCACAGAGAAATAGATAACACACATATCTTAAGTAGCTATTTCAAATGCTCACCAAAAATTTTTTTAATTCTTGGGGCAACCTTGGTGGCTCAGTCGATTAAGCGTCTGACTCTTGGTTTCAGCTCAGGTCATGATCTCAGGGTCTTGAGACTGAGCCCCACATCAGGCTCTACACTCACTGGGGAGCCTGCTTATCCCTCTACTCCTCCCCCTCCCGACTCTGTCTCTAAAATAAATAAATAGAATCTTTAAAATCTCTAAAATTAATTAATTAATTAATTAAAAAAATTCTTCTTGATGTGATGACATTTTGCATATTATTTTGTGTGATTTTTCTACTGAAATGTGACCCCAGGTAACTAAACATGTTTAGCATTTCCAAAAGTAATTTTAATCAACTATAAGTGCCTTAAAAATGTTTTATATATTTGATCTGAAAATATAGGTAGCAAAATGTAAGAAAGAAACCATGCATTGATTTTCTATGTAGTTAATTGCATATATGCAAGTGTCAAAAACAGTAAAATTTAAGGGGAACCCTCCTACACTGTTGGTGGGAATGCAAATTGGTGCAGCCACTGTGGAAAACAGTATGGAGTTTCCTCAAAAAGTTAAAAATAGAGCTACCCTACAACCAAGCAATTGCAGTACTAGGTATTTACCCAAAGGATACAAAAGTACTCATTCAGAGGGTTACATGAACCCTGATGTTTATAGCAGTATTGTCAACAACAGCCAAATTATGGAAAGAGCCCAAATGCCCATTGACTGATGAGTGGATAAAGTGTACATACACATATACACAATGGAGTATTAGTCATAAAAAAGAATAAAATCTTGCCATTTGCAATGATGTGGATCAAGCTAGAAATTATTATGCTAAGCAAAATAAGTCAGACAAATGCCCTATGATTTCACTCATATTTGGAATTTAAGAAAGAAAACAAATGAACATGGAGGGGGGGAAGAGAGGAAAACTAAGAAACAGACTTTTTTTTTTTTTTTAAAAGATTTTATTTATTTATTCGACAGAGATAGAGACGGCCAGGGAAAGAGGGAACACGAGCAGGGGGAGTGGGAGAGGAAGAAGCAGGCTCATAGCAGAGGAGCCTGATGTGGGGCATGATCCCATAACGCCATGATCCCATAACGCCCTGAGCCGAAGGCAGACGCTTAACCGCTGTGCCACCCAGGCGCCCCTAAGAAACAGACTCTTAACTGTAAGAGCAGATTGGTGGATGCCAGAGGGGAGTGGGTGGGGGGATGGGTTAAATAGGTGATGGAGATTAAGGAAGGCACCTGATGAGCACCAGGGGGTTCTATGTAAGTGCTGAATCACTAAATTCTACACTTGAAACTAATATTACACTGTATGTTAACTAATTGGGATTTAAATAAAAACATGAAAAAAATAGTAAAATGTATTTTTTTTTTACTTTTAGCATATAAACGTAAAAGTAAAACTTAAGAAAAATACATTATTTTTACAATGCTTTCCAATCACACTTCCACATCCTCAACTGCTTAAGCATTTCTAATGGAGATTAGAGGATAATTTTAATAGGTACACTGGTTTGCTAAAATACTAATTTTCAAGTGAATTTTTTAAAAATAGAATTCTTATATAATAAATGAATAAGCTGTAATAGTTTGTATCATAACGTCTTTAAAAATATTTTTAATGTATAAAATCAAAACAGATGGTTTATAGTGTTTGAGGTGAATGAAACTATACTGTTAAGTAACAAACATAAAAATCATATTAAAAAGAAAGAGAACAGGGGCACCTGGTTGTCTCAGTCGGTTAAGTGTTCAACTCTTGGTTTTGGCTCAGGTCATGGTCTCATGGGTCATGAGATCAAGCCCTGAGTGGGACCCTGGGCTCAGCATGGAGTCTGCTTGAGATTTTCTCTCTGCCCCTCCCCCTAGTCATTCTCTTTCTCTCTCTCTCAAAAAAATAAATAACAAAATCTTTAAAAACAAAAAAGGAAATGGAACAACTGAAATAACCACCAATTAACTTAATCACAACTCAGCCAAAATGAATATTTTCTGTTTGTCAATGTGGAACCCACACAGAGACATACAAAAAAAAATTATGTATTCTTGAACTAGAAGTTTTCTTCCTTCTTTTCTCCCTTTCCTTATTTCTTTTTTTTTTTTAAACTTTTATAGAGAAGATAGGTTAATTAAAAATATATATATATTGCTTAGTGGTTCTGCCTATTCTTGTCTTTTAACTCATTCAACAATTACTGAACACTAAACACCATCACGGCTTTGGTTTAGGCTTTGGTGATATTTAGATGAAAAAATATTGTCCTGCATTTGAAGATTGCACAAGTCTATTGGTAAGATGGGTGCAATAAGGAAAAACAAGTGCCATGGCAATAGTGTATTGTGTTTGAATTTTATGCAAGTTTGAATTATGCAAATTTGAAAGAGCATCATAAAAAATATTAATAAAGTCTTACTTTATGCAAAAACTTTAAAATAGGGTAAATCAACCCCAAATTAAAAATTCATCAAATGTGCATAATTTTAAAATTTATAGGCAAATGAACTATGAACTTGGCTGTCTATAGAACTTGGCTTTCTACTGATGCATGGTTGTGTCAATTTAATTGTTAAAAATTATGCACCACTTTTTCAGAAGTAGGTTTGAATTATTTGAGTTTTTTCAAATGAAAATTTCTAGTTTATCTCTCAAAATAAACAAATATACAAACAGGATCAGATGATACATAAAGTGTATTGTTATGAAAGTAAGAATCTAAGCCTAAATAAGGTCGCTACAGAATGCTTTAGAGATGTAATAATACTTTAACTAGACTTTGGAGTTTGTGTAGAAGTTTTCCAGTTAAATGAGGTAGAAGAGACTTTACCGTCCTGAGAAATAAGTATATAGAGACATGACATATTGAGGAGTAAGTGGTCCCTTGATTTCTACTCAAGAATAAAGAGCATGATGAGCAATTAGGGTGGTTAGATAAACAAAAGACACACACACAATGACTTGGAAATATTATACTGGTGATGATGAGTCATTTAGAGACTAGGTTTTTACTAATTTCTCAACATAAAACCTTATTTATTTATTTTTTTAAGATTTTATTTATTTGACAGAGAGCATAAGCAGGGGGAGTGGCAGGCAGAGGGAGAGGGAGAAGCAGACTCCCCGCTGAGTAGGGAGCCAGATGTGGGGCTTGATCCCAGGACTCTGGGATCATGACCTGAGCCAAAGGCAGACGCTTAACCAATTGAGCCACCCAGGCGCCCCTCAACATAAGACCTTGTAACTACTCATTTTTTTTAAATGCTCCTAACATCAAAAGACTCTACTAGATCTGTCCCTTTATAACTGAATATTTTAGGAAAGGTTAAAATATATTCCTGTGACATACAAGATTGAAAATGATTCAGTCCGGGGTGCCTGGGTAGCGCAGTCGTTAAGCGTCTGCCTTCGGCTCAGGGCATGATCCCAGCCGTTCCGGCATCGAGTCCCACATCGGGCTCCGCGGCTGGGAGCCTGCTTCTTCCTCTCCCTCTCCCCTGCTGTGCTCCCTCTCTCGCTGTCTGTCTCTCTGTCACATAAATAAATAAAATCTTAAAAAAAAAAAAAAAAAGATTCAGTCCAAAATACTGGTGGAGACTGTGTAACAATGTTCCCTCTCATTGGGGCTTAGCAGAGTAACTTACAAAAATAAGCATTCAATAAATATGTTTTGCATTGAATCACATTTTATTTGATTAAATGAATCAGTTGTAATTTACTTATGCCTCTGTTTCCAGTTTGAACATTTCCTTTCCTGCTTTTATTTACAATTAAGAATTCTATAACTCCTAAATAGCTCAGTCTCGAATTTCAAATCTATAAAATTCTTGTTTACCTATTTCAAACTCCCTTCTGGGATAAAAAGATATTTTGCAGAAGTATAAACTTGCCTTTGTAAGTTTAAAATGCATAATGTAATATGACTTATAACCATTAATCTGGTTAGTAGTAAGCACTCAATGAATATTTTAATATATGAATGAGAAAATCCTGTATGATTTTTTCATTTTTTAACTCTTTGGTGACAGATGTATGTTAGATTCTAAAATATCTTAGCCAAGAAGGCATTAAGTCAGTATTTCTATTTTCCCCTTTTTTCTTGTTATTTTAAAATAAATTATTGGGGACTTCCTGCTTCAAGCTTTGGTGGATGAATTTGTTTCAGATCAAACTCTGTGCTGAACACAACTTGAAAACTTGATAGAAAAAAAAAAAAATCTGTTTGAAGTCATCTAAAACCTACCAAGATAGTGAGAACTTAATCCCAGAGAGAAAGGAAATCCAGAGAGGAAAGCCCAGTACTTAGTGTTGCTTTTCCCTTCAAAGCATGTACTGGTTCAAACATAGCTGAAAAGCTTCACAGAGCTTATGAATACTTACCTGGTTGATGAAAAAAAAAAGAAATTTAACATATGTTTTAGAGGAGGGACCCTTGTTTTAAAAACACCCAGTTGGGGCTCCAAAGAGCTATTCTTGGGAATAAGGGATTGACACCCACCTTTATATCAGTTCAATTTTTGATTGGATTAAAGAGATCTTCTCCTAGCCTATGGTCTATTAGAAGCAAAACTAAATTGCCTCTGGAGGAACATAACATCAATAAGAGTATATCTCCAATTTTTCATGTATAATATGCACCATTCATTAAAACATAGTCCAATTATGAAAAATACAAGGGTGACTAAAAAGCAGGAGGGAAAACAAAATGGAAACAGACTCATAGGAGATCCATGCTGAAGTTACTGGATACAAATTTATGTATAATCATGATTAATATATTGAACAAATTAGGGACAGGTTGAGAATTTCAGCAGAGTATGAAAAAAAAATCAAGTGAAAGTGCCAGAGCAACAACAAAATGTATTAATAAAATTAAAAATTAAATGTATAAGATCTTCCATTTCTAAACAAAATGGAATGAGAACCAAATTTTCCTTCCTTAGAAGGAAGGAAATAGCCAAAATTTCAAGCAAATAGCCAAAATCTGGAAAATACACATAAAACTAGACTTACAAATACACATAAAACTAGTTTTTTCAAAAATTAGACTTCAGGCAATAAAGAAAAATTACCCCTAGAAACTAGAAACAATTTAGATGAACCCAGTAATAGTCCTAGGCTACAGAGAGAGTTTCAGACTATATTGTGAGAAGGTGTAGCTGAAAACTTGGGAGACCAAGAAAAATGGAGTTTGCAGAACAGACTCCTGGGAAGAAGGAGGATGCTCTGAGAGAGAACTATGGAGATCTATAGAGGGTCATCTTACGGTATTCAGCAGAGTACTAATCAGGGCATGCAGGTCTAATTACCTAAGGCAAACAAAAGAAAACACTCAAGGATTTAGTTAGCAGTCACATAGGGTTGGGAATAGTGCTAATTTTCACTAAATAGTCTAGAAACCTCATAATTCATGTGACATTATATGTAATATCCAGGTAAGTCTTATGTCATGTTTGGAGAAAAATCATCTTTAAAATAAGCACTTTTCTGGTGCTGCCCAACTGAGATTAAAAGCAAGAGCATTTCCAAGTTAACTTAATTGCATTCTAAAACAAAGCTCAAGATTTATAGAGATACAAAAGTATCAGGCATATGACAAGGTAAAAGTCACAATATCTGGCATCCAAGCCAAAAATTACCAGGTATGAAAAAAAAAAAAAGGCAAGAAAATGCAATTCACGATGAAAAGAAAAGTAAGTTAATTGAAACTGACCAGAACCAACGCACAGCTATAACTATATGTGGGCTATATTCAAAAAGATAACTGCCAACATGAAAGATATAAAAGTACTCAAATCAAAATTCTAGCATGAAATCTATGTTTGCTGTGATTTAAAAAAAAATGGCAGTGGATAGAACTAATGGCAGATTAGACATTACAAAGAAAATACTACTGGATTTGAACTGAATTTGTCAGCAACAATCCAAATGAAACAGAGAGAGGAGGAAAAAAAAAACTTTAAAAATGTAAAGAGCATCACTGACTCGTAGAACAAGTTTGAGTGGCCTAATTAAAAAAATAATAATAATCCTGGAAAATTATGCAAATTCCATAAAGACTATGCAAAAAGGTCCAAGAATTTCTTGGAACCCCAAGCACACAAAGCACAAAGAAAACAGTGTTGAGGAAAACTATAATGACATTGCTTGAAACAAGGACTGCAGGAAAAAAACCCTAAAGATACCAGAGAAAAACCCATCTTATGTACAGGAGAATACAGATGAGACTGACAGCCAGCTTTCTAATTGGGGAAAAAAACAAAACAAAAACAAAATGGAAATAGTGGAGAACCACTTAAATTACTTAAAGAAAAAAAAAAAAGAAAAAAATTCAACCCAGAATTCTATGCACAGTG
Source organism: Ailuropoda melanoleuca (assembly GCF_002007445.2). NCBI lineage: Eukaryota > Metazoa > Chordata > Mammalia > Carnivora > Ursidae > Ailuropoda > Ailuropoda melanoleuca. The sequence continues at coordinate 45,645,895 of NC_048227.1, forward strand.
TAAATTGTCTTTTACAAATGGAGGCAAAATAAAAACTTTTTAGACATATAAAATTTAAAATATTTCATCTCCATCAGACCCATAGCCCAACAGATATTAAAGAAAGTCCTTTGAGTAGAAAAAACGTGATATCGGGGCGCCTGGGTGGCACAGCAGTTAAGCGTCTGCCTTCGGCTCAGGGCGTGATCCCAGCGTTATGGGATCGAGCCCCACATCAGGCTCTTCTGCTATGAGCCTGCTTCTTCCTCTCCCACTCCCCCTGCTTGTGTTCCCTCTCTCACTGGCTGTCTCTATCTCTGTCGAATAAATAAATAAAATTAAAAAAAAAGAAGAAAAAAGAAAAAACGTGATATCAAAAGGAGGTACAAATCTACAAAGCTACACAAAAGTGAACAAAGAGCACTAGAAATGATAACTACATGGACAAATATGTAATAACTTTTCTCTTTTATTTAAATCTCTTTAAAATATAACTGGATCTAAAAAATAATGTACTGTGGGAGTTTATAATAGTAAATGAACAATGTATGGAAATGATAACATAAAGGCTGCAGGGTTCTTATTCTGTATGTAAAATGTTAAGATTTTAATTGAAGGTAGACTGATAATTTAGCCATAAAAACTCTAAACCTTAAACCAACCACTAAAAATAAAAAAACCCAAAATTTATAACTAATAAGTCATAATGGGGGATAAAAATTGTAGAAAACACAGAAAGTGGAAAAAGAGCAAAGAAATGTGAGATAGAAAATCAACAGCAAGGTAACAGACTTAAACCTAACCATATCAATAACCACATGAAATAAATGATCTGAACACTCCTAATTAAAAGTCAGAGTTAGAACAGAGAAATGAGCAAGACCCAAATACTTGTTCCCTATAACAAACATACTTTAAATATAAAAACACAAATAGGGTATAAGTTAAAGGATGAAACAAGATATACCATGTTAACATCAATTAAAAGCAAGCTGAATTTGCTACATTAATTTCAAAGTAGACTAGACCAAGAATAAAAGTGACTGCTCATGTGTTAAAAGGGTTAGTGTATCTGAGGCACATAAAAATCCAAAATGTTCATGTTCCTCAAAATAGAGTTTTGAAATGCATGAAGCCTGGGATGCCTGGGTGGCTCAGTCAGTTAAGCATCTGCTTTCTGCTCAGGTTGTGATCCCAGGGTTCTAGGATCAACTACCACAGCAGTCTTCTTGCTCAGCAGAGAGCCTGCTTCTCTCTCTGCCTGCTACTCCCCCTGCTTGTGCTCTCTCATTCTCTCTCATAAATAAATAAATAAATAATAAATAAATAAATAAATAAATAAAATCTTAAAAAAAATGCACGAAGCAAAAACTGCCAGATTGAGGGAAAAGAAACAAATGCACTCTCTGTAGTCAGAGAATTTACTACCTATCCCTCATTATATGATAAAACCAGGAAAGAGAAAATCACTAAGGATATAGAAGATTTGAACTAATGTGAACTGATTGACATTTATGGAATGCTCTAACCAGGAATGTCAGAACATATACTTATTTCAAGTACATGCAGAATATATACCAAAATAGGCAAAATTGTTTGCCATAAAAAGTTCTCAAATATTCTAAATGTAAGTAAATTAGTAACCAATAAAAGAAAGATCTCTGAAAAAAATCCTTAAATATTTGAAAATCAAATAGTATACTTCTAAATAACCCATAATACCAAAGAAAAAATCATTTGGGGGAGCTAAGAAAATTACCCTATATACAAGCATGGACATGTGGAGAAGATCAAAAATCAAAAGAAAATAAACAAATATGATAACAAACATAAAAGAAGAGAGCAAAACAGAAATAATTATATGTTGTTGATTTTAAACATAACAATTAAAATATAAGTGAATAGCCTACAAAAGCGCAATGTGTAAATAGCGTTAATTTGTTCTAATGCCTTTGCTTTGTGATACTATACTCTCTAGGGTAACCATTAAAATACTAAAAGCATATCTAACTAGCAACCTAAAAGAGGGGAATGGAATAATTTTAAAAATACTGAAGGAAGTCAAAAGAAGTAAACAGTAGATAAAAGAGAAAATAAAGCATAAAGGACAAAAAAGAAACAAATCATAAATTTAATTCCAAATACATAAAAATTACATTAATATAAATGGCCTGAACATTCCAGGTAAAAGATATGATTATTTAACTTTCTTATGAGACACATCGTATTCATAAGGATACAAAAATAAAAGCTAGAAAAAGATTTATCACATGAACACCAACAAAAATAGAGCTGTTGGAAAAGTACTATATCAGAAAGAAATCTCTTTTAAGGCCATGGTCATTATTTTAGATAAGGAGAAACATGCCATAATGATAATATGGTTGATCATTCAGAAATCTATAAAAATTCTTAAAAAATCGAATATGATGGATTTGATAGAAATCACTCAAAAGAGATAAACATAAATTTGACTTAAGTATAAGGAGGAATAAACAAATTCATAATCACACAATGGGATTCTAATACTCATCTCTGAGTGAATGACAGTAATAAGACAACAACAAAATACAGTAAGTATATAAAAAAACTGAACAAGTATGACCAAGAAATTTATGTAATTGACATATATGGAATGTGGCATCTAAAAACTGGAAGATGTATTCTTTTCAAGTACATATGGAATACTTACCAAAATAGACCATAGGTTGGTCCATGATGTGAATTTTAATAAATTCTTAAAGGATTGAAATAATAGAAAGTAGGATTTTTGACAACAATGAAATTAAACTAGAAATAAAAAGCAAAAGGTAACTTAAAATTCTAAAATCTTAAAAATTACATCCCTTTAAATAATCCATGAGGCAAAAGGTCTATCTAATAGAGATCAGAGAATATTTGGTAATGTTCTCAACTGAATCATAATAGAAAAACTACATATCAAAATTTGTGGGATCCAGCTAAATCCCATGTTTTGAAAGAGATTTGTAGACTTCAAACTGTACATAGTAAAAACATTGAAAGAATAAAAATAAACTATCCATGTATTCATGTTAAAAGTTAGAAAAGGAACATAAAATTAAATTAAAGAAAGCAGTAGAAATAGCTAACAAAGATAAGCACAGACATTAGAGAAATAAAAACAAATAATGGTAGAGTGGATGAACAAAAGAAATGTTCATTCTTTGAAAAGACTATACAATGATAATCTTTGGCAAAGACTGATAAGAAAAAGAGAGGAGGTACAATAACCAATAGCAGGAATAAAGAATTGAACATTAATGATTTTAGATTCACTAAAATCTATTTTCTATAAAATGCCTACACTAGACACTCATCTCCTTTCACACTGAATTTTAATTAAGTATAGACCACACTTTAAAATATTCTTTCAAGGCTCAAATTTCTACTTTGTACTTGAGTAGGCAATTTAACGACCCTTAATTTTTTGAACTAATGACCCTTAATTTTTCTGAACTACTCTTAACTATGGGGGGACTGGCTCCTGAAATCAGTAAAATTCCCTTCTTTTTTTTTTTCCATAAAAAAATATTATTTCCACTTACTTTTAATTTTCAAAGAAAAGAACTGTAGCCTGAACAACATTTACTGGTGATAAACTAGGTTTAATTATTTATTTATTTTTTGAACATCATTTCTTTATTGAATATTATGAGTTCATGAATTCTTATTTTTTGTTTTGTTCCAATAAATTATAGTCTTTTTAAAAAAAGATTTATTTATTTATTTTAGAGAGAGACAGGGAGAAAGAGAGCATGAGTGAGGGAAAACGTGTGCGGGGGGGAAGGGAGAGAATCTCACGGAGATTCCCCGCTAGGCACCCAGCCCTGTGTGGGCTGATCCCACCACCCTGAGATCATAACCTGAGCTGAAACCAAGAATCAGACACTCAAAGGACCGAGTCACCCATGCGCCCCAATTACAGTCTTTTTTTAATTCTCAGATTGTCTTCTCATATGCCAATGAGAGCTTCTTTAGATTGACTGAAATGTCCTTTTCACATGACCACATTAGTCTTTGACAAATTTCTTCATTCCTGGGAAAAAGATGTTCTAGATTCATCTTGTACATTCATATCCTGCCCTAGACCTGAAATCAGTCATTTCCCCAAAGAGCTCTGATTCGTTTAGTGGAAATTATGTTTGGAGACCAAAAGTAGATGTTCTTTGCCATCGAGTTGCTATTGACTCTTGCTCTTTTTAGTGTATACAACTAGAAATACATATTTTTAGAAAGAAATTATAAATCATAAGTTTATACTGGTATTACAAATTCAAATTTAAGATTACAGAGTTTTACTTTACCTATCTGATTTTATGTTTATCTCTTTTTTCCTACATTGAAATCTTGGTTCTAATAATATTAACATGTAGTCTATCTACTTCCTTCATATACATATAAGATAGTTTCAAAATAATACTTATATTATTACTAATTGTATTGTTTGTGGTTTAAGATTTCTCTCTCTCTCACCCTTACCCTATAACTTGCTAGAGATATATAGTCAAAATGCATTGCCTTAAAGTCACTTGAAATCATTCTCTTCTTTGAATGGTTATGACACCATGAAATTACTCTTTTGAAAAATATCATATCATTTAGATTTTTTTAATAGCTTATAAATTGAAAGGGATATATTTGTTCATGTAATTAAAAAGAAAATAAGAAGACAAGCAAGGCACAGACTGGGACAGAATAACTTCAAAAGAGATATCTAATAAATATATACAAATTGTGTTAGCCACAATATACAAAGAACTCTTAAACTTCAATAATACGAAAATGAATAACCCAATTTAAAAGTAGGTAAAAGGCCTCACTAAAATAGATACACATGGCAAATAACCCTATGCAAAGATGCTCCACATCATATGTAATCAGGAAATTAGAACAATTAGATACTACCACATACCTATTAGAATTGCCAAAATCCAGAACACTAACACCATGAAATGCTGGTGAGATTGTGGAACAATAAAAACTCTCATTTGTTGCTGGTAGAAATACAAAAGGTATGGCTACTCTGGAAGACAGTTTGGCAGTTTCTACAAAACTAAACACACTCTTACCATATGATCCAGCAATCATACTCCTTGGTATTTATCCAAATGAGTTGAAAACTTTGTATACACAAAAACCTGCAGACAGATTTTTTTAGTAGCTTTATTCATAATTTTCAAAGCTTGAAAGCACCATAACAATATCCTTTAGTATGTGAATGAATAAGTGGTGGGACACACAAACAATGGGATATCATCCAGGGCTAAAAATAAATGAGCTATCATGATTTGAAAAGATGGGGGAGTACTTAAATGAATATTACTATGTGAATGAAGTCGTGAAAAGGCTATATACTGTATGATTCCAACTAATTAACATTCTAGAAAAGGCAAAATTATGGAGACCCTAAACAATCAGCGATTGCCAGGGATTGGGTATAGGGAGAAAGGAATGAATGGTAGAGTACAAAGGATTTTTTAGGTTAGTAAAACTTTCCTACATGATATTATAATGATGGATACATGCAATTACACATTTGTCCAAACCCACTGAAAGTACAATACCAAGAGAGAAACTTAGTGTAAACTTTGGGTGATAATGATGAGTCACTCTAGGTTTATCAACTGTAAAAAATGTCTCATTCTGGTGTGGGATGTTGATAGTGGGAGAGACTGTGTTTGTGCAGGGGTTATAAGAGAATTCTCTGTACTTTCTGATCAATTTTGCTGTGAACCTAAAACTGCTCTAAAAATAAAGTATATTTAAAAATATGAAAGTTAGTAAGGGTTGATCTAATGGTGAAAATGATATCAGCAATGAGCTGACTTTCCCCTATATCCCTTCTTTGCTTTCTGAGATGTTTAATCTCTAATATTCCTTATGATGGCTTCCTCTAGAATCTTTCATATTTGTAAATTATAGTGATAGCTTAAGTCTTACATTCTCATAGAAATAGAGAATATAAGAGAGATATTCTCTTCTACAGAGACTCATTGATAGACTGGGGAAGAAGTGTTTCTTCCTTAGAAACAGAATAGTCTCCCTGAAATTCATTGGCCCTGATTAAGTTTTGTGTACATACCTGAGCTAATCACTGAGACAGTGGTATAGTGGTATATCGATGAAGGAAGGTTAATCAAGAAGAGGATAGAAAACCCAACACTGATCATTTGTGTAAGTGAATGGTTCTTCAGAAGAAATAAAAGGTTAATAGATGCATTTTTTAGTTCTCATTTCTTCCTGTGAATTTGAGTTATCATCCTTTCAGTGTTTCCTTTCAGCTTGAAGGACTTTCTTTAGAATTTCTTTGAGAGCATTTTGCTCAAACTCTTTTATTTTTTGTTTATGTAGGAATGTTTTCATTTCAGCTCATTTTTGAAGAATAAATTGGCTGGATATAGAATTCTTAGATGATTTTTTAAAGTCAGCATTTGAATACTGTACATTTTTCTCCGGTATTGTTCCTGATGAAATGTTAGTCATTAATCATGTAGATACTCCTAAACATGATGATTGTTGTTTTTCTTGGTCTTCTCAAGATATTTTCTTTGTGTTTGGTTTTCAAGCCTGACTATGATGTTTCTAGAAGTTGATCTCTTTGTGTTCATCTGGGATTGGCTGAGATTCTTGGATCTTCAGATTAATGTTTTTCATCACATTATTGAAGTTTCCAGTTATTATTTTTTCAAATAGTGTTTTCAGTCCCCTTCTCTCTCTCATCTCTGTTGGGAACTCTAATTACACTTACATTGGTATATGTGACCTTTTCCTATAGATCTCTGAGGCTCTTTTTTTTTCTCTTATTTAATCTTTTTTCTCTTTGGTCATTAGATAGTACAATTTCTATTTCTTTCTTCTGCCATCTTGAATTGGCTATTAAAATTATCCAGTGAAATATTTATTTAAATTATTGTATTCTTCAATTCTAGGATTATCATTTGTTTTTTTTTTTAAATTTACATATCCTTATTGAGCATCTCTCTTTGTTGACTCATTATTGTCACACTTACCCTAAATTTGTTAAACACAATTTCATTTATTGGATATGTTGGACATATTTATAGTAGATGCTTTGAAATCTTAGTACTCTATATCCTATATCTGGGAATATTAAGAGAGGGTTTCTACTGACTGATTTTAATCTGAATATGGGTTGTAATTCCCATTTCTTTACAGATATTGTATTTAATTGAAAATTGAACATTTCAGATAATTTTTGTAGCAACTCTGGATTCTGAGGGCATTTTTGAGGGTTGTTGTTATTACTTTTTTGTTTGTTTCTGTGTTTCCTAACGTGCCTAGGCTAAATCTATAATATGCATTTCCTACAGTGTGGGGCCACTGAAAATTCTACTCAGATTTTAGTTTGTTTTTAATTTTTGTTTTATTTTGCTTTGTGTTTCTTGTTGTTATTATTCTAATTTGTAGGCCTAGTTTTAGAAATTGACCTTTATGTCCATAGATTAGTAGTCACTGGATGATTTGACAAAGATTGCGCTTAAATGCCTGGAGCTGGCAGTTTTCCCCAGCTTTCGGTGGTGGCCGATGCACCATCCAGAGGGTGAGGCAGTGTAAACAGAGCCAGGCACCCCATGCCTCACCACTTGAAGCCCACTGCCTCTTGCCTCAGCCCCCAGATGCAGGCCATCAAGTGTGTGCTGGTAGGAGATAGACCTGTAGGTAAAACTTGCCTACTGATCAATTACACAACCAATGCATTTCCTGGAGAATATATCCCCACTGTCTTTGACAACTACTCTGCCAATGTTATGGCAGATAGAAAACTGGTGAATTTGGGCTCATGGGATACAGCTGGACAAGAAGATTATGACTGATTACATTCCCTATCCTATCTGGGAACAGATATATTTTTTAAAAAGTTTTTACTTAAATTTTAGTTAGCTAACATATAGTGTAATATTGGTTTCAGGAGCAGAATTTTGTGATTCATCATTTACATATAATACCCATTGTGCATCACAACAAGTGCCCTCCTTAATACCCATCACCTATTTAGCCTGTCCCCCACCCACTACCCCTACAGCAACCCTCAGTTTGTTCTCTATAGGTAAGTCTCTTATGATTTGCTTCTCTCTCTCTCTCTCTTTTCCTACTTCCCCTATGTTCATCTGTTTTATTTCTTAAATTCCACATATGAGTGAAATCATGTAGTATTTGTATTTCTCTGACTGACTCATTTTGCTTAGCATAATACACTCTAGCTGCATCCATGTTGTTGCACATGGCAAGATTTCATTCTTTTTGATGACTGAGTAATATTCCATTGTGTGTGTGTGGTGCGTGTGCGCGCGCATGTGCGCGCGTGTGTGTGTGTATTTTATGTATATACCATATCTTCTTTATTCATTCATCAGTCAATGGACATTTGGGCTTTTGCCATGATTTGGCTATTATTGATAATACTGCTATAAACACTGGGGTGCATGTGTCCCTTCAAATCTGTATTTTTGTATCCTTTGGATAATAGCTAGTAGTACAATCGCTGTACTGTAAGGTACTTCTATTTTTAACTTTTTGAGGAACATCCTTACCGTTTTCCAGAGTGACTGCACCAATCCGCATTCCCATCAACAGCGTGAAAGGGTTCCTTCCCCTTTAGAGAATGGGGACCAACATTCTCATCAATGTCTGCTGTTTCCTGTGTTGTTAATTTTAGCCACTCTGACAGGTGTTAGTATAGTATCTCATTGTGGTTTTGATTTGTATTTCCCATATAACGAGTGATGTTGAGCATCTTTTCATGTGTCTGTTAGCTATCTGTATCTTGTCTTTGGAAAAATGTCTGTTCATGTCTTCTGCCCATTTCTTAACCAGATTATTTATTTTTTGGGTGTTGAGTTTGATTTCTTTATAGATTTTGGATACTAACCCTTTATCAGATGTGTCATTTGCAAATATCTTCTCCCATTCCATAGGTTGCCTTTTAGTTAAACAATTTTCAAATATAAATGCTTTTCAGATTATTTGGTAAATTTCCAAAGTCTTGAAATAGTTGTTTTAATCATGCTCATTTTACAGTTATTTTTTGAGGAGTATCTCATTCATCCATAGCCATAAGTTCCCTACAGTCTCTTTCATAAGCATAATAAGCAAGAAATAGAGCAGAAGCTCATGAGCAGAAAGAATAAGAAAATATATGTGTTTATTTTTAAAACAGTACAAAATCCTCAAAATAAAATAATTCAATGACCCTGCCATATTTTGGGTTTCTATATAAAAATCTACATGCTCTACTTAACTTCCTATCATTACATTTTTATAAATTCCAGGCCAGAATATTTTACTAAACCAATTCTTTATTAAGCAACTCATTATTGTATTTTAGTTCTCCTTTGCTAAGTTCTTAAATAGTAAATCTTTTGATTTATTTATTTACTAAACTTTTATTATTTTCTAATAAATGCTAAATGTTGCCCTATGAAGTTAGAAAACAACGGTGACAAAGATGCAGATTTTATATTCAGGGAAATCCTAATCTAGGGGAGAAGCTAAACATTTAAGCCCATTAAAATATTAGCTGATAACACAGAAGATACATTATTTGACCTTCACAATACCTTTAGTAGAAAATTTTTACTTCACAAAAGGTGTTCTGTTGCCTCTGCCACCTTCTCCGCAACATACTTTCGTGTAAGCAGCATCTATTGGTCCCCTGTGTGCACAGAAAGAAGAACAAAAACCTGTAAGGTTTTAGAAAGCAGCACCAATAAATTTTCTGGAAGCCACTATCTTTTCTCAAAGTCTTCCTTCTTTCCCAGAGCTTTCATTACACACCTCCCCTGACTCTCCTGAATCCTCTAAGCCTTGGTGTTTCCTAAAATCTTAATTGAGTACTTAAAAAAATAAAAGTGAAACTACATCTTTTTAAGACAAAAACATTTCCAACTTTCTGTGATTAATACCAAGAAAACACAGAAGATCTTCATAATAATCAACTAAACAATTGTTCTTTCACTGTCATTTCCAAGGAAATAAATGTCAAAGTGTGGTTTTATAGTGAAACACAGCAATAACCTATAAATTTCCAAGTGAAAGCAGCTCTATAGGGTAGATTCATGATGAGATGAAATGAAAGAAGCAGGATTAAGCAACAGTCAACTGATATCAAAATGTCAAACACAAAGTGAAAATAATCCTTTGATTGAAGATAGTACAGTTTGTGGCATTCACATGTTTTCACAAGGATGAACAACTATTTCGATAAAGATATTTTCTTTCATTTATTCGACAAGATTCTGTACTGTTGAATAAGTTGAGAAAAAAAAGGAAAGAAATACCAATACTTGTTCCTGTATAAGTCAAAATAGGTTAATTTATGCTATGATAATAAACTAACTCCAAATTCGCAGCAGCTTAAAGCAACACAAAATTAATTCTTATTTTTGCTGCAGGTTCCATGAAAGGCAGTGACAAAGTCTCTGTTCATTATAGATACAGGCTGATGGAAGCTCAGTTTTAACATGCTTCCACAATCACCAAGACACAGGGAGGTGACAGAGTAAACTGTGCATTGATTGTTAAAGCTTTTATCTGAAAGTGACATGCACATTTCCATTTCTCATTTTCTTGAGGAAAAAAGTCACATGGCAATTACCAACTACAAGAGCAAGAGTGTGAAGTCCTTCCAGCTACCTAGAACTATAACCAGAATATTTACTACCTACCTACTACCTCTGCTCTTCGTGCAATCTACAATTTAATGAGGTAAATTAGACATCTAATCCTATGTCATTATAAAAAGAGATATAAGAGCCAATGAGCATAATGATAAAAATGCAAAGGTAATGACAATAAGAATGTTTATCATGTCTAAATTTTATCAATTTTGTTTTGCCAGTCATTTTTCTAAGTGTTCTACCAGGTACTACTAAGGCATTTAATTTTCAAAGAAACTCTCTGAGGTAGGTAGTAGTATTATTTTCTTTTATACATGAGAAAACTGAAGTACAAAGAGGTTAAGTGACTTGCCCGTTTCATTCATATATATATACATATATACACTATATATGTATATATATATACATATACATATATATATATATATATATATGTATATATATATATATAGTGAGCCAGGATTAGAACATAAAGAATTTGGTCCTTTAGCTTGGTCTTTACATACTATAAGACATAATAATCTGTTTGCCATAGTACTTTTATTTGCCACCTTTGCTTTTAATTTACAAGACACGTTTTCATCTAAAAGCTCACTTATTAGAAAGTTGTTATAAAACTAATCCAAATGAAACATCTAGTTAAAATGGAGAGGAAAAGCTAGAGCCCATCCCACTTGGGATAGCATGTGTGTCTCCCAGCTACAGATCTAGAAAGCTGGCATTAACATAAAAAAAAAAAACAACTTGACACTTCTTTAGTGCTAAAAATATGACTAATTTATATGACCCTTCACATCCTCATACCTTAGCTATTTGTAACAGGTGTTATTGTGACATTAAAAAAACAGAAAAACCAAGTACCCTGAGACACAAAGTCAGGAGTCTTTTGTCAGGCTAAAATTGAATATACGGAGATTTTTACTTCTAGAGTTCAATATTTTAAAAACTTTTCTCAACTACATGTACGCAAACAAATCCAGGATTAAGAAAGTTGTAAAGGGAGGAATGGACAGTGCTCCGTAAAAAGGATGAAAAGCACTATCCTACAAGTTAATTATTAGCCAGCTGGGTAATCTTGTTTAATTCTATAAAGAGGCCAAAAAGCACAGCTATCTGGCAGCCACCAACAGAGAAGGAGAATTTGAATACCCTCTATACTCCATGAAATCCATGCACCTGTCGAAAGTATTTGCTCTTCCAATCTTAAATGTGCTTCTCATTACTCTTTCTTCATTAACATTGAAATGAGAAAAATACTAAGATATATATTTTTCTAACTTCACCATTAATTGCTTTCTCTTAAATTGTCTGAATATAAGAAAGAAACACAAGACCAATATTTATAATAGTTCTACTGAGAGTACAACATTTAACATTAGTAGTCATTACTACATATTGTTTTAAGGAAATAAATACTTAAAAACAAGCAACTTTAGTTTCCAGTCACCAATAATATAAATATTTGGCATTTTTACTACCTTTAAAATAACTAGGTAGTTATGTGAAATATGAGAAATAATTTAAAGAACTACAAACATAAATAAGTAAATACCTATAATAAATATATGGATACTATACATACCCCTCTTTCCCACACACACAGGGCCACATTCATTCACTCAATACTTCCACTTTCTATTGTTCTCCTTTAATTAACCTCATGAATATATTAATGCATTTCAGCCATGCCACATAAAACTTTTTTTTAAACCTTTCTAATTATAATTGGATGTCGGTATGCTTTAAAAAAAAGGTTACACTATTTCAAATCTTAGAATATTTTCAACTCTCCTATTATTAAGATTAATTGATAAATGTAAATTTGAAAAAACATTTTAGGTTCAGGCAGCAAAACTGATAATACTTCAAATGTAGTCGTTCTACCTATAAAGTTAAATTAGAAAACATGATAATTTTATAGTTGAAAACTACTACAACATAAAGTGTTTTAAAATGCTTTTAGATTTATTAAAACCTTAAAATATATCTCTAGTATATCTTCTATATATCTTCTTCATTCTCTAGGTCTATATTACAGTGTGTGCTATTGGACACAAAATTCAAAGCCTCTTCTAATTTTCAAAGAAACCTTAAGTGATTAAGATGATTAACTAGAATTTTTTATGTCCTTGGAGAAGTCTGACATCAGACATACACCACAGAAAACAATTCTAAAGAAATGAAAACAAACAAAAACACACTCATTTTAGACGTTGGTTTTTCAAATCTTGTTCTTGAACTTCCCACAATGGGACTTTTCTCTCTAGTTGTTCCCTATTAAATGATTGTCTCATTCTCTAAGACACCTAAAATTCTTCATCACTCTTGTTTACAGTAGCTTGTTCTTTCATGGAAATCATGGTGCTGGATATTAACCTTACATCACATTTGTGTTGGACAATGAATTTCCTCAACAAAATAGTTACATTACTTTAATCAGGTTACTTAACTCCCAAGGACACTGTTTATATTCTCAGTGCTATGACTATAAAATTTGATATTAGATTTATTATTTTTTTTGGTTTCCACAAACATTTTCCATATATTTGTTCCTGTATTGTAAGGGGACATTTATATAAAACACTATAGGCAATGATATTATCATCACTGTCCCACAGTGCTATAAGGTTCCATTGCTGTCATTAAGGACTCACCTGCCAAGTTAGAAATACTTCTGCTTTAACAAATGTCTTTCCTGCCATCCAAATGGTCACATCTGCCACAGTAACAAATGCCATCCTTCCTCAGTATCTATTTCTCTAAATCTCTAAAAAGTAACATCTGAACAAAGAATAAAAGGGGCAAAATAACATAGAGCCTGATTATGTTCTTGGAATGAGTTCTATTAGTTGTAACTGAAGAGTTGAAGTGGAATGGTAAAAAAATAAAAATAAAAATTTGTCCTTAATATAATTTTTTTCTCTATATATGAGTATTATTGTGTTTAATTTTGGAAGTTTCCTTCTCTGGGTTAGTAGGACATTTTAAACCAAAATAATTTCATTTGGCTTTGAGAAGTACCCTGTTAAGCAAACTAGAAGTTTAGCAAATTTTCTATTTCCCCTTTGATTTATTATATAACCTCAAAGTTCTTTAATATCATTTTTTTTTTTTTTGCAATCTGACCTCTCAGTTACATTGTCATACATGTTTCCTGCTCTCTCAAAGGGAGGTGATCTAGATTAATGAGTTTGAACTCCACAGATTAATACTCTATAAGTAGAAATCATTTTTCAATTGGTATTATTTCACTATTTCAATTTCCTCAAATCACTCGGGATCCATACTAACCTAGAGGGATGACAAACAATAAGATTAAGCTAGAACAGCCATGATGTAAATTTTCACACAACCTTCAGAAAAATATGAGAATCAATGTTGTAAGGATTAGACCAGGACAAGCTAACTGCTGCCAAAGCAGAAAGACAATTTATTCTTTAAAGGATCTTACAAAGCTTTTTCCCTAAGGCTTGCCCTCTAACTAAAATCATGCCCAGGAGATAAATGGAAGCCAGTGAGATACAGTGCACAGAGGTACAGATTGTTTACTGAAGTTTGATCAAAGAGAATCAGACTACCAGAGCATTGAGACAGCTTGCACTAGTGATGCAAATTACCCTAAAGGGTGGTGTTATGACTGTGACAGTCTTCCATAGAATCAGGATTTGTTAAAATTAAACATGTGGTCTAGAAATGTAGGCAGAATATTGTTGGAACAATTAATGAACAAATTCAATAGCTGGAATATTAAAATTACGGATTATTGAACATATATTAATGTTATTTATAATAATACAATACATGTATTTTAGAAGAAAAAAAACTCAACATTGAGGTTTTCATCTCTCTTTAAAAATTTCAGATGCTGTAACCCTGTTCTTCTAGGATAGTAGTATGGTAGTAATAGTAGTAGTAGTAGTAATCTGAAGTAACTGGTAACTCTCAAATAACTGCAGTAATTAGTACAATGTAGCTTGTGAATGGGAAAAAGCATTCATCTTTAAAGATATGCCATTAATAATAACTAACATTTATGATATTGTTTACTACATTACAAGCACATACCAAGTGCTTTACATACAGTTCCTCATAGCAGTGAGGAATACAAAGGTACATTTCTCAAAAGTGCATGATATTTACTGAAATTTGATCCAAGTGAAATTTGACTACTTTTTAAAATTACAGAATTATACAATAAAATAATCTATCTTCATTATGCATATATATTAGAAAGGTTAAATTAACACAGTTAAGGGATAATAAGAATAGTGTCGCAAACATCTGAATGGAGACCATATAACTACCATAGAGTTTAGCTCCCTCATCATCATATAATCATGGGAATATTCATTACAATAAAAATACCTTGAATACTTGTTTGGCCAATATTCAAGATAAGAATAGAAGAAAGATGCTGCTAAAGGCTTTGAAAGTACAGCTTCTGGGTCACAACTGACAATTTTGTATGCTTTTGGGGTATAAATATTACTCAAATCAAATCATGAACATGTCTTTATAATATATTATATACCATAGATTTCCAGGAATCTACAACTCGGAGGAAAAGCAAAGTATATAAAAAGTAAAAAAACAAAAGAAGACAAAGAAAACCAAAATATCCCCCTCCTTGTTGTTTTAAGAGTTCTCAGCAAGCAGACTTTTATAGATGTTTGATTTTCTTTTCTTTTCTTTCTTTCTTTTTTCTTTTTAAAGAGGGCAAAGTGGGGTAGGGCAGAGGGAGAGGGAGAGAGAGTCTTAAGCAGACTCCATGCCCAGTGCAGAGCCTGAGGTGCAGGGTGCGATCTCACAACCCTGAGATCATGACCCGAGCTGAAATCAAAAGTCGGACTCTCAAGTGACTGAGTCACCCAGGCACCTCTAGATGTGTCATTTTCAAATATTTTTCTCTCAGTCTGTGAATTTTCTTCTCCTTCTTTAGTGACTTTCATAGAGTAGAAGTTTTAAATTTTGATAATGTCCAGCTTATCAATTATTTCCCACATGGATCGTGCGTTTGGTGTTGTATCTAAAAAGTCATCACACTTAAGGTCATCTAGGCTTTCTACTATGTTATCTTAGAGAAGTTTTATAGTTTTATGTTTTACATTTAGGTTTGTGATCCATTTTTTGTTAGTTTTTGTGAAGAGAGCAAGGTCTGTATCTAGATTCATTTTTTTTTTTTTTTGCATGTGAATATCCAATTGCTTCAACAACATTTGTTGAAAACACTATCTTTGTTTCATTGCAGTGACTTACTTTGCTCCTTCGTCAAAGATCAGTTGATTAAATTATGGGGTTCTATTTCTGGGTTCTCTATTCTATTGATCTGTTTCTCTTCTGCCAATACCACGTTGTCTTAATTACTATATTTATAGTTAGCTTTTAAGCCAGGTAGTGTCCTCTAAACTTGTTCTTCTTCTACAATATTATGTTTGCTATTCTGGGTCTTATTCCTTTCCACATAAAAATTTTAGAATCAGTTTGTCAATATCCACAGAGGAACTTGGTTTTTTACTGGGATTGTATTGAATCTTAGATCAATTTGGGAAGAACTGATATCTTGACAATATTGAATCATCCTATCTATGAACATGGAGTATCTCTCCATTTATCCAGATCTTCTTTGAAATAAGACTTAAGAGTTTTGAGGTTTTCCTCATGTAGTTATTATACATATTTTGTTAGATTTATACCTATTTCATTTTGGGGGTTGCTATTCTATTATAAATGGTATTGTGTGTGTGTTTTCCAAAATATTTTATTTATTTATTTATTTGACAGAGAGAGAGAGAGAGAGAGAACAAGCAAGCATAAGGAGGGAGAGTAGCAGAGGGAGAGTTGAGAAGCAGGCTTCCCAGTGAACATGGAGACTGATGCAGGGCTTGATCCCAGGACACTGAGATCGTGATCTGAGCTGAAGGAAGATGCTTAACCAACTGAGCCACCCAGGCACCCCGATATTGTGTTTTTAATTTCAAATTGCCCTTGCTCATTGAGAGGATATAAGAAAGCTATTGACTTTTGTATATTAATCCTGTATCCATCAACATTGCTATAATCACTTATTAATTCTAGAAGTTTTTTAAAATTCTTTTGAATTTTCTGCATAGACAATAATGTTATTATTTCCTTTTCTTACCTTATTGTATTAGCTAGAATTTCCAGTACAACATTGAAAAGAAGTGGTGAGAGAGACATATTTGCTTGTATCTTACCTTCTCATCTTAGTGGAAAGTTTGAGTTTTTCCTATGAAGTACAATGTTAGCCATATATTTTTTCTTCTGTAGATATTTGTTATCAAGTTGATAAAGTTTCCCTCTATTACTAATTTACTGTTTTTATCATAAATAGGTATTAGATTTTATCAATTCTTTTCTGCATCTATTAATATGATTTTTTTTTAGCTATTGATGGGATGGATTGTATTAGTTGATTTTCAAGTGTTAAACTAGCTTTGCAAATCTGGTATAAATCACACTTGATTAAGGTCAATATTTTTTATGCTTTTTGCATTTTATTTGTTAATATTTTAATGACAAATTTTGCATGTATGTTTGTGAGAGATATTGTCTATAGTTTTCTCTTCTTGCAATGTCTTTGTCTGGTTTTGGTATTAGGGTATTGCTGGCTTCATAGAATGAGTTAGGAAGTAGTCCCTTTTTTTTTTGTTTATCCTCTGAAAGAAATTATAGAGAATTACTGTAACTATCTGGTAGAATTTAGTAGTGAACCCATTCTTGAAGAGTTATTAATTATTGTCTCAATTTCTTTTATAGATCTAACTTTATTCAGATGGTCTATTTCTTCTTTTGTGAATTTTGGCACATTATGTTTTTTAAAAAATTGGTTCATTTCATCTAGGTCATCAATTTTGTGGGTACTGAGTTTTCATAGACCAACTGATTCTGTCAAAGGTCAAAAGCAAATTGATGAAAAGACAGCCTCTTCAAAAATCATGCTGGAGCAATTTAATATCAATAAGCAAAAATAATAATCCTTACCAAGTCTCACATCTTGTACACAAAAAAAGTAAAAAAAAAAAAAAAGGATCATGAACATAAATATAAAGTACAAAAATTTTATAAAAACACATAGGAAAAAGTTTTCAAGATCTAGGCCCAGTAAAAATATTATTAGACTTGATATACAAAGCATGATCTACAAAAAAAGAAAATGCATGCTTTTGATTTCATTAATATTAAAGTATTTCCTCTATGAGAGTTTTTGTCAAGAGAATGAATAAGCAAGTAAAAGACTGGGAGAAAATATTTTCAAATTATATATCCAAAAGACTAGTATCTAAAATATATCAAGAACTCTCAAAACTCAACTGGAGAAAAAAGCAAATGACCCAATAAAACATGTGTGAAAGACATAAAGAGACATTTCACTGAAGAAGATAAACAACTGGGGATCCTTTTAAAAATTTAAGTAATTAATTGAAAATAAAAAGGAAAAATGTTAACCATTATTAGTCTTTATGTAAATGCAAATTAAAACCTCAAGAGTTACTGTCAAACACCTCTTAGAATGGGGAAAAAAAAATGACCACCCAAATGCTAGCAAGTATGTGAAAATACTGGATCACTCATATATTGTTGTTGGGAATCTAAAATGGTACAGACACTACAGAAAACTGGTAGTTTAACTGCAACTGCCAAGTGACTCAGCAACTGCACTCCTGAGAATCTATCCAAAGAAAGGAAGACTTATCTATACACATTGTTTATATACCAGTTTTATTCTTAAGAGCCTCAAACTGAAAATAACCCAGATGTCCCTTAACAAGTGAATGGCTAAACAAAACAAGAAGTACTACTTAGCAATAAAAATAAATGCATTGTTGATCTGGATAAATTTCCAGAGAACTGGATTGTGTGACAAAAGCCCACCCTCAAAGGTTAGATATTGTTTGATTCCACTTGTATAACATTCCTGAAATGACAAAATTATGAAACAGAGAACAGACTAGTGATTCCCAGGGATTAAGGATGGGTAGGGGCAGCGAGGAAGCAGGCATGGCTAGAAAAGGACATTGCAAAGGATCGTTCGGTGATGAGAATATTCTGTACATTGGCTATATCAACACCAATATCTGAGTTATGATAATGTACTATAGTTTTGCATAATATTACCAGTGGGGGGAACTAGGTAAAAGGTAAAGGGGATCCATCAGTATTATTTCTTATGCCATGCACGTAGATGTATAACTTTCTCAAAACAAAAACCTAATTAAAAAAATGAAAATAAGGTCTTTTATTTTATTTTTTTAAAGATTTTACTTATTTATTTGAGAGAGAGAGAGAGAGAGAAGCACAAGCAGGCAAGCAGGGGAAGGGGCAGAAGGAGAAGCAGGCTCCATGTTGAGCAGGGAGCCCGACGTAGGGCTCAATCCTAGAACCCCGAGATCATGACCTGAATCAAAGGCAGATACTGACTGAGCAACCCAGGTGCCCCATATTTTTAGACCAGGAGGTAATGTATAAGAAAACTCACAAGAGGAAACAATTTCTGGGCAATGTTCACATTTTAAAAATGCTGATTTTGAGATGTCCATGAAAATTTTTTATAGGTTGCATTCTTCTGGAAGTAGATTTGAAGATTTATTAGTGTGCAGAATATTTATTTTTGAGTGGTCTTGGGATTAACAGATATCTATCTTTACTCTGATAGGCCCTGTGGTATTTATAATCTTAACGGCAATCTTAAATGGGAGGTTTAATTCTTATTTTTTCCAGAGAGGGTAGTGACTTTCAGGGAAGTTAAATAAGTTGTAATCTAGGTCACTAATAGCTGGGATAATACTGAACTGAATCTGCTTGATTCCAATTTCACGATTTTTTAGGCCCCACAACATAGGTTATTTTTATTTCAGTTGACAACAAAAACAATCATTTACTTACCTACTTTTCTACTGGAAGGAATCACATTCTACTTTATTATTTAAAAAGTTAATCATCTTTCATTTTCCTACACAAAGCAAGTAGGAAAAACCAGAGGGGTTTTAACAGTAGCATCCACAGTACAATAGACAGGTCTGTACTAAGTTCATTAGAGCGATGATATCTCCAATATTTTCAATCATCAAACTGGAGAATTAACATTATTCCCACATTATAGATGGCATAATGGACTCAAAGAAGATAACCTGCTTGAAGTTATCATATTTTTAGATAAACAAAGACAGACCTAAGGAAGAAAGTTAAAGGAATAAAACATGGAAAAGAAATTTGACATTTCCTTTTTGTCACTAAAATTATATTTCTGTAAGTTTTAATGAGACCATGAGCTTAATTTTAGTGTCAATATTATATTTCTGAGATCCTGTTTAACAATTAGATTTATTTTTTTTTTTCAAATGTGGAATATTTTCTTCACATTGCATAGAACCTAGTTAGGTAAAATTATATAAATACAGGTTTCATAATTCTATATAAGTAAAAACTATTGTTCAAAAATGGGATAATAGTATTCTAAGGGTTCACTTTAGATGAACCTTTGCTTTTGTTTTACCCCCTTTATTTACCTGCTAACTTAGGCTATTGGCAAGTTGCTCATCCCCCACCACCTTATTAATTGGTGGCATGTTAAGGGTTGGAGAAACCTTTTCTAGGAGGCTGCTTTTCTGAAGAGGCAACCCATTAATTTTATCTTGCCCCAACACAAGAAAAATATGTTACTCCATTCTGCAATAGGTCTCAAATCTCTCTTCCCCACATATTCAGAGCCCCCCCACCTAGACAGGTATGCATGGGAGATATAGTCCCATGAGGTGTCAGTTCCTTTCGTCAGGGAGACACAGGCAAAATGTTGAAAGTATTTTTTTTTTTCACCATTAGTTAATCAAAAAAGATCCATATTAAAGCCAAATGAGTTAGTAAAATAACCAAAAAAAACAAAAACAAAAACAAACAAAAACTTTGGAAATATTTATCACAGAAATTTATTAGCTGTCAACTACACATCTACATTCCACTTCCAGGAGATACATACTAATATTAAGAGTTATACTAAAGTCAGTCAGGACATCATTTTTTTCATTTATATAAATCATTCATAAGTCATATCACTTGAATCCTCATTAATTGAGGGATATAATCTATTTAAGATTAATTTGTCCATATTCTAAATGCATAATAATTGTTTCAGTAAAGTTGGATAACATGAATATTTATACCTCAAAACTTAAACTTTATGTAACTTGGTTATGTTAATTTACCATTAAAAAATTATAAAGTCATCAGTAAAATTTCATAAACCATTAACATTTTTGCCAATGAATAAAATTATAAGGGTAAAAAGATTGAAACTTTCAGCACTGTTTTACCAACTAAATATAGATATGAATGAATACTTTCATTTGTTTTTTCAATACTATTTAGAATATGATAGCAAAATAAAACTTATTTTAACACAAAATAAATTTGTGGGAGATTATTTTTCTAAACAGTTGTTCTACATCTGATCTTTTCCCCAGATTTTGAGCCATTCTGCTATACACACTGGAAACCAATGATTAATATATAAATATACTTCATATTGTTTATTTGTTACCAAATAAGAAATGTACAGAGCTAAGAAATAGAAAAATGAATTATAACAGTGCCATTCTGAAGCTTGTTTAGCTTATCAATAGAAAACATTGTTTCTTTAACTTTTTAAATTAACATATGCCATTTGCTGAATTTTAAGAGCCAATTACTTGTTATGAAGTATCCTTTTATTAGTCATTGTCAATGCCTTTCTTTAAACATAAAAAAAACCCATATTTTAAGAAAAACATGAAGATAAATACATGTCTAATTCATCTACTTATAAGGATGAAATAAGAGGTCATAGGCAAAGTGCTTTGATAGACCCTTCAACTATAATAGAAATGGATTAACATTAAACATAATGGCAAAATACCACCTCTTTCGAGCTTACAATGGTTAAAAAAATAAAACAGGAAAAGGCTCTTTATAAAAGCATGAACACAGTTTTAAAAAACCTTCCTACTTTCTACTGCAGAAAACATAAATTATATACTTTGCAACCAGCTGTAATGGTAGGCATAGGCAGCTGGCCCAATTTACTGTATAGTACTATTGTACATATTGTTTGATGCACAAATTACTTATAATTTCTACAAGTGCATCTTTGCAGTTTGATATTTTTAAGTAGCACTCCAACAACTTGAAAAGTTGTAGACTTTTGGAGAGGCTAATTCTGAAAAGGCTTTACTATTGCTGAGTATGTTTTTTCACATCGTGGTTTACAATAGTCCATTTTATATGTACAAAAAAGTAAACAGAAATGCATGATGTTTTCCATACACTTCAGGAAAGAACTTAAGCAAAATTTTGGTGATTTTTATGTTCTGATTCCTAATGTTAAATCTTCTAGCAGTGTCCAGTGCAAAAATAAATCTGCACCTCAAAAATCTGCCATCATCATAATTAGAAAAAAGAATTCAAAACTTCAGAGAACATTGAATGTGGGTCAAGTATATTAGAAAAGAATTCAAGAATTTGAGCAAAGAGTTATTAAAAGAAAACTCCTGGTTTTCTCAAATCAAAGAGGAAAAGCAAGCACCTAGATTAAAATCAAAGGTCACTTTACCCACTGTGAAATTGTAAGGAGACTGAAACAAGCACTTTTTTCTAAGTATCTGAATTTTTCTTTTCATATGTTTCAATGTGTTGAATCAAGAGGAGAGAAGGTTAAAAATCTCTTTTCTCTCTTTCAGTACCTTGTCACTGCAAGCCAAGTGCCCTAGGATGGCCTCTTCTGTCAGTACAAATCCTATGTTTTCTGGCTTCTACAGCCCCATGGACAGTCTGCATACAGTTGCTGCCATAGAACACTACCTAGACCTATTTGCCCCCGAAAGTGTGGGTTCCATTTTTGCTCATACTAGCTTCTCTAATACATTCTCCTATTGTTGTATCCCTATTGTTCTCTTGTGATGATAATCACAGCTGATAAGTCAATAATGGAATTGTAAAAGTAGTATAAACTAGCACTGAATGGACTCTAATTAAAAGTCCATTGGATGATTATGGATGTTTTTTTTCCCTAAATATAGTGATAGATCTCACCTTGCGTATAAGGTTTCAGTGATATTTTATATATTATGTCATGATCCACAGATTGCTATTTCTAGTACAGACATCTCTCTGAGCTTCAGATCCATCGACTGAGTTGTATACATGGTTTCTCAATTTGACTGCTCAATGACATCTCAAACTCAGTTGAGCCTGTAAGCTCTGATTCCCATTCCCTAGATCACTCTTTCTTATAACTTTCAAATATCAGGGAGCACAACTACAAAACATCTAGTCTCAAAAAAATGGATATCATCCTGTATTGGTTAGCTAGGGTTGCCAAAATAAAATACCACAGATTTGGTACTTTATTTTGGTGGCTTATACAACAGACTTATTTTCTCATAATTCTGGGAGATGGAAGTCTAAGATCAAGGTGTTAAAGCAGATGATTCTCCTGACATATCATCAGAAAGTCAATAGCAGCCTAAGGCTACGTCACAATGCCTACATCATTTACCTCACTTCATCTCACACATAGGCATTTTATCATCTCACATCACAAGAAGGTGAGAGAGTATAGTACTAGAAGATATTTTTAGAGAGAATACACATTCACATAACTTTTTAAAAAAAGATTTTATTTATTTGTTAGAGAGAGAGAGAGAGAGAGAACAAGCAGGGGGAGTGTTAGGCAGAGGGGGAGGCAGTCTCCCTGCAGAGTAAGGAGCCTGATGTGGGACTCGATCCCATGACCCTAGAATCATGACCTGAGCCCAGGTAGATGCTTAACCGACTGAGCACCCCATGCGTCCCTCACATAACTTTTATTACACTATGTTATAATTGAGTTATTTTATTATTAGTTATTGTTGTTAATCTCTTACTGTGCTTAATTTATAAATTAAACTTTATCATATGTAGGATATGTATAGGATATGTAGGATATGTATGTATAGGGTTCACTATTATCTGTGATTTCAGGCATCCACTGGGGGTCTTGGAAAATATCCCCTTCAAATAAGGGAGGACTACTGTGTCTTCCTGTTTCTTAATATGATTTTCCCTCTGTACCTGTGTCTTCTTCTTATAAGGACACCAATTATATTAGATTAGGCCCACCCTAATGGCTTCACTTTAATTCATTAAGGACCCTCTATCTCCAAACACATTCACATTCTGAGTACTGGGGGTTAGAACTTCAACATGAATTTTGACATAACACATCCTTAATCTCTCCCTCATTCTCACTCCTCTATCTTCAATCACTGAACCCTGTTAATTCTACCTATTAAATATATCTCTAGTATGTCTCCTTTTCTCTATCACACTTCAGTAACCTAATCTATGACAGTATCAGGTTTCTCTTAGATTTCTCAGACTCCTAGTCTCCTGCTTCAATCATTTCTCTGTATTAGTTAGAATGACCTTTCTGAAATACAGATCTGATTATATCACAACAGTGACTGTATTAAGTAGTGTCAGGAGCTCAGATGAGCTGCCAAAGTGTCAGAGGAGCCCATTAAACAACAAGCCAAAACTGAAAGAGTTAAGCCTTTAATTACTTACTGCCATGGTATAAGCAATAGTTTACAGTGGAGAAGGTGCCAATTCCCCTGGTTCCATTTTCTTCCATGGAAGGGTGAATCGTTGAGGGTTATATTGATCACTGCAGATGTGAGGGTGAGGACCCCTGAACAAAAGGCTCCAGCAGTTTTATGAACCCTGAGACTGGGAGGAGGATAAGGAAGAAAGCTAGTAGTAGAAAAGCACTGGGTACTGAGTCAGTGGGGAAAAGTGTCTTTAAGTCTTTCCCTTCCCCTCCTCTCTTCTTGAAGAAGGACCTCTGTCCAAGGACTCACATAGAGATCTAGGACTGAGATGTCTGGGCTAGTAATGCAAATATTCCTAAAAGCATGACTGGCCAGGGGAACCTGAGTCCTTGACTACAATCCCCCTGAGAGCAACTGCAATATTCTAGCTGTGCACCAAGGCTGGTGTGTGTGTGTGTGTGATAGGATATTGGAGGAATGGGGAGGCAACTTTATCCCATGAGACCTGCCAGGTAAAGCCTCTGTAACTGACTATTGTCAAGTCTGAAATTACATAAACGATTTTAACTAGGAGCTGGGCTCCTCAAGTAGTAGAGTCAAGAGAGTTAAATTTTATAAAGTTACAATCAGACTCCATGGGTTCAAATCCTGACTCTGATATTTATAAGCTGTGGATCTTGGGACCATATCTTAAACTTTCTGTACTTCCCCCAAATTAAATTTGGTATAACAATAGCACATATATTTCATGGATTCTGTGTGTCTTAAATGAGTTAATAAAGGATTCTTAAAATAACACCTTGCACATACTAATTGATCAATACATGTTAGTAATCATTACTATAAGCATGATGATTATTACTATAATTTTCAAGAGGAACAGAACTAAAAATATGTATGCTAAAATTGATTTAATCACCTTAAAATTTCAGCTTATAAATATGTATGTTTCTATAGACAATTTAGAAGAATAAAAGAAAGAACAAGTGGTCATGATGCAGTGCAAATTATCCTTATTATGTCCTTACTAAGGTAAAGCGACACAGGTAAATATTTCTATATGTAAAAATGAGTTGCCTATGAGAATACTAAATAGTAAACACTAAATTATGCTAAACAGATATATTTTCCTATCTTAAAGATGAAACATGTAAAGGTCTTATCTTTTCTCTCAAAAAATAAAAAGAGGGTCGTCTATCACCATCTGGTGCCTTAAATCAAAATACATTAGTATACTGAATACAAATCATAAAATTACCTTAACAATTATGCTTCCTATTACTGGGTTAAAATGTTCTGGACAATAAATGAGGTAATCATATGAGGACTTTAATCATAGAAGTAAGATCAGTTCAATACTTGGCTGAATATTTAGAAGAATTACTCCATTACCTAAGTTTTGATCATCCTTTTCCTTTTTTAAAGCTCTAACTCTCTACATGCATTGTGGCCTTTCCATGAAAAGAAATATTTAAAATATTCACTTAGTAACAATTCTGAGGAATAACTTCGTTAAAGTAAGGGAAGAGTATAGAACATCTAAAAAAAGCTAATTGTAATAATAGGGTACCTCTGAAATTTCTTAGCATGTACAATTTCAGAAAAAATAATTCAGGATCAAATCAGTATTTCTAATGCAGGCCAGCCAATATTTGTTTAATAAGAGATATAGAAAATCTGAGGTTGTTTGTAAATGTTTGCAGATCTCTAGAGAATTGTGATTACTCTTAGGCTTGGAAAAAACTAGTAACCCTGAATAGTGTATGTGTACGTAATTGATAATGGCTGGGTTTTATTAACTTAATAATATGATTGAAAAATATATAATGGTTCTGCACATCCAACCCTTATATAGATGCTGTTTGTATGATTTAGCAGTAACATCAGAATATTTGCTTTTGAAGTCATAACTTGAATTAAGGGGGTTTTAAACTTTTTCCTAAAACTAAATCTCGAAGAGTAAGCAGCATTTCACTATTGACAATCTTCAAAATTAGGTAGTGTAATCATTTTTGTTTAAGCATATCAGAGAACCTTACTCTACCAGCATGCATGCCTTTATTGTCTATTATCATCATCACCATCAGTTAACAATCTTACTACCTTTTTTCCATTTCTTTTCATGTGAAAAGACTCTCAAGTTACAGTAACTATTGTTTTGCCTATGAAAGTGGCACTTCTGCTTAACTGCAAGGCTAAGTGGTCAAACAACCTGGTTAAAAGTCTAAGCAGGTAGTGACAAGCTAAAAGATAAAATATTGAATCCTAAGACACCATTTGTAATGAATCTATATCCCACATGCCAAAATCATTTGGCTACCCATAGTTTAAGGGATCCAAGGGAACACTTCAAAGAAATAGATACAAGGGAGGATGAGTCTTTGAACTAGGAGATTCTTTTAGAGTGAAAACACGAATTGCCAAAAAACCACAGATGTTCACCACATGAACAGGTGAAAAAATACTACTCTTTCAAATATATTTATCAAAGTCTTTTCTGCCTTTCTGTAATTTCATTTTAAATGGGCCTTACTTTTCAGCTGTTCTCTGCTTAAAAACCTTAATAAGTAAAGACAGATTGTATGACTTCATTAACAATGGTGAGCCAGAATCTCAAGGCCTTTTCTGGGCCTCTTTTCTCGGCATATGTAATTTTCTAATTGCTGTTCTCCAAAGCAAGAACTGCAATTAGAAAAATGTTATCTGAGGATACAACTCAACTGAACATTATTTGGCATTTCAATTTGTTTTCTACATTGAATCATTGTAATGGAAATTCTACTTGAAAACTTGGTTTGTCATAATCACCTGCTTATAGTTTATCTGCATGTATGGATTTCCTTTTTCAAAACTCCAATGGCCCATAAGCATACTTATTAGCACCCACAAAATTTCATTGGGAATGCCCCTAATAAGCAACTAGTGCAAGAAAGCAGAGCAGTAAAATGCACTTTTTAAAATACATTAATGTATTTGCTTATTAGCAGCACTGTGTAATTATTCAGATGGTTTGTGGTAGATTAAAGATGACCACAAATTCTTTGCAACTTCTGAGAGGTGGAGTCCAATTCCCTTTCCCTTGAATCTGGGCTGTCCTCAGTGAGGTGTTTGGCAAAAAGAATACTGCAAGATTGTTTTGAGACTTCTAAGTCTTGCAGCTTTCATTTGGGTCTTTTGGAACACTTGCTCATTGAAATCAGTTGCCAGTTTGTGAGGACACACATGTAGACCTATGGAAAGGCTCATGTGAAGAACTGAGGCACCCAGATGACACCCTCTCTAAGCTCCCAGCTGACAGCCAACACCAACATGGTAGCTATGTGAGTGAGCCACCCTGGAAGTGAATCCTTCAGCCTCACTTAATTCATTCCAGTTGATGCTGCATCAAGTAGAAAAGCCATTCTGTAAAGCCCTGCAGAAAGTGCAGATTTAGGAGCAAGGCTAATGATTGCTGTCACTTTATATTGTTCAATTTTGAGATTTAGTAATTTATCAGTAATGCAGCAATAATAACAAGAACAAGGACCAGGGCTTAAACAAAATTATGCAAAGAGGAAGGGTAGGGGGGATTTTAATTTTTCTTTTTACTTATTTAATATATTACATTGTTTTATTATTATTCTCTTTAGAGTTCAGTTACTGATAAACATTCTTGTAGTCTACCAATCTGGATGTTTTTAAAACTTGAGATTTTTCTAATTTGCTTGTACTGATTATTATGCTTGAATAATGCAATAGCTTCCTAACAGAAGTTTCTTAAAGAAAATTTCCTCTATCCAGGTAATTCTTAGTAATGGGAATTAAGAAAATATATTAATTTGATCAAAACAACATCTCCCTACATAGGTTAGAAAATAAATATGAAATATGTAAAGTGATGATAATGAACGTTATTGATATAGTAAGAGATCACTAGTTTCCTCAAACTCTTCCTCCTTACCTCAGTAGCTGACAATATAACTACCCAATTACTCAGAACTGAGTCATATTTGAGTCATCTGTATCACTCAGACCTTGAAATTCCATTCATCATGGGTTCTATCCAAATTATAGCTCATATTTATCCACTTATCTCCATCTCCTTTGCAACCTCCATGGGCTAAGTCACTATCTTTCTCATCTGCAGAACCAAAATAATAAAATTCCCTTATTCCCCTTTTCTTCAATAGAACCCATTCTCAGTTGAGAAGCTAGAGTGAGCTTTCTAAAAGGAAAATTACACCTAGTGTATATTGCTGAAACTCTTCAGTGAAAATCCTACAGGTCTTTGCAAGACCTGATCTCCAACCACTTTGTTCAGGAATCTGTTTTGACCGCAGTATCTTCTTTATATCACTCAGACACTACAGTGCACTACACTACAATCATATTTTCTTTCTTTTCTACTTCAGAGGATCTTCCTTAATGTCTTGAATACTGTAAACTAGATTTTCAAGTATCAGTCTCCTCTTGTTTCTTTGATCTCAGATCTTAATCCAAGTAACTCTGACCACTGCAGCAATCTACAGTTATTTTCCTCCCTTAAACTCATTCAAATAATAGTTTCTTCATAAAACTAACTGCAATCTGAGATTATTTTGTTGACTTTCTTTCTTTTTTTCTAACTTGTTACTTATTGAATATCTGCCCATCTCACCTTATACAAAAGTGCTGGAAGAACAGGTATCATGTTCTTTGCTGTCCCAGAGCCAAGAAATATCCTGGCTCATGGTAGGTTTTGAATAAGTATTTGCTAAATCAACAAATGAATAATTCTCATATTTGTTTCTACAATATGTTTCTCAAAGGACTTTGAACCACATAATAGGCATAATGCCATAAAATTCTAAGGAAACATAATTGTAAGAAAACTTTATCTTTTGTAAATGGCCACAGATACACTAAATGATTCTTTACCAAGTTTATGTTAAGCAAAGATAAGGAGAAAAAAAATGAGCCAGTCTCTTCACTTAGACTCACTCTAATTTTCTGTGGCTTTTGTTGTTTTCCACTCAAATGCATTCATGAAAATAGAAAAAGTCTCAAATGATCTTTAAAAAAAGTACCTCAAGAAAAGAAAATGTAACCATGATAACCAAGAAGAAAGGAAAAGATATCTTATAGATGAGACATGATATCAGTTTTCTTTTTATTAGTCATATGCATTTGGAAAGTGAAATAATTTTTAAATGATTAACAACTTTTAAATATCAACAAATCTGTTTTACGAGGAGACATAAAATGCTTTTCCAATTTCCTTCATTTAATACAAGGTAAGAAATTGTGGGACTATATTGTGGAAAGAAATTGTGTAACTGTATTGTGGAAATATATTGTGGAGATATACTACTATATATTTGGAGTTTAAAAAATCAAATTTGTGTCCTGTTGGAATGAAAGTTTATATTTTCAAAAGCAGAGGTGAAAGTTTCAGTGCTGAAGGATGTTCAAAATCTCTACAAAATCCCTCATCCATAGAAGTTTGATATTAATGTGCAATTTGGTTCTAAATATTTTTATTTCTAACATTCTTTAGAAATTATGAACTGAATTTGTCTCTAAACGTTTTAAAAAACTCTTCTGTTCAGAAGTATCTGTGTTAGTAATATATACTTATCTTTTTATATAGATCTAAAATAGAGAATTTATTTGACCAATGTCATTACCACTTGGTATCTTTTTAATTTGTAGGAATAAAATTAAAATTGGTAAAACATAAAGATTTGATAAGCCTCTACACTACATCATACCTTCTAAAAGTATAACTAAGTACAGCAAGAAGCATGAGGAAAAAATTCAGCAGGAGTTTGTAACATTTATAGTTATCGATAGAAACATATTTCAGTAAATGTGTCTACTGAATTCACTATCTTTAGAGCAAATCACAAGATGATTCCATCTTCTTTCAAAGTAAATCAGAGTACTGCTCATCTTGAAAAATGATCATTTAATAAGAAGAAGGATGAAACAAAAGTGGAGGTAAAGTTAACAATTATTAAATGCTTATAATGTGTCATGCACTAAATTCTTTCCATTAATTAATTTCAATAATTAGATTAATTAATTTAATCCTCATAATAATCTGATAGGGTATAAACTACTTTTATACCCAGACAGGAGTGCTAAGAGATGTTAAATAACTTTCCTTACTCAAGTCATATAGCCAACGCATTGAAATTAGCATTCAGACCAAGGTGGGTAGTCTGACTCCTCATCCTAAGTTCCTGATTATTATACTGTGCTGCCTCCCAATGGAAGTTTTAGGTTCTCAGCACATATAGGTTTATCCACTATAGCACATTTACAAGGTCAGGATCCTCTGAGTTAGGCGTAAATGTTCAAATACTAGTTCTGTCACAAACTATTTTTTGTCGTTTTGAAGCTCCCTAACTTTCTGAGCTTTATTTTTCCATCTTTCGTAAAAAATGATTTTTCCCACCTCTCAGGAGTCATTATAAGAATGAAATATTTTTACATAATGAGGTGTCCAGCACTGTGCTTGACATGAGCTTGGTGATTAATAAGTGTTAATTTCCATTCCTTACTTTTTAATATGACAAGGAATGTGTATAGAAGTCAGAGTGTGTGGCACAGTCATCATATATGAATTCAAGGACTAGGAAGACCACTAAAAGTCATTTATTAAAGTAGAGCTGACTTCCTAAGTAATCTCAACGCTCTTTTGACTAAGATAAGAAACTGTCACTAACTAAAGGAATGCACCCAAAGTTGTCTCATAGGTTTTACTCTGAGATATCATTTACAGAGAGTTGAAAAATGTTTAATCTATATTTGGAAGTGAGTTCAAGGTCATAATAAATTATGATTGATAGCAGTTCTGGGTTAGTGACAATGGTGGCTGTTCAGAACATCAGAATCTCAATAGAAAATCACACAGTGGACTTGCATGGGCATAAAGACATAGTGAGACTCCTGGAATGGCTGTGCTGACTGGCCCAGCAGAGGAACACTCAAAGTACCAGGTGAGTGGGGAATGAAACTTAGCCTGTGTTCCATGTGTCAAACCCTCCAGTTAAGCCCTGGAAATATACAGTAACAGTACCATAAAAAGTAAGATCAATGAATGCTTAAATATATCCTCGCCATTCTCTAAACGAACAAAATCACGGGGTGACCAGGGACCCAGGATTTTGGGACCTGTATATTTTTACACTTAGACCTGGCTGCACAAATATGTCTTTTAGATAAAAGTATTTTCTGTTTAATGAACAAATCAGTAATTAATATAGAAAATTAATCAGAGATAATTATAACTTTGGTATGCTTAGAAGTCCTTTTCAGTACAGTGTTCACAGATATGCATACATTTTTCTTCCAGAAGATTCCTATCATAGATGCCACTTACAACTTATGACAATGACATTTTTCATCATTTTCCAGTGTTATTATTATTTTCAACATGTTTTTAATGTTTGAAAAGCACACATTTTATACCATAATCTATTTTTATAGCTTACCATTGGATTTTTCTCTTACATAGATCTTATGTTAACATCTTTGTTTATTTGAATTGATCTTTAGATAAAAAGCTAAGGATTAAATAATTAGTTCAAGAATATGGACATTTAAAGTTTTTCTGGGGCTCCCGGTGTCTCAACCAGTAGAGCATGTAACTCTTGATCTCAGGGCTGTAAATTAGAGTCCCATGTTGGGTGTAGAGCTTACTTAACAATAAAATCTTAAAAAAAAAAAAAGTTGTTCATTGTTTGGTTTAAATAGATTGCCAAATTATTCTTAAGAAATGTTGTGATCTTTTACATAATCAACAGCCATATATTAGAATGTCATTCCACCACAACCTCATAAACCTTGATATGCTATTATTATCTTCAAATACTTAACAAATGGTATCTTATAATATTGATTATATATTATTAATTTTTCCTCAGAAAGAACCATTTGCTTATTTTCCATTGAAAATTACTTGATCGGGGGTGCCTTGGTGGCTCAGTCAGCTAAGCATCTGCCTTTGGCTCAGGTCATCATCCCAGGGTCCTGGGATCGAGCCTTGCACTGGGCTACCTGCTCAGTGGGGAGCCTGCTTCTCTCTCTCCCTCTGCCTTTCCCCAGGTTTGTGCTCTCTCTCTCTCTCTCTCTCAAATAAATAAATAAATAAAATCTTAAAATAAAAAAGAAAAGAAAATTACCTGATCATAAATTTTAGCTATCCTTCTATTGGTGTCTTTTCTTAAAATTTTAAAAGCATTCTTTCAATTTGGTTCTGGAAAAAAAAAAAAAAACCTTGAAATTAAGAACAAAAAATCTTTGCAACAACTGGGAGCATTTTAGTAAGTTAAACACAATATATGCATAACCCAGATGAATATATGGAATGTTATCAACACTTCAGAAGTCTTTTTTTCACCTTCCTCCATTCATTCTTTATGCCCCCAAAGGTAACCACTATTCTGATTTCTATCACCATAGAAAGTTTTTGCCTGTTTTTGAACTTTATATAATTGAAGTCATATAATGTCTGGCTTTTTTTTTTTTATCTTTATTTTCAATGGGATTGATCCAAGATTTTGTTAGAAGCAGTTATTTATTTTTTTAAGAAGCATTCTTTCATCACTCTTACTTACTTTATGAACTGACTGCAATCTATATATTATATAGTTTATGGACATTTAAGTTATTTCCATTTTTTGCTTATCTTGAATAAAGTGGCTATGAATATTTTTGTATATATCTTTGGGATCACATATTTACCTAACTCTGTCATGTGTCTACATAGGAAGAGATTGCTGGTTCATATGATTTGTGTATCTCCAACTTTAATACATGCTGATGGTGTTTGCAAGTGGTTGTACTCATTTACACTTCTAGTTGCAGCTTATGAGAGTTCTGGTTGCCCTACCTCTTTGCCAGCAAATAGTCATCTGGTGCATATTTGTAATTTATTGTAGTTTAACTGGGTATTTCCCTGATGACTAATGATGTTGAACAATATGATCACTCTTCATCAGGATATTCTCTTTACCACGGTAATTTTCAGGTCTTCTGCTTATGTTTCTATTAAGTTATCAGCTTTTTTCCATGTGGATTTGTAAATTCTTTATAAAGTCTTAATAGTTTGCGTTGCAAATATCTCATCCCACTTTGTGTTTTTTCACGGTTATACTGGTTCACTTTCGATGAACCAGTAATTTTTGATGCTATAGTGGATATTATGGATAATGTAGTTTTTCAGAATATTATTTGCTTCATCCAAGAGTGTCAAATTTATTTGACAAATTAATCAAGTATTTAACAAATTATCCTCTTTTTTTTTTAAGATTTTATTTATTTATTTGACAGAGAGAGAGAGATAGCCAGCGAGAGAGGGAACACAAGCAGGGGGAGTGGGAGAGGAAGAAGCAGGCTCACAGCAGAAGAGCCTGATGTGGGGCTCGATCCCATAACGCCGGGATCATGCCCTGAGCCGAAGGCAGACGCTGAACCGCTGTGCCACCCAGGTGCCCCAACAAATTATCCTCTTATAAGTATTTCAATGTCCTTTTATTCTACTTTGGTCATTTTCATTTTTAATTGTGTGTTTTTATAATCACTCCACTTTTTTCTTCAGTTTTTAAAGATTTACTATTTTATTACTTTGTATTTGTTAAATCCTTTTTACAATTAATTTACTACTCTTTTCGTCTATATTTATAGTTTTTCCATCTTTCCTTACATTTATTTTGGCCATTTCTCACTATCATTTATAGTCGAACACAAGTCTATTATTTTACATATTTATTTAGAAAATAAAAGTGTTTAGGACATAGGTCTCATCTAAAAACGTCTGTAATTGTGCTCACAGACACTATAGTGCTTTTATTTTATTTCTTTTTAGACAGTAAGCAACTTAGGTATTGCTTTTCACTCTGCCAACAGGAATTTTTAAAAGAGAAGTTTGGATGTTCTTGGTTTTGTTTGGATTTTTGACAAATATAAGGTGGTTGGGATTTGATTATTAATTTTTTAACATTTATTTATTTGAGAGAGAGAAAGCACAAGCAGGGGGGAGGGGTAGAGGAAGAAGCAGACTCCCCGCTGAGCAGGGAGCCTGATGTGGGACTCGATTCCAGGACCCTGGGATCATGACCCAGCTGAAGGCAGACACTTAACTGACTGAGCCACCCAGGCAACCTCATTATTAATTTTCTAATAGACTTTATTTTTTAGAGCAATTTTAGGTTTAGAGCACCACTGAGTGGAAGGTTACAGAGATTTCCCATATATCCCCTGCCTCCGTACGTGCATAGCCACCTCATCTCTATCTCCCACTAGACTGGTACAGTCCTTATAACTAATAAATTTACACTGACCCATCATTATCATACAAAGACCACAGTTTACATTAGGGTTTGTTTAAACTAACCTGTAATTTATTGTATTATGTCCAGAAAATATGGTATATACTGTTTCTATTTTTATAGAATTTCTTGAACAGTGAGAATTATCAGGGTCTGTTTCCATGTTTCATGAGCAAGAGAAATGAGAACACACTGTTCATGTTCAGGGCATGAAATATATTTGATGGTGTGTGTGTGTATGTGTGTGTGTGTGTAAAAAGATCAAGAATGAGATAAAGGTAATTTTATATCTCTATTAGTTTACAGTATTCTAGGTGCTATTAATATTCTCAATATCTTCACTTGTTTGTGTCTACATAGGCAGTAATGGATTGAGTTTAAGTTTCTTATAATTGATTTGTTTCCTAAAAAAGTTCATTTTTGTATTTATGGAAACTTTTGTTATATGAATTTTGTTCCATACATAAACCTTAATAATTTACCCATTGTAACTTTTTGTAGTTTATCATTATAAATAAGTTCTCTTTGTTTCATTTTATATTTTTATATTAAATTTGATGTCTTACTACTCTCATCTTTATTTGTTTTGATTTGCATTTACCAAGTAGTTATTTTTTTCCTTTAGCTTTCAAGTAGTTAAATAGCATATGGAAGAGGTTGGAATATATATTTTTGATTAAATGTGAGAGTATTCATTTTTTTCAAAACAACTGAATCTCACAAATACTGATATATCAAATATTTTTGTGTTCAGATAAGTCTTTTATATTTTTGTATTTGCTTCCTTGTTTTTAGTATTTTGGTCAGCAACTTCCAGTGTCCTGTTTCTACTATGCTATATACCCACTTTTCATCCTCCCTTAGTTTGATTAATATCACTGATTTTACAATCATTCTTTACATTTTGGGTGATTATTCCTCCTTTCCTTGAAGAGAATTTTGTTATTGGTGATGCCAAATTCTGTTTTACTTATTCATTGGTTCTAGGGTTATAGCTAGGAATTGTGGTAGAAATGCCTTTACAGGACTGTTTTTAAATGAAAATCAAGCTGCCTATTTAATAAATGGGTGAGTCAAGTGAACCACTGTCTTGTACTAAGTAGTGTAGAATGCAGCTCTGCCCATTATGTGGCCACACCCAAAGACTACTGTCATAACTAGGGGGAAAAACAGCAAAAGGTAGTGTGTTAATTATGAACTGACAACCACATAGGCTAATTAACAGAATGATTTATAGGATAGATATGCAAGGAGCATGGATAAGGGTCATGACATTTAAGAGAAATGAAAAAATCATAGGTAATTTGAATTAATATGTAACTGATCTATGTCTCTAGCTCCATTCCCCATAGGCCAGTGTTATCAAAGTGAGGTTTGTTTCAGAAGACTGTATTCTATCTTGACTGCTTTTTAACTGACTCTGTAGTTGTTAATGAAATACTTTCCTATGTCTTGGCTGCCTTATTTGTAAAACTGAATATTGATGACATTGTTCTTATTGGTTTGTGTGGGTACTTTTGGAAATGCTTTGTAAAGTTTTATTCAAATCTGAATTAGTATAACTTCTGGAAAAATATTAGCAAGGAAAGAAAGCCAATATTCAATAACAAAAGAAATGAAACTTGTATTCTTTTAGTTAACCAGCAAAGGTTATAAAAATACCCACAGCATATAATTTAAGTGGGTGTGTTCCAGTACACTGCCCTTACTCACTCTTAACTTGCATTCTAATGACCTCATCTCCCTCCTCCTACCGGTATTTTTTTTAGTCCACCTGCTAAACTGTTGTGCAAATTTGTTCTTGGTTGTTAATCAGTTTAACCAATCTGTAGAGAAGATGAAAAATTTTCAGTGATGATTAACCTCACTCCTCTGTAGTTATTTTCAAGGACATTATGCTCATTATTATTATTTTTAAAATTCTCATTTTAAATGTATTATTAATCCTTTCTACAGATGACAAAAGCAAAGCTGGGTGATTATTTAACAACCAAGCACCACCAGCTGGTACTCCAGGCTGGTGGAAGTTACCATGTGTTCCCACTTCATCCTACCATAAATCCTTTAAAATGAGAATGTGAAAAGCAAATTAAGTTCATAAATGTCTTTGGATATGAACCATGAAGAAACATCAATATTTTAATGCTATAACTAACCATCAAGGAGATGGGGTGGGAAATGAAGGATGTCAAGAAAAATTGATATACATTAATTAGTTTAGCTAACTTATGTGACTTTCATTGTAAGTGTCCTTTGAAAGTGTCAAGATGCCACATTTAGAATTTAAATACAAATAATGCATGTTTAGTGATGTCAAAAAAATTAATCCAATTATAAAGATATAAAAGCAATGAAAAAAAGAGAATGGGCAATGTGCATTAAAAAATTTATTTTGGTCCTTTTTACAGTTATGCCACTGCTTTATTACTTATTTTAGGACAATTCTGGTTTATATGGATCAGTAATTTCTTTTCTTTCATTAATTCTAAAGTGTGGACTCTATTATTAATTCATAAACTACTCCATTGACTCACCTCTTCTCCTCAAGTACTCAGGCTAAAGATGGTTAATTTTAGATCTGACACTTTAAATCATTAAGTGCTTCACTTACAGAATTAAAACTTCCTAAAGTACAAAACAAAAATGTAATGAAAATGTTTTAGATAACTTTTAATTTTGGAAAATGATAAAAGCAAGCTATTTCTTTTGCATTATTCAATATATTTTATTAAATTAGAGAAAGAGAGTGATATTTTGAGTTATAGACAAATTATAGTTGCCACTTTGCTGAGAAGATAAAATCAGGGAAGGTCTGAGACAAATGTGAAATGCTACTCCGACAGAAGTTAACTTTCTTACCGCTTATCTCATTACTACTCTCTCCTTGTAAACTCAAACTCTCCTCTTAGGTCTGAGTTAGGGAACCAATTGCTTACACGAATCTCTCTTTTGATTTACTGCAGGAAGTAAAAGGGTCTTACCACTCTACTTATGTGTGGCTACTCTCATTCTCTCATTTTCTCTCTTTTGCTTTGCTCCTCCAAACCACTGGAAATTTGGGTGGCTACAGCACAAAAGCATGCATAGGTGATCCCTTCATCCTTCCCACCCTTGGGAGGGAGGTCATACTGCCTTTGAGAGTTCTCTGACAGGGTTGTGGGAAAACGTGAGTAGTTTTAACACTCAGCTGGCTCCTTGCACATAACTTTATAATGTTTTATTTTGGTGGTCACAATTAGGAAGAAATGGGAGATAATCTGGTATGGTGTTACAGCCTCTAACTGAGAGAGAAGGTGAGAGGGCAAAAGATGATCCAGACTGGTGTCATAAAGGAATAAAAACCTGAAGGCTTCTATGGCCAGTTTGACCTCATGTAGATGCTCTGACTGGTGTGGAATATTGACTATCATGAATGCATAATTTAAATGTTCAGCACCTTTTAGCAATTTAAATCATCATCTGGATATTTCAAGTCTGCTGGAATTCATTTTATCTCTAAAAGGTGAAAACAGAAAGTAAGTAATTTTATCATGTTAAATGAGATAAAACAGACAACTTTAAGATGAAATTATTTTTAAACATTCACTTATGAGTTGTTTGAAATTAAGAGCATCATTTTTTTTCCAAATAAGTTTATAAAGTCAGACTATACTTCCAAATCATCTAAAGGCCTTTCGAGGGCCCTGTCACTTCATCCCTCCACTTTTCATCCCAAGTACCATTTGACAATTTTCCCTTCATAGTCCCTGCATGTAATTTTCATCCTGTCCCAGATTAGATCCAGCATTCATTAGCACCTTTTTTCTTGTTCTTATCTAAAACCACTGACCTTGGAAACTTAATTCTCATGACTGACTGAGTCTTTGCTTTGTTCCTTTTGTTAAAACACTTTTTTTTTAATAACATTAATTCCTCTAAGACTTTTAACAGTAGCTCTCTAAATGATATTTTGCTACTAACCTTTCCAAATAAACTAACATTTATGAAATACTGCTATAAACCATTCATATGTATCATTTCATACAATCATTATTACAGCCTTCTGTGGCTGGGACAGTTTAAGAAACTGAAACACAGAGTAATTAAATAATTTTCCCAAGATCATAGAACTAAGCACTCAGAAGTAGGTAGCCTATGTCTCAAATCCATGTTGGAGAGCACTGTTAATCACCCAGTCTTCCTGGTTCATCATATAATTTTCTTCTAAACTCTGTTCCCATGTTAACCTCTCTGACCCTAGCCCCACTGGGATGTCTACCCATTACCTCTTGTAGAACTCCCTGACATGCTTATAGTTATGCTATCAGTGTTGTCTCCTCTCTATTTATAGTAGAGGCAAGTCAATCCAATTCAATTTAGCTTAGGAACTATGCTTCGAATACACAAATTAAAAAAAAAAAATCCTCTGCCTTTCATGAACTTACAAGAAGTAATAACTGTATAGGAAACAAAGACATGCTAGAGTATGACAAGAATGAGATTAAAAAACTAGGCACAATGCTTCTTCTTTGAGCAGGATGACTGAGACACTGCTCTTGGCCCCATGTTTGGGTAAGAGGTAACGCACAGAACAATGTAATTTACATATCTTTCATGGATCTCACCAAAACTTAATTTCAAAATTTATGTTTTTAATACTACCCTAAAGGGCGTACAAAAGATGTTGATTTATTTTAAGATAATTTAGGCAAATTAAAGACTGGTTAAATTGTTTGAACTCCTCACTCACTTGAACTCCTCCCTAGAGATGGCCCCATATAGCAGAGTAAGAAATAGTGGACTAAAGTGTTTATTCTACCTGGGGAAATAGGGAATAATTCAGAGTCAGGTGAGTCTTAAAAATACAATTGTATTAGTTGTCCAAGATGGTACAGGGCATCCCAGACAAGGATAGGAGCAAAGATACTAAAAATTTGAGTGATTAATTTTAGGTACCACTCATTGTTTCATTTTCTCATTAGTACTGCAGATATTATAGAAGTCTACAAGATGCCAGAAACTTTTCTAGGTACTTTGTCATATTAACAATAATCACAAACTATTTCAATGAAGATATTATCACTATTTTATATATACCATAACTGAAGTTCAGAGAGGAATAATGTATTTTTTACATAATTATATAGTTAGTGATGGTTGATCTGAGATTCAAATTCACAAATGTTTACCTTCCTAAGTCAATACACATTGCTCTAAATCAGCCTAGACTGAAGGAAGTCAAGCTGGGTAGAGATGTTGACGGGGCTAAACAATTAGATGGGGTCAGATCATGAGGTAAAAAAACATGGTCGTGTTTGTGCTATGAAAAAAACCGACAAATTCTACCATTTCTATAAAGATTAGAGAAGATACAGAGGGTTAGTAATATATTGCAATAACCCAAATGAGAGCATTGATGGTTCAACACTGGAATAGAGTTAAAGGAGAGGAGTATTTGAAAGTAGAATCCACAGGATTTAATGGTAAATATGTATTGTTAATTTTGATTCCTTAATCTGAGCTGAGTTGTTTGGGTGTTGCAGAAGTGGGGAAGGGGTTAGAAAATGAGTTCAATTTAGAAACTATTTAATTGGAGGTGAGTGGTTAAGAATGAGAGCAAGAGTGAGTGAGCCCATGTGACAGAGAGAACACGAGTGACAGCCAGAGAGTGAGAGAGTGCACTGAGCCTCAGATATGAGCATTTTACCTTCTTGATTTCTTGCTACTAAGCCTGCTTGCCAACACCTGTCCCACAAAGACAGATTCATTCAGTGGCTGGGCAGGTGTATGCACCTTCTGTTCTGACCTGTGCCCCTGGCTAACCTGCTGCTCCCTTGACATCAGCAGACAAAATCGACTTAAGTAAAAAATTGGCTGATGACAAAACAGAGCTCTACAATGCAATGAACTTGTTCTGCACTTTTTTCTATGGAGATGAAGAATAAAAGTTATTATTTATTGAATATTTACCATGTTCAAACAGAGTATTACCAGATTCTAATATATTATCTCATTGATTCCTACAAGACCCCATGGGGTAAGTATTCTTATTTTGCAGATAAACTGAGGCTTAAAAAGTTTAAATCAATTACCTAAACAACTAGTAAATGATAGAGCCATTCTTTTTCTTTCTTTTTTTTAAATTTATTTATTTGACAGAGAGAGAGACAGCCAGTGACAGAGGGAACACAAACAGGGTGAGTGGGAGAGGAAGAAGCAGGCTCCCAGTGGAGGAGCCTGATGTGGGGCTCGATTCCAGAATGCCGGGATCATGCCCTGAGCTGAAGGCAGATGCTTAACGACTGAGCCACACAGGCGCCCCAATAGAGCCATTCTTCAAATCCAGCTCTGTTTGATTTCAAAGCCCAATATTTAAAAATTATCCTAAACTGCCTCTCCAAATTCTTCCTGATTCCAGTTGGATAATGCAAGATTACATCTCCTCAGCTATATTATTATAGAATTCAAACTCTGCTGAATTTAATTCCAGAAATTTTATGTATAGCTTGTGCAAGAAGCTTAGCTTGGCTTCAGCTCATTCTCTGAGATATAGCAATGCTTTCTATAAGCCAAACCCACCAATCCCCACACCGTTCTTGAACACACCATGCTCTTTTTTTATACCCAAGTCTTTGGGCAAGCAGTACATGAAAGTCTTCCCATCCGATATCACACTTTAAACGTCATCTTCTTGGTGAAGCCTTCCCCACATTCTCACTTCCAAAAGATTAACTCTACCTCTTTGTGGCTGTAGCATTTTGTATAAAACTTTATTATTATGTTGACATCATTATTTGTGCTTCAATTTCTTTTTTTTTAAAGATTTGTTTATTTATTTCATTGAGAGAGAGAGACAGAGAGCACAAGTGGGAGGGGCAAAGAGAGGGAGAGAGAATCTCAAGAAGACTCCACCCTGAGCACAGAGCCCATTGGAGGGCTCGATCTCACAACCCTGAGATCACAACCTGAGCTGAAACCAAGAGTCAGACGCTTAACCCACTGCACCACCCAGGTTCCCCGATTCCTATTTCTGATTCTCTCCTTAGACTCTGCACATCTCAAGAATCTTGTTTTATTCATTTCTTTTACCTCTTCAAGCAGTGACAGTCATTATGTTGGCACTGAATCACATTTGGAAAACCAAAAGCTAAAGATGCTCTATTTGCTAAGAAACTGTGAGATTCCTTTCTATTCCCTATTTATCTCAGAAATGGCAGTTAGGACCACTTAGTAGGCAGACATGGGATGGGAAATGGAAAGGCCTGGTGGAAGCAGCTTCTAGGGCAGGTTGGGACAGTGCTCTAGACGGAGTGCAGTGAAAAGAAAGAAGACATTCCTATCACTGAGCTGCTTTTTCATAAATTAATCTTTAAGTCATTATACATGCGGTGTATTACTGTATTTAGTCAGTGAATTATCATCTGATAGTGGAATAATAAAGGAGAGTATTACAGGAGAGACCAGAAGTACAGTGAAATCACTTTTGCCATTTTTGTTTGAAATAATGCAATCACTGTCAAAATTAAAAAAAAAAATAACATCAAATTTTTACAGGGCTCCCTCTGGTTCTGACGTATTTTGACAAACATTATGTTCTTAATTATTTGCCAGAGAATAAAACATTAGGCAACACATTTGGGATCAAATATTGAAGATAATAAAAATAAATGTAGAAGGAAATTAACATCTGAAATATTTTTAAATAGCATATAAGTTCCTTTCATTTTTTTTAAATTATTATTTTATTTTTTAAGATTTTATTTATTTATTTGACAGAACGAGACACAGCGAGAGAGGGAACACCAGCAGGGGGAGTGGGAGAGGGAGAAGCAGGCTTCCCGCCAAGCAGGGAGCCCAACGCAGGGCTCAATCCCAGGACCCTGGGATCATGACCTGAGCCAAAGGCAGACGCTTAAGGAATGAGCCACCCAGGTGCCCCTATATAAGTTCCTTTCTTTAGGGGAAAACATTACATGAGATACATACCTTCAATGTTTTAAAGTATTAAATAATTCAAGACAACAAATACTATGTAGCATACAAAGCAATGATTATAGATAAATTAAAGTGTTCAGTCATAATGCCATTGAAGAAGGAAATGGGATTAAGAGAAATTGAGAAAAGATGGATTTTAAATAGCAATGCTAAAAGAGGAGACGTAAGTTACAAAATATTAACTGTATTTTCCATATTTGCTTTATCTGATTAGACCCAAAGAATGTTCATAGCTCAGAGATATTTTTTAATAACAATATTAGAGAGTAAATGAAGGAGGCACCCTGAGGCAAAATTAGTTCTATAAAGTGGTAGATTACGTTAAGCTAGGTGGTAGCCTATAAAGCATGACTAGAGTAGTGCTGACAGGTCAGACTAGCCAAAAATAAGTTTGTTTCTCATTTAAAAAAATGTTTATAATATAAAATGTTCCACTTACACACATACTGCTTGCAAGTTACCCTCTAACTCTCAACCATGAACAGTTAATAGGTTCAAACTGATTCCTAAGATTAGTTAGTTGACCCCTTGCAGGCAAACCAAAAGAAAGGAAATGTAGGGAATGGAATTTCCCTTGGGAAAATCCAGGAGGAAATTGTAGAACTAAGAAGCTGCCTAAAGGGGTGCCTCAGTGGCTCAATCGGTTAAGCGTCTGTCTTTGGCTCAGGTCATGATCCTGGGGTCCTGGAATTGAGCTCCACAGAGGGCTCCCTGCTCAGCAGGGAGCCTGCTTCTTCTTCTCCCTCTCCCCCTGCTTGCACTTGTGGACGCGCTCGCAAATAAATAAATAAATAAAATCTTAAAAAAAAAAAGAAGAAGTTGCCTAAAAGTAGTACAATTAGGAAGAAGAATCTGGGATTAGGTGACAGGGTACTGGAGGTTGTTTGTAATCAATGATTAATACAGACTGATTTTCTGGAGACAGGAGGATACCATAAAAGGTGATATTGGCACTAAAATAAGAATAAGGGGTGAAAGCTGACCTGGTCTTAAAGATGGTGGTGGAATCCATGCAAGTTCTCCCCGTGAGCAGTTTCAGTACTGCTTCCCAGATGATTCTAAAAGATCCAGAAAGAACACATGTGGAAGATGACATAATTTTTTAAGCTCAAATCTTATTGTAAAGAAGCTATTAAATGCTTTATAAATGAGAAAAGGGACATAAGAAAATATTTGGACATTTATTATTATATTGTCTTATTATTACTTAAAAAATATTCTCTCAGGGGCGCCTGGGTGGCGCAGTCGTTAAGCATCTGCCTTCGGCTCAGGGCGTGATCCCGGTGTTCCGGGATCGAGTCCCACATCGGGCTCTTCCCCTGGGAGGCTGCTTCTTCCTCTCCCACTCCCCCTGCTGTGTTCTCTCTCTTGCTGGCTGTCTCTCTGTCACATAAATAAATAAAATCTTAAAAAAAAAAAATTCTCTCAACAATAAGAAAGTTCAAATGATTCCAAGAACTACAGACCTATTACATTCCCTAGGGAAACTAGGATATTTCTACATGGACTTGAAACAGTACCTTTTCCTTTAGTTTTGAGCGGTGTTAAACATTTCCCCTAAGGAATTTTAGCAACAGTAGAACATTATTTTTAAATTAACTTTTTCATTAAATGCTTGTTTTCCTTGAAAAGGGAGCAGCTGTTAGTGCTGGCAGACTTTTCTCCCCCCAATCTATGAGTACAAATCAAAAACAATTTGTTTTGTGAATAATCTACAGTATGACAATTTGTCTACAAATATGTCACTGCCTGTTTACCTCAGTGTGTGTCAATTGGATTTAGCCCCTTATTTGCAGAGAAGAGAGAAAGGCAATCTTGACAGCATCCCTGCCTGCAGGCCTGGCACTGCAGCCTCTCTCTCCCCCAACTTCCTGTTGCCACTAAGAACCACAGGGAGTGAGAAGCCACACACTGTGCAGACTGTGGGCTTCGCAGGACTAGGCCAGCTACAAAATTAGAGACCTAGGCTCTCACCGAGAGACTGGAGAGCTGCTCACACAGAGGCAGATCTTTCTGTACAACACTTTGATTAAGTCTAGGAAGAACCTTAATAGACTGCCATTTACTAGAAAGGAACCTTTAAAGACAAGTGTTGTGGGGGATGGAGTTTGATTTTTTTTCTTCTTCTATCAGCTCCCTCTATACTGAACAGCTGATACTTGCATTAAAGGAAGATCAAATAAAAGGCTTATTCAGCATTTATTAGATTTCCAGGAAGGAAAAAAAAATGTCAGCTTTAGCTTACTTATATATAGGTATATCCCTCTACATGTCAGCTTATATCACCCTTTGTGATATATAATTCACCCTGTGTACTTAGTATTATAATGAGTGAAGTGCCTTCCCATCCCTGGGCAC
Organism: Ailuropoda melanoleuca; assembly: GCF_002007445.2. Classification (NCBI taxonomy): domain Eukaryota; kingdom Metazoa; phylum Chordata; class Mammalia; order Carnivora; family Ursidae; genus Ailuropoda; species Ailuropoda melanoleuca. The sequence continues at coordinate 45,690,739 of NC_048227.1, forward strand.
AGTTAACTCTTTTCACATAGGCACTTGCGCTGCATACATTAATTCACAGGACTGACCTAAGCAAGTGAACCCAAGAACTGCACTAGGTAGTTTCTATGGTCTGTGGATTACTAAAATAGATCCTAACATTGTTATTTTGTGGCAAATGATAAATGTTCCTTTTCATAGCATTCAGCAGCAGCATTAGTGTTATGATAACTGGATTATAATCTCTATCTCTTTTCCAAATATTTATTCTTTTTATATATATATTTTTTCAAAACTGAGATGTAGGAAGGAAATGGCATACCCAATAGAGAAATTATTTAAAGGACAAAACTTAGTGTAGGGCATGTATCCACTCACTACATGAATATATATTATAGATTTTTACTTATTAACAGCTTCAGATGTGTGTTTTCTTTTAAAGATTTTATTTATTTGTCAGAAAGAGAGATTGACAGCACAAGCAGAGTGAGCAGCAGGCGGAGGGAGAAGCAGGCTCCCTGTTAAGTGAGGACCCTAAGGAAGGACTCAATCCCAGCATCCTGGGATCATAATCTGAGCCGAAGGTGGGCACTTACCAACTGAGCCACCCAGGCATCCCTTCAGATGTGTTCAGAAAATAAGTTTCAAGACCAAGGATATCTAAAGATATTCACCTCAAGCCTCAAGTGCAGGAAAGTAAAAAAAAAAAAAAAAAAAATTAAAAAGCCAAATTTTTTTTTTTAAAGATTTTATTTATTCATTTGACAGAGATAGAGACAGCAAGCAAGAGAGGGAACACAAGCAGGGGGAGTGGGAGAGGAAGCAACAGGCTTCCAGCGGAGGAGCCTGACGTGGGGCTCGATCCCATAATGCCGGGATCACGCCGAGCTGAAGGCAGATGCTTAACGACTGCACCACCCAGGCGCCCCAAGAAGGTAAAATTTTGAACAAAAATGCAAATGCCATTTATTTTATACTGAGACCTTTAACATATATTATGATATTACATAGGGACAGGGGCTAGAGGAAGTCCAAATTACTTCCTTCTTTAAAATGTACTTGTAAAACTATAAATTTTATGCTACACACAGAATTCTTTATGAAAGAAAAGTCCTATCTACCTACCTGGACTGGTTTCTGTTCAGTTCCCATGATAATAAGAAAATAATAATGTAGAGGGACCCAAGTTGGGAAAGAAGAGTATCTCTTTATCCCAGCTATAATGACTACCTTAAAATACCTTAAAACAGAATGTGCTATGTGGAGAGGGTAAAAATATATATTTTTTAATATGCAGAAAAATACTCATGAAGACATATTCAGAGACTATTAGATAAAAACTGAGAAAACTTAGATAAAACTTTAAGATAATTAAGAAAATGATTCCCTCTTGATTTCTTAATGTACAGGGCAAGATAATTGTATATGATAATGAAAATGCTTAGTAAACTTTTGAAAAAAATAAGCAAAAGGTGATGTAGAGGGAAGCATAAAACTTACCATATTGAGAGTGAGAGGCCAGGGACATATGTGGATAAGGATGATGGGTTGAACACCCCATTAATTTTTGCTTTCCACTGCAAAGACAGATAAGGATTTTCAAAAAGTCTGATACCTACAAGGATGAAGACAACGGAAAAACAAAGCAACAACTAACTTTCTGGAATATGGAATGGTGACAGATGCATATCTGTGACTCAGCCTATCCAAGACTCCTGAATCCTAAACTGGTAGTGGGAAAAATTGAGTAACACAATTTACACAACAGAACCATGAAAAGATGTACAGATTGGCAGCACTGGATGCTTCTTGAAGTGAGGGGGGAAAAACAGAAAAAGGAAACCAGAATTGCATTAAAGTCTGTTGAAGTAGTAGTCTGAAAGCCCCTCTAACCCCCCATGCAGTTCTTGTGAATGCTTGTGCCACTGGATATTCTAATGAACAGTCCAGATTTCCCTTCAATGAACAACTTGTCATCAGACTGCTATGAGTGGAGTTGCAAACAGACTTCAGGTGTTAGCCCCCTTGGAAGGCCATCTCATCCAAGGTCTCAGCCTGACTCAGGACAGCCTACATCTAATGGCTAATAAATGGAGGACGATAAAGGTCTAGCTCTTTAAGCACAAACAGGATCAACTCTGATCAAGCCTGTTTTAGTTTCACAGCTGCATGGGTCAGCTGAGTCTGCTGTGCGACTATATCATATCTCTTCCCCTCTTGTCAATAGATACTGAACCCAAGGGTTTGCCTTAATACTCATCCTTCACAGTAATTCACTCAGAGCCTCCTTCGCAGAAATCAGACCTACAACAATGACTCGTCCTAATCTCCAAAGAAGACTGGTGACTTATTCGTCTGTAAAGCAAAGATCCTATTTTAGAAAGGGGAACACTAGCGAAAGTTGAGGGCAGGAACTTTATACTTAGTAACATTCAAATAAGTGCATATTTATACATCAAGGCAGAGATACAAGCTTTCATCCTTCAAAGATTGCCTTTAGGGTACTCAGATAAGGCCTTCTCTGGAGAATCTGAACAGCCTCACAGAGAAGACATAAATATGTCTATATTAAGATGAAATGACCCAAACAGATCACCCTTACAGTGATGCCCAAAGGTGAGCCTGATGATGGCAAAGAGTTTATAATAAGCTTTGTAGGAAAATCAGAGATTAGTAAGTGTGCATAGAAACTCTCTAACATAAAAAATAAATAAATATATTAAAAAAACATGGAGAAATCAGAGATGATTAAAGGATTAAGAAAATAAAATCATTAATATTCTCAGAGAGAAAACAGAAGGTGCTATATGCTTGAAACAAGAACAAGATACTATAAAAAAGAAAGAATAAAGAAAGAGTTCAGGGAAATTAAAAACAAAACTCATCACAAGATAAAAGGGAACTAAGACCATCTATTTGAAAATGTATCACACAGGCAAAGATACGGAAAATAAGGTGGAAATCTTAAGAAATATGGAGGCTCACTCTAGAAGTTTCAACATAAAAATTCATGAAATTCCCAAAAAATATTCTGAGAAAAAAAGAGAAAATCATCAATAAAATATTCAAGAAAACCTTTTACTTTCCAAATTAAAGGAGTCAAGAGCATGCCAGAAAAATAGATGAAGCAAAATGGAATTCTACAATGTTCTTGGAATGGGATGTAGTAGAGTATATAGAGTTCTTTGAATTTCTCAGAGCAATCTTAGGAGGTAGGACAGAGTGGAGAAATAGAACATGTGCATGTCAGTAAGACACAATCAACAAAATTCTGCTATACAAATGACCAATTGCTTCAATAAAGGCATGTTACAAGGCTGGGCGTAACAGAATTGTTAGGTATCAAAAGAAAGTTAAGAGATAGAGGAACAAAATACAACAAATGGATCATGTGGACCTTCTTTGCTTAGATATTTTTCTCATCACTCAACTTAAAACATTAAAAAAGAGAAAGAGAGAGTTGGGAGAGACTAAACATGTCCTAGTTATTAAATATATTAATGTTTGATTTATTAATTGTGTCACTGTGATTGTGGTTTTGGTTAACAAAAATAGCTCTTATCAGGTATAGATATGAAATATTTACAATATTTACAATAGACAACATGATTTCAGGAATTTTCTTTAAAATTGTTCTGTTCTTTTCCTTCTCCCTTCCAAGAAAAGTGTGGAGTATGAGTAGATGACACAGTTTAGCAGAAAAGTTGATCGATGGTGATGCTGGGTAATGGGCACAGGGAGATCAGGGCATTATCCTTTCTCCTTCTATACATGTTTGATTATGTCTATTGTCATATATATATATATGAATATATATATGAATATATATATGAATATATATGAAAATATATATATATATATTTTTTTTTCAGAACTTAGTTCTGAAGAGCCACCAACCTAAATAATCAAGCGAGAAGATAGAATGCAGACATTTTTAGAAATACAAGATCTCAAAAATTTTACCTCTCATATATACCTTCTCTGAAAGTTATTGGAGGAGATGGTGCTTCAAAATGAGAATAAAGCAAAAGAACAAAACCCAAAAAACGGGTAGGGTAAAGGACATAGGAAAAACAACACACAAGGGACATAAGAGAATACCTTAGAATGATTATATCACTTTGTGCTTCTTGTGACTGTTCAGACCAACAGAAAACACACACACACACACACACCCCTATTTTTTCCACTAACGTCTACTTCCAACTCACTCTCTACAGAACCAGATTACTTTAGGTGAGTTAAGAAACATGAACTTTAATGAAAGTTTATAAGAAACATACTTCTGAGGATTTTAGTTCTCATAGGTCCTAAAATATTAGATTTTTTTTAAGATTTTATTTATTTATTTGAGAGAGATAGAGACAGCCAGTGATAGAGGGAACACAAGCAGGGGGAGCGGGAGAGGAAGAAGCAGGCTCATAGCAGAGGAGCCTGACGGGGGCTCGATCCCATAAGGCCGGCATCACGCCCTGAGCCGAAGGCAGACGCCCAACCGCTGTGCCACCCAGGTGCCCCTAAAATATTAGATTTTTTTAAAAAGCTGTTAGAGTAACTAATTAAGAAATTCAAGTCCATAAAGGTTAAAGAAATTAGATAAAAATTTTGCATCCAGGTTTTAGATCTGGTTCAGAATATAATCCCCAATTTATCAATTCCATGCAACCAAACCCAGGGCTTTTTCCTTGCAATAGGAGCCATGAGGAGGTTTTCAAATTTTCTTTTTTCTTTAGACTGTGGCCTTAGTCACATCTAATGGTTAAAAGTACCTAATGTATGCATTGTTCTGCTTAAGCTTAAATAATATTGTGTTCACAAAATAAGCATTTATTAATACTTCATGTTGAAAAAAAGGTGTTATAGTACATTAGAGTGATGTAAATAGTAATTTATTAAAGGCAAAAATATGATTTTCTACTCCTGTTAGAAGGTTAGTAATAGAAAAATATATTTTAAAAATCAATTGGCATAAAAATAAAATGATGGTTGAAATAAGCAATTACTTTAGAAATTCTCAAAATAGCAACATTTTATAGAATTCTATAAAAGTCACTTTAATGCCTTTAGTGTTTCATATGTTACATTGGGCCTGAACTTATTTCAGGTTACTGTATCATGTAAGCTGTAGTTCACTTTTTAGTTTCTGATTTCTATTAGTGTGTAAAGGATTTTACATTTGCATTTAAATAGAAAGGAAATGTGATAAAGATTTCAATTAAAAGGTTGTCTGTTTGGGTTAATTCATTTTTAATAGGAACAGTAAATATTTTTCAGTTGTTTTAGCCCTTAGCACAAGATCAGTTCATTGTTCTTTTTATCTAGTTATATCAGGTGATGCTCAATAAAGAACACTATGTCAGCCCCTACTATTTAAGAAACATTTTTCATTTCTTCACTGATTTTTGAAAAACCAAAAAAAATTTTTGAATAGTACTTGAGAAAACAGATGACAGCAGGCCACTGCATTAACACAAAAGACTCAACACATATAAAATGTATGTTACTCATTAATATAAGTGCGTTCAAGCAAGTATATACATAGACCTATACACACATATGGAGTAGATTTTCATTCTGAAGTCATTTGATGGAAAAGAAAAATGAAAAACTATCTTATCTTGATGTTTGGCTGAGTCTTCAGAGTCTCATCTAGTTTTTAGGGATAGCTCTATAAAATGATTAACCATCCATTAATTAATCTTCATATATATTATCTGGTTTTAAAGTGGAGGAAGGTTCTATAACGACAATATCAATCTTAATCTGAAGTCCCGTAAACTTTTTTACTTCTGAATCTGGTTCTTTGAAATTTGGTCACTTATCTGTTGATTTTACATATGTCCTTAGAGTCTAAACACATTTACTTAATTAACTGGGATCTATTTGAAATACTGTATCTTAAAAAATAATTCATACATGTTTATCTTATTTCAGGGTGTTCATTTTTTAAATTTTGTAGCTATAATTATCTAATTTGTAATGTTTCTTTACTCAACCAGTTGCTAAGAAAATAGCTCACCTTCTCCTTCAAGAACTCTAAAACTGCACTGGACATGCACTTTGGGGGTTGGGGGAAAAATATAGGCATTTAAATAATGAACTGAAGTCTTTTATTAGTGTTACTGGCTTGCAGCTAGCAGAACATCACACTATTAAGTAAATGGATTAGTTTCCTGTAATGCCAGCCAGGAGGTATCTCGACGGTTGTGTTTTTCATTCTCAGGTGTCTAGTTAAGGAAAACACAGGGGTCCAATTCAACCTTTAAAAATGTTATCTTTTGACTAGAAAGATTACTGCTTTGAGATGAAATGGGATTTTCCACAGCAAACTTACCAGAGGATTATGCATTTCATTACACTCTGAATGAAAAATGGAGTGAATAGATACTGTAAATAGAGGATACTTCTAGAGAGAATTTCTATAGAAATTATGACCTATCTCTATCATTTCTACAGAAAATTCAGAAAAAAAGAAAGTGGCAGTTGGATTAGAGAAAGGTCCATATTATTTTAAGAAACTGGTCCTTACCACAAAAAATATTTAGAGTATTTCAAGTGTTAAAATAAATTCTATTTCATCTCAACTTAATTTAAGCTGTTTTATTCAATTTTTTTATTATCATTAGAATCTATTTTTCCCACAGTATGAGTGTATTTTTAAGGCAGTCTCTAAATTGACTGTTTCATGGTTGATTTTTTTTCCAGCAATATTTAACCACTGCTCACAGCTGAATTGATTAGAGTGAGTGTGGAGTAATTCAAACAGATAAGATGTCTGAGCTTACCAAACAAGCCATGCCATGGTCCAGTAATTGTGTTCCTATAACTACAACCTAATCCACTGCAGTAAGTTAGACATGTTGGGAACACAAACTGTAAGAGCTACATATAATACAGTTTACAGCTTTTGTTTATTAGAACTTATCTTCTTAGATTTTTTATTTTATTTATTTATTTTTTTAAGATTTTATTTATTTATTCGACAGATAGAGACAGCCAGCGAGAGAGGGAACACAAGCAGGGAGAGGAAGAAGCAGGCTCATAGCAGAGGAGCCTGATGTGGGGCTCGATCCCATAATGCCGGGATCACGCCCTAAGCCGAAGGCAGACGCCCAACCACTGTGCCACCCAGGTGCCCCAGTCTTCTTAGATTTTTTAACTCTAATTTAGTGATGTGAGTCTTTAAGCAGATTTTGCTGCAGAACTAGTAAGCTTTAAGAAACATAAAGATAATTTGAAATAGAAAAGGGATGAACATTGAATTCAGCATCAACAGTTACAAACATCTTTGTTCAGTACAGGTAAAAGAAGTGTTCAACTGAAGAATACCCCAGGACTTTTCACAGTAAATTCCAATTAATGTCTTACCAGTGTCTCTGAAAAGTGAAAAAGCAGGAATTGCTGGAAATTGCCAAGTTAAAAAAATAAATAATTAAAACCTGAATCAAGATATTTTTCCATAATTTTGTGAGAACCTGAAAGTTTAAAACTTCTGTGTACACATGTACACACATACACATACACACACAAGGTCATATGAGCAAAAGTATGCACTAAGTCTCTAATACTATTTAAAATGTATCACAAATGACCAAGCTACATATAAATCTATCTATGTTCACAGTTTATTATAGACTTCATACAAAGCACAGGTTTATTTGATTTAAGTTGTATTTTCTACTCTGTGCAAGCATAAAAAGCCTGTGTCAACATGTCCAACATCTACCATTTTAATAGATGTTTCTAGACACTTCAGATGAATAACCAGCAAACCACCAAGCAAATTTGACTGTCTTTTTGGTGAAAATCAGCAAATTACTTGAATGAATGTATTCAAGTGGTTATTTTGATAATAGTTAAAAATGAGAAACTATTCATGTAGGTTTATAGTTATTATCTGAAACACTTCCTACTTACAAGTTTCTGACCTTATAATAGTATAATTATTTAAAAACTGCACATTATTTTTCTCAAAAGCAATCATAAATTTCCAAACAATAAAGCTACCTATTTCCTAGCAATCATTAGTTATTGAATACAGCTGGGCCACTTCTAAACTATGTAAAACAAAATAAAATTATTCTTCTATTTTAATGTTGAAACCATGAGTTGCACAAGTAAATCTACTGTTTGGGGATTCTGTTGTAATTTTTTCCCCACAGTTAGCATTACTGAAGTGTCCTACGCATCACACAGCATTTTGTAAAAAAGCTACTGCTGCTATATGGGTCAATGGTAAACGACTTGTGGCAAATTACAGACCTCTGCAAATTTAGTTTAGTTAGAAAATTTCATGTGCTGATTACATTATTAAGCAAATAAATATGCAATCTCAATATTATTTTTATTTTCTCATCTTACTCTTTGCTTATACTAAAATTTAGAGTTTTACATGAAGAGAGTGGTATGGCAAATTTGCATATGTTTAGGAATATTTTAGGAACACGTTTTAAGAGATTCTTTTAAGATTTTGTTTATTTATTTGAGAGAGAGAGAGAGAGTGCGTGCACATGCACGAGCAGGGGCTAGGGGCAGAAGGAGAGGGAGAAGCAGACTCCTTGCTGAGCAGGGAGCCCAACATGGGACTCAATTCCAGGCCCATGGAATCAATAGCTGAGCCAAGGCAGATGCTTAACTGACTGAGCCATCCAGGTGCCCCAAGAGATTCTTTCGTTTAGAACTTGTGTTTCTCTTAACTAAGAATTACTTCTTCATTATGTCCTCAAATGAGAACATAGGTTTTGTCTACATAACTATACAAAAATATTCATTTGAAATATTTTTTTTTGAGAAGCAATCCTTCCAATAATGGCTATAAAACCATTATCGTTGTTTTTAAAATTTTACTTACTACTATTTTTTTTTTCAGGGACAACTCTTCATGTTAAGCACTAATTAATCTAAAGTATAAAGAAAGAAAAAATATCCCTTTTAGTAGACTTCTTTTGAAGTTTCAGAATGCTTACATATTGAACAAAACCTTCTTTAGCTCCTAGAAGACATAGAATGAAATAGTGTCACTTTGGTACAATAAGACATTGGCAAACCTTCTTAAAATGTGTAGGCTGGTAGTGAGGGGGAATAGAAAATACTGGTAAAATCTAGTTCAAAATTTAAAAATAAATTTTAATGGTATGCAGACACATACATACACACATATGCATATGCACATTGAAATTAAATTTGCATTGAGTCCAATGGGAAGACTTAATTGACTTAATCCTTGAACACTGTTCATTTTGTGAAATTACTGGTAACAAGGCACATCTTATTAGAGTTTTATAGATTTCAAATGATTTTGGAATTCAGAAATTATTGAAAATCTGTAAGATTAGTTTCATCTCCTTTTGATGTATGATGAAACTGAAGTCCAGAAATCTAATTGATATTCACACCCAAAGTTATGTCATTAATACTGGATCCAAACTTAGGTTTTGCAACTCCCAGGTTGCTAATTCATTTAGAAATGATTAAAGATTATCTTACAAAATCCATTAAAATCTATAGTGTTTTATTTGTATAAAACTTCATTTATTATGAATATACATATATAGGTATTTAAATATAGTATCAACCTCTATTATATGAGTATATTCCTTATTAATAGATAATTAGGTAACAAATTAAGAGTCTAAAATGCAGCAAGGGGTATAAAAAAATGAAAACTAAAGCCAAAATAATTCAGACCAATATGCTTATTATGACTGTTATACTTTATATTATATTAAAAAGTTTCAAAATTATGCAAACAGCCAGTATGATCCTCTTTAATGTTTCAGTGGCATCTTTCGGTGTTTAGTGTTCAGGCAGGATTAGTCAAATGTCATTTACCTTTGGTTTGATCCTAGTCAAACTCTGTCATAATAGATTTTTTTTTTAATTTCTAAAAACTTATTAATGTACTTTGAAACTACACATGCTTTTACAAATAGAACATTGGGGGGGTGGTAAATACTTTTGTTGTTTTGGAAGTAAAGCAAAGGCATGTGTCTCTGGGACTAACATACAAATATTGAACAGGACTGTTGATCGACCTCATTCTTTTAGAGGAATCCCAATATTATGAAGAATTATGAAAAAGTTATCTTTAATGCTAATAAACACAGACCAACAAGGATGCAGTCAGTTGAAATTGATCAGAATTATGTTTCATGATTGTCATATTCTTCAAAGCACAAAGTAGCACTTCCATGTTTTGCTTAAAAGCATGTGTTCATTTTCATTAAATTCAAACGTTAAAAATACATAATCCTGCTAAAAAATCAGAAGGTATAGATTTAAGGAAATGGCTAACTTCAGTTTAGCAAGTAGTTTAACATGCATAGCAGCTAGGAGGGTTGAGGCTGAAACTTCTTTTTAAAGCTACTCAATTTACATGTTAAATTTACAGCTAAGATAGAAACATAGGAAAAGTAAATTGAAGACTACTATGTTGAGTTAATATATAATAACAAATAAGCATGTAGTGAGGGTAATAGAGGCCAAAGTGAGTTGAAATATAAGTCTTCTTTGTGTGTGAAAATGACTACACTTTACTTCCTTAAGATCTGTCTGTTGACTTGGTTGCTCATAGAAATAAGGGCCTTTAGGGAACCTGGATGGCTGAGTCTGTTAAGAGCCTGCCTACAGCTCAGGTCATTATTCCAGGTTACTGGGAAGGAGCCCCACATCCTGCCCTCTGCTCAGTGGAGAGTCGGCTTCTCCCTCCCCTTCTCCCTCTGCCTGCTTCTCTGCCTACTTGTGCATGCTCTCTCTGTCAAATAAACAAATAAAAAATCTTAAAAAAATAAGAAATAAGGGCCTTTTGGTATTTTATATTAAAAATTATGAATCCAGCTTCTTGTACTATATAATGTCTATGGCTCTCTATACATTATATAAGAAAATAATCCTCTCCTAAAATATAGATCACTAAATGAAACAATGTCAAAATCTTGATCAATTTTGTTAAGAAATGTCTTTTAAATTTATTCTTACATTCATAAATATACAAAATAATTCTGATAGATCATCATCTTGGAACTTTCCCGGTTTTCTACTCTAAAGGTTTCCATATTTTTAACTATACTACTCTTTTTTTTTTTAATAAAGATTTTATTTATTTATGAGAGAGAGAGCATGAACAGGGGGAGGGGCAGAGGGAGAAGCGGGAGCCAGATGCAGGGCTCGATCCCAGGACCCCGAGATCATGACCTGAGCCAAAATCAGACACTTAACTGACTGAGCCACCCAGGGGCCCTGAACATATACTACTCTGAGTAAAATGAGAGACTCTGCATCTCTAATATATGAATATTTATTCAATATTAATTTATTAATGCACACAATTGTATTAATAAGTAGTATAGAAAGAGAACTGAAATATGAAGAAACTGAGAAATTAGAAATAAAATTTCAATACTGCCATTCTGCTCCCTATAGATCACCTTATACACCTATTGGGAAGTGTACAACCACTTGTTCTGGGGACCTTTGATCTAGAGTAAAAGCATGCCAATCTCCTAATGTCAAGGTGGAATTCAATGGCAATATGGGTCAGGACCAAAGCAGTGCACTCTGGGGAATAATACACTAAAATGCTGTCAGGGTTCTTATTCTCTAAGATGGAAGTGTTACTGTATTGACTCTTTAAGTGAATATAACGGATTCTCTAGTGTCTTATAAATGTGGCCTCCATATTCCATTCTAATCTCATTTTATGGTCAACACTTCTATCACTGGATAGTTTATACCTCTGGAACATTCCTATTTCAGTTGTTAGCATAAAAAGTAACAACAGTCCTTGGGCTAACTTACCACATTATAAGAATAACTATGTGAGTATGAGGATTTCCTCAATAGGATATAAGAGCTGTCAGTTGGAAAGTAAACATTTTCAGTTGCATATTCTGATTTCCTTGGCTAAAGAACATTTTCCCCATTTGGATTTGTTTTGTAGCCCTAGCCAAGGTTGGAGTCCCTACTTGTAGGGGCACACTTAGGGTAAATTCCTAATTAAAATAAACATTATAAGATCATAAAGTCATCTCAGATTTCTACCTGAGACCATATTTTGTATGTCTCCTAAGCAGTAGTTTTTGAACTTTAATACACATATGATTTGATTCAGTATTTTGCTTTCCTAACGATATGCCAGATGACATAAATGCTTGGCCCATGAATCACAGTTTGAGTAGCCAGGTCCTAAGCAATGTTTACCAGCAACTGTTGCATCTATTCACTAGGGGGCTATGTAGACAGGTATACATGCAGTGGCATTTATTATCCAGTAAAGGTAGAAATGGTAGAATTTGAATAAGGATAAATGTTTTATCATAAAATTGAGAAACTGATGAAGTATGAATATCAGTTTCAATGAAATCTTATTAGAAATTGATCAAATTAATAGCTAGGTTAGGGATCAAGAGAAATGAGATGAATTTAATGAGCACCCATTGTAGTATAATATGTCTGAGTTTTCAAAAAATTTGTCTAATCTGAATCATCAGAATAAAAAATGCTGGGTTGGATCTTTTTTCAAAACAGTGAATACATAACTTATCATAGACAATAGGAGATGTCTGGAAACTTCTTATAGAGTTTAGCTTCTTTAGCACTATTCTAACAACTCATCAAATACTTTAAATATATTTGATTTAATCGCTCTACCTAATTATGTATATTGCCTAGATTTATTTTCATTTTGAGTTATAAGAGGATCCCTGCAATTGTTAGGGAAGCATACCTATTTATAATTAGATCAATGTTCAAAAATTGGGTATCACTTATTATTATCTACTATAGCAGACGTTGGCAAATTATGACCCATGGGTCCACTCCATCCAACAGCCTGAAGTCTACTTTTATAAATAAAGTTTTATTGGGATACAGCCATGCCCATTTGTTTATATTTTGTCTATAGCTGCTTTCCCACTACAATGGTAGAGTTTTATAGTTGCAACAGAGACTATCTGTCCTGCAAAGCCTAAAATATTTACTATCTGGTCTTAAAAAAAAAAAAAAAGGTTTGCTGACCTCTGTTCCAAACTCATATGAAACAGTATCAAATAACAAAATGCACTCTCCAGGGCGCCTGGGTGGCTCAGTTGGTTAAGTGTCTGCCTTCGGCTCAGGTTATGATCCCCGAGTCCTGGGAATGAGTCCCGCATCTAGCTCCCTGCTCAGCGGGAGCCTGCTTCTCCCTCTGCCTCTGCCTCTCTCTTTCTCTCTCTGTCTCTAAGAACAAATAAAATCTTAAAAAAAAATAAATAAAATTCACTCTTTGTATGAACTATTCTAAAACACACTCTATGACAAAATTCTACAGATAACAATAATACAAGTGTAATTATAACATATATTTAGTGTGCGGTACTATTCTAAGTGCCTAGACAAATTTGTGATGCTTGAGGAGTCTGGATTATATGGTGGTGTTATATATTTCCTCCTAGTGAGACCATGCTTTTCCTTTTTCTCTTATGAGTCTGTTGAAAAGAAAATAGTCTCGACCACCTGACACGTTAAATAAGAGGTGAAGCACTTTAAATACAAAACAACTTCATTCAATGGGACCACTACAGGTGTCACCCAACAGAAAATGTATTTTGTGGTGATTTCTGCATCCTGTTAGTGTTTCAACTGACAAAATAAATCCATTGATTATAGTCTCAAATGGAACGTATGCGTTGAAACTTTGGTTCTAAGATAACAGAAGATAAAGTACTTGACCCCAAAAGTTGCTTTGTTTTGATCGGTTGTATAATTTGTGCAAAGCTAAAAGGCCTACAGTAGAAAACAAATCCACAATGTCTGGTAACAAAGATCTAAACTAACAGGGACCCCTTTATGCAGCTTTACACTAACACTAGCCCTTAGCACACGTCAGGCATAGTGTGAAATAGCTATTACAGCTATATCATTTCCTCATATCTTCAATTTCTTTATGTGTAAAAAGATAAGTCCAAACTAGAGCAGTTACTGGTAACTCTGTGTATTAGAATTTTCCAAAAAGCTTTAAAATAATGATGCCCTAGACCCACTTGTAACTAATTAAATCAGAAACTTGAAGTAGTTTTGTAACTAATTAAATCAGAAAGCTTGAGTAGTTTTAATATGATCTAGGATTTAGAATTATTAGACTAAATTATAAATAGCATCCAATTTTTCACTGATGATGCCAAACGTGGTAACATCGCTCCTCTGATTTCTATCTGGGATGCTGAGAGAAAACNAAGGGGGGGAATTCAAAAAAAAAAAAAAAAAAAAAAAGTCTCAGGGGTTGCCTACTGCCATTTGCTTTCACTGGTAACATAAACAGACAAGAGAGAAACACATACATTTATGGTTACATCAAATAGAACAACAAGACTGAGGTTATATGAGCAATTTCACAGACATGTTTGTTCAGCAGAATGAGTGTAAATGGGTTTTTGTTTTGTTTTAATGCAACATTTCAACCAGATTTTATTTTTAAAAAAATCAGATTTCCAACTTCTTTTGAAAAATATACTAACACAGTATCTGAATTTCCACATGACAAGAGTTGTCAAGATCTGAGTAACAGCTATTCTTTTTAGAAGGGACATAAACTGCCCAAATCAACAATTTCCACATTGTTTATCATCCTCCTGACATCACAGAAGAGTGACAGTTGCCACTTATTGTTCTTATTCTGTTGCTCTTCTTACACTATAGAAATATGATCTGTACCCATGTCTTTCTCCAAAAGGAAAGAAAAAAAAGATTTATAGACTCTAGATTTCAAGAAAAATAGGAATAAACATTTATTTGTGGCCCTTCATATTCCTTTACATTACTTGCAAGTGTATGATAGGCATCTGAATTTGTGACTCAGTCTAGGGCAAAAATACATTCTTGTCCCAACATTTCTTTGCTCTAAGATTAAGAGTTTTTCCTGATGACAAACTCAGAGTGGCTAATGCTTGCCAAATACAAGGATAGCCAACTCTAAGCTTTCTAAGGACTACGTGTATACACACACTTACTTGTGTGTTAAACATGTGAAACAAGCCTTAGATACAATGGCTTTACTCGATCATCTCATTCAATCTTGAAGATTAGGTACTTATTGTTTTACCCTTTTAATAATGTGGAAACTGACAGTCAAAAGAAAATTAATTAACTCAAGGTCATATAGTTATTACTTTATGTAACTTGTAGTAGTAGTGTGGTTTATGCCGCTTCACATCCTCTTAACTTAGGACTGTGCTGCCTCCGTAACTTGAGAGGCTAAATTGTTTCACCAAGTTCAAACAGATGCAGTATTCTCAAAATTGATGTACTATGACTTGATATTAATATGTTAAAATCAGTATGTTAAAATCCTCCTCTTTACTCTAAATTAAGCATCCCATGTATGTACTATTTTCCAAGATAGTAGTTTCCTGTTTACCCTGAGGAGGCCAGGGTCACCTCTGAAGACTTGAGACTCATAATCTGGCTTTGAACCTCAATGGTACTTTTCCCCTTCTTTTGAGACACCTAACATATGCCATTACATTATTTTCATAATTACTTTGTCTTCCTTCACATAATTTTAAGAATAAGTTCCTTAAGGACATTTTAAAATTATTTTTATGCCTGCATCTGTGTCTTCAATATTGAATTTAATCGAATACTGAATCTGCTTAACAGTAGTAGTTAATGTAGAGGGAGTATGTGAGCTCTCTGAAAGCTACTCAGCAGAGTAAAAAATTAAAAGCCTTGCAAATGAGCTGGTGGTGAGAGGACTCATTTAAGCTGGCAGGAATGAAGACCTCCTTGTTTGTTTTGTTTGCTACACATCTTTCCTAATGAGAAATGAGTTTATTTGAATTACTTTAGGTACTATGGACTGAGTGGCTCTGATGGGTTATGCAAATCTTCCATGGATAAGCCTCTAAGATTTGAGTTCAGTAGTGGAATGGGAAGAAAGGTCTGGCTATTGACACAATTCCTAATGGAGCTCACCGTGTCTGTTTTACAAGCAGGCAGTGGGTATCTGCAAATTTCAAAATTCAGTTACATATCATTCCCGGATAGGTTTCTGAATAGACTCCTTAGCCTGCAGTATTGTAAAGTATTTTGTTAGCATGTTCGTTGGCTTCAGTCTTCAAATACCGAGAAAATAAATGAAAGTTTCTGGTTTAAGTCTTAAATTCCTGACATAATAGTAAAAGAGCCTGGGCATTTACCTCTATGTGAGGGATAGATCTTGCTCTGTAGTTACAGAAATAGCATCTAAATGTTATTAAAGGATCCTTAGGCAAGAGGAAAGTAAAACATTTATGGGGGATTGGGTTGGTAGAAGACACTATTTGAATTATCCTCTCATCTCTAGGTCTTAACTGGACTTGGAATTTTGGCTGCAGAATGCATATGGAGCACAGCTTTGCTATGATCTTCAGTGAGTTCTTGATATTTGTAATCTGTCCATGAGAATCTTTTCCTGAGGGTGAGCATTAATAATATCTCATAAAGTGAAATAGTTGCGAGATGGTGTCACTGTTATTTGACACACTCCTAAACACTTGGCATTGTAGGCCATAGAAGTCTACCTTTCAGAGAGCATGCATTCAGGGTTTGCTTTTGTAATGTGAGTTTAGATCCCTCAGGCACTCAGCGTGTTGGCAATCCCCTGTAAAACGATATCAGCAGGGGACAAAGTGAAGTAAAGCGGATTGTATCTGACAGAGCTCCTTAAATAAGTTGTTCAATTGACAGGGGAGGTAGGAAGCCTTCTCTGGGTGATTAATCTGAATGATCTAAACTAGTTCATGTGCACTTTTAAATGATTAGTTTCTTATTATTTTCCTGAAGAACAGTAAAAAATGCATTCCAGAGAAAGAAGTTATTTTGTTAAAGTTTAAACATTTGAAGTCCTATGTTATAAAATAATTTACCTAAAGGTAGTTGTTCCCAAAATTAAGTGCACAGAATATTCAGAAATGCTTGTTCTATCATGTTGATTTCCTACGTCCCAGTATGGAAAGTTTGTTTCTGCATTGGAGCCTAGGGAATTAGATTTTTAACAAGCACTTCAGGAATTCATGATGGAGATAATTTAGGGTAAAGTGTTAATAAGAAGAAAGTTCAAGAAAAAATGTAAATGTGGTCTCTAATTGAACCTTTCCTCTACTTACCTATACAGATTAACCTTTGGTCAGGAACTTGGAGCAGATATTACTTCACCTAGAGAACGAGAAGAATGTCAGTTAAAGTGCTTAGTGGAAAAAGAAAGAACTAGAACTCCTTGTTTGGAAGGTGTCCTGGAAAGTAGCCTCCAAGGTGTTAAAAGGAGAATTACGAAAGTATTGGCCTATACCTCTGTCCATGATTTGTTTTAGGCATTCTGTTTTCAAATAAGTATAAAATTTTTCCTACTCTCTTTAAGAAATAATTCATTAAAATGCTTTCTCAATCACACTTTACGAGTAATGTAAATTTTTAAAAAACTGGTTAAAAAAAGTCTAAATCATACTTAGATTTTGACCTAGCTAGAAATCATAGATTTATGTTTGCCCTAAATATTGCATTTGTGATCCTATGTAAGATTCTTAGACATTTGTAGTGTTGTCACAGAAAATAAATTATGAATAAAGTGTAATACACCAAAATTCACTTTAATAAGCAAACACCTTCCAAATAATTCTATATATACCACATTTCTAAATTTTTTTTACATTATTTAAAGTCTTGAATTTCAATGACTGTTTCTACCTCTTCCATTGACAAGGTTCCTGTGTTGCTCACTCCTTATAACTTTCCTTTGTAATAGAGTAATACTTTATCTGTCTGCTCTATTTTAAACATGGGGTCTTAATGCTCAAAACTAACATCCCTTTGAAAATCCCACCTTTTTTTATATCCACTAATTATAACTCTACTTCCAATGCTGAATGGTATGAAGAGAGTAAAACATGCTCACATAATTTTAAAGTAAGAAAAATTCAATAATTTGGGGGAAGAAAAAACAATGTTTTAAATATCCAGGTTATTTTTTTTTCTTTATTGGTAATGCTATAATTAAAATTTTAAAAAATGTAAGAGAAGGAGAGGTTGAACTATCAATTAAGTTAATGGCTATGATAGCTTTTTTGATGTGTCAACCTGGCAAGGCTAGTCTCTAGTCTTTCAATCACATTATTTGTGCATTGCTGAATAAGGATTTTTCAGATTCAGTTAACGTCCTAAACAGTTTACTTTTTGTAAGAGGAATTATTCTAGATAATCTGGGTGGGCCTGCCTTACTCAGTTGGGAAGCCCTGAAAGCTTTCCCAAGGAAGAAGAAATTACACCTGTGGATAATACCATTGGTCTGTGCCAGTGGAATGCTGTACTACTCATAACCTTCTCTCCTGACTACCTGCTTTACTGATTTTGGATTTGCTTGGGAAGCCCCCATAATCACATAAGGCAATTCCTTGCAATGAATCTCAGAATATAAATCTTAAAAATAAATCAGTATATTTTAACATAAATAACTCTGTCTCTAAATGTGTGTGCATGTGTGTGCAGGGCAGTATTGGTATCAGACTAGCAGAAAAAAACTCAACTCAATTTCAGTATCATAAACAATATAAAGTAGCTTTACTTGGGAACAATAGGTCAATTATCGATACCTTTAAATAGGGCTACTTAGGTGTATTTTAATTCCTTTGATGATTTACATGATTGTTTTTCTAATTATGGTAATGCTAGGATAAACTATTTAATAGTGTGTTGTTTTAGATTCAGTAAGAGTATAACTGAATAGAAACTTTAATTAACTGTTAGGTACAGTCCTTTTCCCATAGAAAATTGGGGATGTCCTAGGATATTCCATTAAAATAGTTTTAGCAGCATTTATGGTAAGGTTCATCTATAGAAATTAATTTTTGTTTCTGATTGAACCACAGTTAATAATATTACCTCTAAAAATATAACTTCAATAGTGATATTTAGCAATCATTTTTTGGGAAAAATAAAACTATCATGGTTAAAATTGTTAAAGGGGTGAAAATGGTATTACAATGATCCCTGTATATATGAAATAACAGCCTCAATTACAGAGAATGACATGTTTTCTGTGATGTATAATATTACAGATGGTATGACATCACTGGAAGTACCTGATAATACTGCTTAACCTAAAGCAATTTATCAGAAACTTATCACTGCACTGATTAGACTAACTACATTTTTCCCTATTAAAACTCAATAAAGGTGTGCCTGGGTGGCTCAGTCGTTAAGCATCTGCCTTTGGCTCAGGTCGCCTGGGTGTCTCAGTCATTAAGTGGCTGCCTTCGGCTCAGGTCATGTTCCCAGCGTTCTGGGATCAAGCCCTGCATGGAGCTCCTTGCTCAGCAGGAAGCCTGCTCATCCCTCTGCCACTCCTCCTGCTTGTGTTCCCTCTCTCACTGCCTCTCTCTCTGTCAAATAAATAAATAAATAAGATCTTAAAAAAAAAAAAAGCTCAATAAATACTTCTACTGTATAGTTCCCAGAAACCTGAGAAGTATCCTTTAAAGATAGATCAAGTTTTTTCTTGTAAAGGTCCTTCTAATCTTGTGTATTTATATAGAGGTAATATTGCCACACAATGTTCTCATTAGAAAAAGCAGAAAGTCTGCCATTGAGAAACGGTTTTGTATCCTATTTTGAGGATTTAAAACTATACTTCCTAATATCTAAAAATATCCTTATAATTTTTAACAATAATGTGCCCATCAAAGTGCAGATATCCCAAGAAGAATCAGAGCTAATGTTTTCCAACTGTAATGTGGCATACAAAATATTTTATTACCATAATAATCATCGCAAATGAAACTGTTGCTGCCGTATAAACTCAGCAAAAGAACCTTAACTTGCTGGATGCAATATTGCTAGATTATAACATTTCTTTAGTTATTTACTAAAACAATGTGGCATTTGCTTTGTAGCTAATACTCCCAGCTGTGTTTCGATACATGCTTCATGATACATCAAAAACAGGCCAAATACAGTTCCATAAAGTAAGGAAATGCTTAAACACACAGATGCACATAGACACACACAAATAATAATAAAACAATAAAGTATTGGAGCATGTGTTAAGGATATGGGAACTGAGGAATTGTTCTGAAAGAGCTCCCAATGGTCAGAGTTGGAATAATAAGGGCAACAAAATAAATAATGAAAGTATTAGATTATAACCCAAAGAATCAAATAAATACCCACGAGTCCATACTGACATAAATAATAAAGAAAGAAGAAAGAAAGAAAGAAAGAAAGAAAGAAAAAAAAAAAAAAAGAAAGAAAGAACACATTCTTCTTACAGACGAATTCCAAATAATAAATGTAGAAGGGATAAAAGAATTAGAAAATCACCAATAGCATGGCAATAGTTGCTGTAGACAAGATTAATAAAGTAAATTTTAAGGTATGTATGGGAAGAAAAAACAAACTTTACAGGAAGAATCTTGACAGACACTATCTGAATCGATCAAAGGTATGTTTTCAGTAAGCTATCTTAACACAGGTATCCTGTGGTATGATGCAATGAGAAGAGCACTTTGCCTTTACAAAAATTTCCCTGCAAATACATAACTCCAGTTTAAGTATGGGAAAACAACAGACAGATCCCAAATGAGGGGGATCCTATAATCTGATTAGTACTCTTCAAAAGTGTCAAAGTAATAAAGGGCTGGTATCCAAAATATATAAAGAACTTATGAAAAACTCAACACCAAAACCCCCCACAAATAATCCAATTAAAAATGGGCAAACACATGAACAGACATTTCTCTGAAGAAGACATATAGATGGTCAACAGACACATGAAAATATGTTCAACATCACTAATCATGAGGGAAATACAAATCAAAACCACAAGGAAATAGCACCCCACACCTGATCAGAATGGCTAAAATAAAAAAACACAAAAACAATAAGTGTTGATGAGGAGTGGAGAAAAAGGAACCCTCTTGCATTGTTGGGAATGCAAACTGCTATAGCCACTGCAGAAAACAGTATGGAGCATCCTCAAAAAGTTAATAATAGAGCTACCCTACAATCCAGTAACTGCATTACTGGGTATTTACTCAAAAAATACAAAAACATTATTTCAAAGGGATAAATGTACCCCTGTTTACAGCAACATTATTTACAATACCCCAATTATGGAAGCAGCCCAAGTGCAGTATACACACACAGAGACACACACACATATACACACAATGGAACATTATTCAGCCATAAAAAGGAATGAAATCTTGCCATTTACGACAACATGGATGGAGATAGAGTATAATGCTAAGCAAAATAAGTCAGAAAGACAAATACTACATGATTTCACTCATATGTGGAATTTAAGACACAAAAAATATGAGCAAAGGAAGAGAGAGAGAGAGAGACAAACCAAGAAACAGACTCTTAACTATAGAGAACAAATTGACAGTTACCAAAGGGGAGGTGGGTGGGATGACAGGGATTAAGGAGTGCACTTGTTGTGATGAGCACTGGGTGATATATGGAATTGTTGAATCACTATACTGTACACTTAAAACTAATATAACACTGTATGTTATACTGGTATTTAAAATAAAATAAAATGAAATAAATAAAATAATATAAAAATAAAATAAAAAATAAAAAAGAGGTACTCTACAAATATTAATTATGCTATTTCTATCTTCATTTCTAATTAATGCTCATCAGTTATATCAGTGCTTAAACTGCTGATGCATACATAACATCCTATACATTTATGTATGAACTGATTCTCTTCAAAAAAGATTGAATTATGTGACACTGACACCTAACAGTAGTACAGTGATACAAACTATAAAGCTAATAGTCTGCTTATGTTTTTGCATCCATCTGTTCATTTAATAAGGTAGCAAACCAAGAATGGCTGTCAAAGGATTTTTTACATGAAGCAGCACTTGCCTAGGAGGTATCAAAATTATGTGTTGTGGGGCGCCTGGGTGGCACAGCGGTTAAGCGTCTGCCTTCGGCTCAGGGCGTGATCCCGGCGTTATGGGATCGAGCCCCACCCCACATCAGGCTCCTCTGCTATGAGCCTGCTTCTTCCTCTCCCACTCCCCCTGCTTGTGTTCCCTCTCTCGCTGGCTGTCTCTATCTCTGTCGAATAAATAAAATCTTAAAAAAAACCCCACAAAATTATGTGTTGTAACTCACTAAAACTGGTTCTAACCAGCTAAAATTGAATAGCAACTGTGAATTTGAAGAGACCCACATCTGATGTTGATAATGATCATAAGCCTCAAGTAACACATACATGATAGACTTTCTGGATCCGACTAAAGATTTTACTTTTTTTTTTTTTTTTAAGATTTTATTTATTCATTCGACAGAGAGACAGCCAGCGAGAGAGGGAACACAAGCAGGGGGAGTGGGAGAGGAAGAAGCAGGCTCCCAGCGGAGGAGCCTGATGTGGGACTTGATCCCAGAACGCCAGGATCACACCCTGAGTGGAAGGCAGACGCTTAACGACCGAGCCACCCATGTGCCCCAACTGAAGACTTTCCTGACCAATGACAATGGACTTTGTCTTAGCCAATGTCACAACGTATATGTATATTTGTTCTACCTTATCTAGGATGCATCCATATTGGCATGATCACAATGAACTTCCCCTTTTAAGCGCATGAAGGAGCCATTCTATAATTTTTTTCACCATTTATCCTTCTGCCTAACAAACAAAAATTCAGAGCACATTTTTTTTATCGATATAGCAGTATTTATTGAACAATGTCCACTTTTCTTTATAGATTGGGGATATGTTATAGTTATAAATAAATATATCTCTAATAATGCTATAAACATTGATTTAGGAGTTTGAGTGATTATTTTTTCTTTTTGTCATTTGAACAGTATTTCCAGTATTTTTTCCTTAAGTTTGAATTTCAAAAGAAACATTTATGCCCCTTTCTTAATATTATCATAAGTGGTTAAATTTAATGTTTTTACTCCTTAATCAGTTTCATGAGTTACTGACAGTTTACATCAAGGTCCTCACAAATTACAAGAATCTACCTCTTTTCTCATTTGTCTGTATTCATCTCCAAAGTCACATATGCTACAATTTTAGGGAAACAATGGATATGGTAACATCTGCTCAAACTACCTGATGGGATATTATTTTTCTGTTGTTCACAAATTAATATAAATGACTAAATTAAAGATGAAATCTCCTGAATTATAGTGGAACAGTAATTCTCAAGTGTATTCCAGGAAACACTGGTTTCTTTAAATTTATTAAGTGTTGGATGACAACAAAACAAAACAAAAACAAACAAAAACAACTTTTCTGATATAATAGGATTGGGAGGTGTTGGGTTCAACAAAGTTTAATAGCTTTTCATACTGAATAATTTCTCTGAGCACTTACAATAGTATTATTCATTGTGAATCTCTAAAAGGGAAATATGTAAACACATATTTCTGAAATTGTTTTCACTTCAGAACTCTTTACAACTTTTCATTGGGTTAATTATGTGGAAAAATATAAACTTTATGTATTTATATATAGTTAAATATGATATTTAATATTTTAATTTTAATAATTTAAATATTAAACATATATTTAAACTATAATGAATTATATGATCAAATAATAGACATATTTAGAATTTTGACATGTCTTGTAAATAAAAAATGCTAATTGCAAAAGATAAGTACCACTGGAAAAACCTGTTGTCATGGGTAGCTCTAACAGCTCAGGCCCCTAGACTTTGAATTTATTATTAACATTCTCAGTGAAATTTTTTTCCATAAGGTTTCTCTCTGATTTTCTTTTAGGGCAGTCATCTTATCTGAGTGTGGAATCAAGCAACCAAACCCCTACAAGATAGGGATATTTGTATTATCTCTGGGTCATACATAAAGTATGTTTTTTCTTTCCCTTTAGCTTTGGAAATTCTACTATGTGTTTTCTACCACCCAGGGAGCATATGCTCTATNTAAAAATTAATTAAAAAAAAAAAAAAAAGTATACTATTTACCCCAACAATTGACAGTATGATGAGGAATATATTCTAAGTATTCTAAATATTTATATTATATTAATTATATTATAATTATATTATATTATATTATATTATATTATATTATATTAAATATCCCAAGGATTAGATTGAGGAAGTCTTCTTAAAAAAGTACCAAAGTGTTCAAGTTTTGAAACCTGAAGGAGTTCCACCCAGTTCCATATGGAAGAAGTTCACTGGATCCTGTTCTCTCATTGAATGAAATAATTCAATGGACAATTTGCATGAAACAGCTATCTAAGGACTTCAAGGTAAATATGTAAGCAGGAAGACTAGGGAAAGACATCAGAATCTTAAGTACTAACAAATCAATGGTGAGTTTTGTTCTTCTGGTATCACCTAGCCTAGACTCAAATGTGGCCTGAAATTCAGAAGCAGGCACTGAATAAGAAAAGAAAGAATCCTCAAAGAATCCCTCTCTGTTCTAAGAGTTAAACAGAATGAAGAAAATTCTGTGGGATTTTCCCCCCTTCATCCATTCCTCTTGACTACAGCCCCCAAGAATCCTGTGGGGGCTGGGAGGTGAAGTCAGCATCAGGTGGAAGGCATGAAAACCCTGAAGGGGAATCCTTTTATTGAGTTGTGGCCTTAAGATCTTGGATTGAATTCTTGTTGCTCTTTTGTTTCTCTCTTTGTCCTTCTATTTCTTAGCTCTATATGCAGCCTCATTTATAAGAAATGAGCAACAGAGTAGAAAATCCAAAGACCCAGCTTTCTGGCCAGAGGACTGGGAAGGGAAGCCTCTATGGAACTAGAAAATGTCGGTGGTGAAAACTCAGGAGAACAAACTCAAAAAGTTCTATAAAATATCCTGAGATTACCTCAGAGCCTTACATGCATGAATCTGGCCCAAAAGAATATAAACAGGCTTTGAGAACTGAACTATCTTGTAGATTACCACATAAGACAGATTGACCACTAGTGGGCACATTAGGTTGATCTGAGTAACAGATAAACATACATATAAACATATATAAATATCTTGAAAACTGAACTGACATTAAAACTGCACACTACAGAAGGAAGGTTAGAACTTTCAGACTGAATCTAATCTGACAGATTCCCTGTCATAACAAAAACAGACAAAAGAAAAAAAAATGATTTAAACAAAGACCCAGAGTCTCATATATAGCATCCAAAATTTCCATTACACAATTTAAAAGTTTTGGCATACAAACAACCAGGATAATTTCAACTAACAAGAAAAAAGACATGCAAAGTTGGTACTAATGTGAAACTATCACTAATGGACTTGAAGGCTTTTATTATGACCATGCTTCAAAGAAGTAAGGGTGAACCCACTTAAAATAAATGGAAAGATAGAAAATCTCAGCTGAGAAATAGACAATATAAAGATAAAATAAATAAAAATTTTGGAAATAAAAATACATTTACAAGAATATAAAATTCAATGGATTAGTTCAATAGCAGAATAGAGATGACAGAATAAAGACTCTGAAGTTGAATATAAATAAGAGAAATAAGGAGCTGGCGACACAATATAATAAAAAAGTCCAAATTTTTTGTCATCAGGCTCTCAGAAGGTAAGGAGGAAGAGTGTGTTGATGGGAAAAAAAATAAAGAAATAATGAGGAATAACGAGTAAAAACTTCAAGTTCTGGTGAAAGACAAATAAGAGATGCAAGGATATCAGAGATATAAAACTGAATAAGGTCAAAGCATTCCCTCCCCAGATAGATCATAATAAAAATGATGAACAACAAAAATAAGGAAAAATTCTTAAAAAGCAATCAGAAAACATGATGTATTAAATGTAAAAAGGATCAATGATACAAATGACTGTGATTTTTTTTTTCCTAATCAGGAACTATGGGGGGGGGAAGGAAATACACCAACATTTAAAAAAATGCTAAAAGAAAAGAAATGACAATTTAGAATTCTATGTTCAGGGGAACAAACATACTAGAAAAAAAGAAATAGTTAAAAAATGATAGATATATGGAAATGAAATACTAAAAAATATTGAAAGAACACAAAAGATGGCAGAGAAACAGAAAACATAGGAAACAAAAGGAAAACAAATGATACAATTAAAAATCATGATTATACAGGGGCGCCTGGGTGGCACAGCGGTTAAGCGTCTGCCTTCGGCTCAGGGCGTGATCCCGGCGTTATGGGATCGAGCCCCACATCAGGCTCCTCCACTATGAGCCTGCTTCTTCCTCTCCCACTCCCCCTGCTTGTGTTCCCTCTCTCACTAGCTGTCTCTATCTCTGTTGAATAAATAAATAAAATCTTTAAAAAAAAAATCATGATTATACAAATAATTACATTAAATATAAATGGTTTAAAAGCACCAACTAAAAGACACATAATGGAAAACTTACAGAATTTGTCACCAGCGAAAGCTTTTGAAAGAAATACTAAAAGTTGTTCTTCTGATGGAAGGGAAATGATGCTAGAGAGAAACTTAATTTGGAAGAAAAAGAGAAAGGAAGAGATAGGGGAGAGAAAGAGAAAGAGAGAAAGGAGAGCATTACAAAGGGTAAATATTATATATATATTAAACATGTATGATAGTTGAAAAACTATAAAACTGCATGACAAGATCTCTAATAAATTTAGAAAGCACACATATAACTATTACTGTATAAAAAGGGAGGATAAAGGAATCTTTATGCTGGTGAGGTTCCCCTATCCTACAAAGATGTGAATAAAATGTGGGAAACTCTTTTTCAACACGAAATTTTTGTTAACTAGTATGTTTAATATACAAATAAAATCTAATGAATAGACTTCCACTTCCAGCCAGAGTGAACTAACAGGAGAGGTTGCTTAAAAGAACAAAATAGGAACCCCTGAGTAGCTCAGTTGGTTGAGCAACTGACTCGATTTTGGCTCAAGTCATGATTTCAGGGTTTAGAGATGGAGCCCTACATGGGGGTCTGCACTGGGTATGAAGCCTAAGATTCTCCCCTCTCCCTCTGCTGCCCCCCTCCAACTCTCTCACATGCACTCTCTCTCTCTAAAAAAAGGAAAAATACAAAATACATATAAAACATGTTTTGAAGATACGAACATTAAATATAACAAATCTTTTAAAAGTTAACAGTGGAATTGATATTGTACACAAAAAATATTTTACACAAATGAATAAAGAAAAGGAAATAAGAAAAGTAGGAAGAATACAGAAAAGAAATAGCATGTAAATCAAACCACATAAGTGATTACATTAAACATAAATGGACCAAACATTTTAATCAGAAGGAAGATATTGGAAAAATGGCTAAGGAAAGAAAGACATGGCTATTCTATCAATAGGGGTCACAAAAAGGTCAATGACACAAAATTCAATGATATACAAAAGTCAAAGTAAAAGGATGCAAAAAGATGTGCCATGAAAACAGAAATTTAAGAGGCTGGAGTGACTATGTTAATATTAGAAAAACGTAGATTTTAGAAAAGATTTATTAATAGAAAAATAGGGACATTTCAAAATGACTAAAAGTTTATTTTATACATTGGATATACATAAGAAATACAAAAAATATGTACCAAAGAACAGCCCCAAACTAGGGTAAGCAAAAATTGACAAATTTGAAAAGAGAAATAGACAATTCAACAACTGTTGGAGATTTCATTAATCCCCTGTCACTGATTTAGAGAACAATTAAAAAGAAAATTAGTAATAAAGAAGTTTTGGACAATACTATCAACCAATTTGTATTAAGTGAAATTTCATATCTTTTTTTTTTTTTTTTTAAAGATTTTATTTATTTATTTAACAGAGATAGAGACAGCCAGCGAGAGAGGGAACACAAGCAGGGGGAATGGGAGAGGAAGAAGCAGGCTCATAGCGGAAGAGCCTGATGTGGGACTCGATCCCGTAACACCGGGATCACGCCCTGAGCCGAAGGCAGACGCTTAACCGCTGTGCCACCCAGGCGCCCCGAAATTTCATATTTCACCCAATAACGGCAAAATATACATTCTTTTAAAAAGCATATAGACTATTTTCCAGGATAGATCAAGTATCAAGATATAAAACAAGCCTAAATACATTTTAGGTGATTAAAAAAAATCAAGTATCAATAAAAATATTAATAAAACAAAAAACTGGCTCCTTGAAAATGAGTAAAATTCAAATTTAGGAGACTCTCTGGGAATGTGTGTATCTATATCTATATATCTATATATCATCTATATATCTATATATGTTCCTAGAAAATGTGTATATATATATATATATATACACACACACACACACACACATATATATACACAAGCACAAATTAGCACTGGAAAGGAAGTGTATAGAACACGATTACAGACACTGAAGGAATTAAAAGTATTATTAGAGATTAGTACAAACAACTTTATGCAACAAAATTAGACAACTTCAGTTAAATGGACAAATATCTGGAAAAGTCAAAATCTCTGTAGTTGATTCAAGGAGAAATAAAAACATCAATAAACTTAGAAGTAAAGAAATTCAATTAGTAAATAAAATGTTTCCACAAAAAGCCCAGGTGCTGATGTTTCACTAATTAGTTTAATAAATATTAGCAAACTATATCCAGAAAGATACAAAATCAATTACACAGCATCACCAAGTGAATTTATAAAATAGGCAAATAATTTGAATAGATATTTTATAAAATAAGATGTATGGATGGTCAAAGAACACAACAGGATGCTCAGCATCATTAATCATTAGGGAAATACAAATTAAAATTACAATGAAATACCACTACACACCACTATAGAGTAATTATAGTGATATAAACTGCCAATACCAGGTGTTGCCAGTGTAGTAGAGAAAGCAGTACCCTTATACCTTGCTGGGGGGAATGTAAAGTGGTACTGCCATTTTGAAAAACAGTTTTTGTTTGTTTGTTTTGTTTTGTTTTAAAGGATGAGTACATATTTACTCTGTGAACCAGGAACCCATTCCTATGTATTTACCCAAGAGAACTGGCATCTTACACCCACACAAAGATCTGTCTGTTTATCTTTATAGCAACATCATTCAAAAAAGCTGAAATTAGAACTAGCCAAAAGGATAATAACTGGTGAATGGATAAACAAATGAAGTATATAAGGGTATACTTTTTGGAAATAAAAAGGGACAATATACCCTACAACATTCATAAGCCTCAAAAATTCTACAGCAAGAGAAATAAAACAGAAGAAAAAATATAATTTACATGAGTCCATTTACATGAAATTTCTAGATGAAGCAAAACTTATAGGCATTAAGCAACCAGCATAACTGGGGGTGGAACAGATTCTGGGACTGGGGATGGGAGCAGCTATCAACTGTCACTGGGTGTGAGGGTACTTTTTGAAGCAATAAAAATGTACTGGAACTCTCTCCTAATGGTCACTGAATGCTTTTTCATTGAACAGTACAGTTAAAATAGATCAATTTTGCGTTAGTACATTAGGCTTCAACCAAGCTGTTAACAAAAAAGGGCAAAACTTAAATATGTCAAGAAAAAATATACATATATGACACATAATTAGTATGTGTCATATTTTCCATTCCAGAAAGATATTCTTTTTTTTTTTTAAATTTNTAAGATTTTATTTATTTATTTGACAGAGATAGAGACAGCCAGCGAGAGAGGGAACACAAGCAGGGGGAGTGGGAGAGGAAGAAGCAGGCTCATAGTGGAGGAGCCTGATGTGGGGCTCGATCCCATAACGCCGGGATCACGCCCTGAGCTGAAGGCAGATGCTTAACCGCTGTGCCACCCAGGCGCCCCCAGAAAGATATTCTGATAAAGCACAAGCTCAAGCTTTGTAGGTCCTTCTGATNTAACGCCGGGATCACGCCCTGAGCTGAAGGCAGATGCTTAACCGCTGTGCCACCCAGGCGCCCCCAGAAAGATATTCTGATAAAGCACAAGCTCAAGCTTTGTAGGTCCTTCTGATCTTCTTAATAACAATAGCTAACATTTAGTGAATGCTTAATATGTGCAATGTATTATCTTATTAAATCTTCCCTACAACCTCTTGAGGTCTGTACTATAAATATCCTCAATTTGTAGATGGGGACATAGAAATATAGAAGTCAAACAGTTTGCTCAAGGGAGTAAGTGAGGAGCAAAATTTCCAATTCAGATGTGTCTAAGTACAGAACTGAGCTCTATGTCTCTATACTTTGTGTCTCCTTCTTAATCACAGGAAAATAAGCACTAGACATAGAGGTGAAAATTACTAAATTATTATTTTAAAATTGTAGATGTTCCATAGGAAGATCCTCTGGTCACACGATTGATTTCACTCAATCATTTATGTACCCCGTATACCTCCAAACAGGGTATGATTTCCTGAGCTATATACTATGTGATTGATTCCATACAATTTTGGAGATAATAAAAGTTCTAGTCAAGGTCACTACAATATACAAAATTGTACCTCTTCATTCATTGCCTTCTCAGTTCTACAGCAAAGGATGCTTTTATAATTTGAGGATGACAAACAAGCAGCTGCGAAAAGAATCAGCTACCATTTTGTAAGGCGATAAGGAATAACCCTCAGAAGCCCACCACCTTTGAATGGCAACTGCAACTTTCTTCATACATACCTGAGGACTTACTGTTTTAGCTCTATGCTTCCCTCCTTTCTTGTTTTTATCTCAGTGTGTGATTCTTCCTTTCTATGTTTCTTCTACTCCACTAGGTCAGAAGTAAGATACCAATCTTTAAAATAGCTCTGCTTGAGGAATTTTCTGGCTAGGAAAATTAAATTCAGCCTCCCTAACTTTTTCCCTTAACTTCCTACTTGCTACCTAATTTATGACTGCCAGTACCTAAGTAGGTCCTGTTCACAGTGCTAGAGAAATCCCAAGGTGCCCTCATGATGCTGGCCGTCTCCACATCTGGTCTGACCACTGTAAACTCCACTATGCTTAACTTCTGTTCCACTTCTACCTCACAGACGGGACCCTTGGCCTATCTACTGTTATCATTCATTTTGGACAGTACAAAGTTTTATGATGATAATCTATATATTTCTATTCCCTGACTTTTGTCTAATTTTTACTTACCTTTTGCTTTCTTGACCCTCTACCGTATTTACTCTCACTATCATTTTCGTTGATTCTAATTTATCATTAAAATTTTTAAAAATACTTCTTTTTAAAAATAATTATATTCCCTATTGCCTATTTAAAAATTATGTGAATCTAGGGGTGCCTGGGTGGCTCAGTGGGTTAAGCGTCGGACCCTTGACTTCGGCTCAGGTAATGATCTCAGGGTTGGATCTCAGATCCAGTCCTGCATCACATAGGCTCTGCACTGGGCACGGAGCCTGCTTGAGATTCTCTCACCCTCTGCCCCTGCCCCTGCTCTCTCCTTGAGATCACAATCTTCAAAAAAAAAAAAATTAGTGAATCTGATTCTTTTTAAAAATATTTAAGATTTTTATTTATTTGAGAGAGAGAGAGAGTGGAGAGAGAACAGGCATGAGAGGTGTGGGAGGGTAGAGGGAGAGGGAGAAACAGGATCCCCGCTGAGCAGGGAGTCCTACACAGGGCTGGATCCCAGGACCCCGGGATCCTGACCTGAGCCGAAGGCAGACGCTTAACCGTCTGAGCCACCCAGTCACCCCTGATTCTTGGTTTTTTTTGTTCAAACCTGTTTTATGTCCCTTATATTTTATTAAAAATTAGGTGATTCTGAATTTTTGTCATTTTTCTCTCAAAGTAATAAAGGACCTAATTAGCTTATAGATTTATTTATGTTAATATAGCATTTCTTCATTTGTGTTGGCCATAGGCCATAAGTTGTAGAACTGCCATCCTACCCCATACTACTTATTAGGATCAAAACCGCTCTATTGCAAAATAACTATTTTGCTAGACTTTATAATTCTTTCTGTAACAATATGCAATCATTTCTTCTCTAAACATATAACTCTGAATTTCCAAAGACATTATTATAATCATATCAAATATATGAAAAGATGTATTTAAAAAGAATCAAGTTAGAGCAATAATTCTTAAGCTGGGTGTGTGTGTATGTGTGTGTAGGCGCATGCACTTTCATATTATTTTGTTATTAGATATCCACCAAAGCATATAGAAATGGGTATAATATTATGCTAATTATGACCTAGAATATATAGCTTGTTTCATAGATTACATGATGATATTTACAGTTCTAAAAGTATATGTTCCATGAATGATTATTTTTACTAGAATTGTCTTCTTTTTAGCCTCAATGTCAGGAAGATCTACTCAAAACCCAAATTTTAATTTAGTTTTTTTTTTTTAAATTTTTTAAAAGATTTTATTTATTTATTTGAGAGAAAGAGACCAAAGAGTGAGAGGGAAAGGAGAAGCACACTTGCCACTGAGCAGAGAGCCTGATGCAGGGCTCAATCCTAGCACCCTGAGATCACGACCCAATCCAAAGGCAGACACTTAACTGACCGAGCCACTCAGGCACTCCTCAAATTTTAGTTATTAATAAGCAGCTGAAACAAAACAAACTACTTAATTTTAGCTCACATAGAATAAAAAGCTTCAGGTATCTTTAGGCATCCCCTCAGGGGTGAGCTGGTGTTACAAGTTAAAAAATCAGACTTGGAGAAAGGATACGAGATCTGTAATCTTGATTCTATGCTCCCAAATTTATGTGGCTTTAGTAAGACATTTAAATTCTTAGACTTTATTGCCTCATACTTAGAATGAGAGTGATTAGGACAGTGTTATAGAATAGCAGTCCTCAGACTTTGGTGTCGAAAAGAAAAAAAAAAATCCAGTAAAAGTTACTAAGAACAAAAACAAAACAAAAAGTAGATTCCTCCAGCCCAATCCTCAAATTCTCAAAGATTTTGACTCAGTGGTCCTCGATGAAACATTTTAGGTGACTCTGACAGAGATGAAATTTGACTTTGAAGAATGCTTCATACTCCTGTGAAGAGTCAATGAATAAATAAAATAACTTGGCACATAATAGGTGCTTGCAAAGGAATTATACCACCAGGTTATAGACTATGTAAATTATGGAAAGACACTAAAATAATGAATCAAGGGAATCCTGAGGGTACAGTCCACAATATTGGTTACTGAGGATTACACCATTTTAAAGATGCATTTACGGGGCACCTAGGTGGCACAGTCGTTAAGCATCTGCCTTCGGCTCAGGGCATGATCCCAGCGTTCTGGGATCGAGCCTCACATCAGGTGATTCTTCCTCTCCCACTCCCCCTGCTTGTGCTCCCTCTCTCACTGGCTGTCTCTGTCAAATAAATAAAATCTTTAAAAAAAAATTAAAAAAATAAAGATGCATTTATATGGAATAGGTACTAAACAAGGCATTTAAAAAAATTCCAAAATCTTAATTTCAAAGGTATTATAATATGTAGACCAATGCTATTCTGATAATGACAAATCAGAAGAAATACAATAATGATGACAGGACAAAATTTAGGTATTAAAGAAATAGAGATAATCAACTAAGTCATAATTAATAGAGCCATATAAACATAAATCATTCAACCTTTAGTTTAAATGTAATCAAACAAATATAACAATGGAAAATATGACACAATTATTCTGAAAATTCGTTAAGAACTGATACATACACAGATGCTTCTAAAGACAAATTATTATGGACAAATTTTTACAAAGGAAAGAAATAAAGTTTATTGTTAAGGAGATATAGATACTTAGAGAAAGAATCTTCTTCATTAATAATAAAAGTCATGCATAATAATGCAAGTTAAAATAATTTTAATGATTAATTTTACATCTATTAATGTAATAAAAATCATTAATTGGTTTGCCAGAGTTTGTAGAGGCATATACATGTTAAATCTTGTTAGTGGGTTGTAAATCTCCTCAGTTATTCTGGAGACCAATCAAATAATATATGCTAAAGCTTATGAAATACTTATTGAAAAAAAGGCATAGAATGTTCTCAGGTCAATATTTTAGAAATACATCCCAATGAAACAAACATCTTAAAATATGAAATGCTGGTCACAAAAGTGCATAATCAAAAAAAAAAAAAAAAGCAAGAAAAAAGAAAAGAAAAACCCTTGTAGCAGCCTACCCAGTGGACAACTGAAAAATCACAGAAGGTAAATGTTTATTTAAATGAATGAATGAAGTTGATGGAAGACAATGCAGCTATTAGAAAAATCAAGCATATTCTTAGAAAAAAATATTCTTAAGAATAACTGGTATATTGATTTAATATGTCAAAACACCAACTATTTTAGATCTCTAGTTATAAAGTCTATGCTTTTTTCACACTTAATATCTAAAATATTTGGCGAACACTTTAAAACTTTCTTAAATTGTGTATAATGATGTGTAAGATATTTCAGAAAAATAAGTTCTAGGGGTAAAACACTACTTTGGAATTCTCACCTCAAAAATACCAATTAAGACTAGATTGTATGTTTCCTGGCTGGGTTCATCCTTCCTAGGATTAAAGTGAAATTTAGGACTAAGCAATTGATTGCTTCACATGA
This sequence comes from Ailuropoda melanoleuca, assembly GCF_002007445.2. Classification (NCBI taxonomy): domain Eukaryota; kingdom Metazoa; phylum Chordata; class Mammalia; order Carnivora; family Ursidae; genus Ailuropoda; species Ailuropoda melanoleuca. Next base: position 45,725,163 of record NC_048227.1, read on the forward strand.
TTTATTAATTTTGGTGAAGCAATTAGCTTGTTTATTGTTTTCACTGAATCAATTAGATGTTGGAAAAATTAACCAAATTCATTATTTGTTTGCTGACCTTGCCTTAATTAATCATTTCCACATTCTTCCCTAGTTTTTTCCAGGTGGAAACTGGATCTCAATCACAGAAATCATGTGAGGATATATAAAGTGGAAAATAAAAAGTACTTTTAGTTCAGTTGATATTTTTTGTTACATACATCTAGACCTTGAGATATAATGAACTGAAAATAATAGTAGTAATAATAATAATCATCATCATCATAATAATTACAAGCACTTAACAATGTTCATCATAGTTTTGCTATGACAAAAATCTGGTACTTCATACTTGGCTGAAAAGGCAGCATGACTTCAGGGAAAAGAGTAACCAAATCTTAGGAAGTATTGTAATTCCTACATATTATGACACACCAGAGTCTCTAATCCATTCACAATAAGCAATGCAGTTTTGTTCATGATAGCAAATAACAATTTAGCAAGAAATGCTCCTGATCCGATTATTAGTATCTGAACATAAGAAATCATTGTATTTTGATGTCATACATTTTGTCTTAAAAGAAAAAAAAAATCTATGTTGCATTAAAGGAATATGTCTAGAACAAAATCTTCTACAAGGCTATCAGTGGATTAAGCTCTCCTACTACAATTGTAACATTCCTTTTTGTTCCCAATGTTAAAATATACAGGTGGAGAAAGAGAACTTAACAAAGCAAAGGAAAAGATCTATCTCCATATATCTCTCTGTAAAAAATTTTCCCTTTTAAGGGTAGTTAGGCTTTTCAAATGGCACTGGTTCTATTAGCATTGGATGGATGTTGATGTAAAAATCTAGGAGCCAGAGCTATAGCAACAAATTTCCTAAGGCTATTTATGATAGGACTCCCATCATGTGACCCCCCCCAAATTACCAGTGATATCTAATAAACTCAAGAATATTACTGATGCCAAAGTACAAATTGTTCATTTTTTCCCTCTTCAGTTCTTTTTTTTTAAAGATTTTATTTATTTAAGAGAGAGAGAGAGAGAATGTGTGCATGGTGCATGCACTAGCAGGGGGGAAAGGCAGATGGAGAAGCAGACTCCCTGGGCTGGATCCCACGACCCTGGGATCATGACCTGAGCCGAAGCAGATGCTTAACAGACTGAGACACCCAGGAGCCCCCTCTTCTGTTCTTAAAGGAGGATATTTTTGGACTCAGTAAGGTTAAGCAGGAATGGAAGTCTGACGTCCTTTTTGTCACTAGGTAACATAACTGACTGTTCCTTGGTACAGAGCAGGATTTGGGAGGGAAAGTCTTAAGAAGCTTTTGCCTAAACCACTAAACCAGTTAGGTTCAGTTGAGAACAATCGTGACAATCATGATACTTAAGAGCCTAAAGAAAGATGATATCTACCACGTTACCCCAATAAAAATTGACAACTTCTGATAGGATAGATTCTCTGTATTCTCAAGAATTTACGATTTTTGAGCCAAAACAGTTATCAATAATAAAGACCTGTGTGGTAGTGAAACTAGAAGAGAGAATATGAAAATATTCAGTCTTAATCTGCTTGATCAGATCTGTAAAGGGAAAAAATATAGTGGGGAAATCATTGATGTCCTTTCGTATTATTATTGATCTCCGATGTGTTTTGAAGAAGAGACTTAGTTCCAGTTTCAACTAAGAATCAACTACTTAGAGCTGGGGGTGGAGCCAGGGGGCAGTGGTGGTAAAGAAGAAAAGGACTACATTACTTCCATTTGAGAATGAAGTAACTGGAATTTCAGGTGTGCCTTCTCCAGTTAAGTATCTTCCAAAAAACTTTAGGTGAAAATTTTATAGATACCTCTCATGTGATATTTGCATTTTATTGACATAAATAAATATGCCCCTAATAGCTGCTGATATATTTTTAATGACATGCATTTCATTAGCACACGTTTGCAAAATCATTCCACATGTATGTTATAAATATTTTGGCATGCATATGGAATTCAGAGCACTTTGTAGTAACTCTAGTGTTCACAGAATGGAAGTCACTACTCCAGATCTTCAGCAAGGAAAGATTTTGCAAAATAAAACTAATTTGAAGTGTCTATTCAAAACAAGTTGAGGAGGCGCTTTAAAAAACTTGTTTCTTAGCACAAATGAAATAATCAAACTAGAAGACCTTATTAAATAATGAATATTATACAAGTAAGGAAATAGAAGTTTGGAGAGAGGTGCGGTGCTCTGTATCATGAATGGATGGAAGAGTGAATGTCTGGGGGATAACTGAAGAGTGGAAGCACAAATGCAGGAAGTCTAAATAGTATAGCATGCGTGCTATATGGATTTGAAGCACGAAAGTACAATTTTATAAGGAATGCCTAATGTAAGATTTTGAACTATACTATGGATAATTTTATAAATTCTCTACTTACATCCTTCTGAAATCTTCAACGTTTTGATTATAGAATCTTTGCATAGGTGATTTTCTTTCTTTTTTTTTTTTAAAGATTTTATTTATTTATTCGACAGAGATAGAGACAGCCAGTGAGAGAGGGAACACAAGCAGGGGGAGTAGGAGAGGAAGAAGCAGGCTCATAGCAGAAGAGCCTGACGTGGGGCTCGATCCCATAACGCCGGGATCACGCCCTGAGCCGAAGGCAGACGCTTAACCGCTGTGCCACCCAGGCGCCCCTGCATAGGTGGTTTTCTAATATAAATGTTCTGGTTTGGCAAGAGCAAAAATAAGCTTTCTTTGGGAACAGTCTAGAAATGATATCAGACATGACTGAGTAGAGGCATTTCCATATTCTTCTACTACTTGGTACTGAAGAGTGGAGCCAATGGTTGATATTCATAAATAGCACTGTAACCTGCCACTGGTAACTCTCATGGATCTTTTTTGCTCTTTTATCAGTGGGAGGAGTCAAGCGAAAGCAAACATTTCAAAGCCTAAAGAGAGTCCAAATGAAAGTAAAGGACTCCATCTCTTTAAGAGCATTGTATGAAAATTCAACACCTTCATGCCAAAAAAGGTAAATAAAATAGAATGCAACATAGTCAAAATTTATGAATTTTAAGGTAAAAGCCTCTGTTGCAAAATATAGTAATGTGTGAATTATATCTGATACAAATAAAAAATATGTATATGCATGTAAATCTATTATTATCTAAGTAAGAGTACATCATTTCGCAGATACCCTTTACCATGGATAGACATGCACCTTTCCTGTTGTAATCTCAATCTTTTAGGAGAAAAAAGTTATCTAAGAGGGAGAAAGAACAATTTTTTTTATAGATGTAGTTCTATATTAGACTGTGTGTACGTTATGACATTCATTCAAGGGAACATTTTTTTTTTTTTTGACGTGTTGTCAAGTGAAGTTGAAAAGATAAACAGAAAGGCTTATATTTACCAGGAAGATTTGCCTCACTAGAAATATGGATAGATTCTAGAGGTAAATATAAAGAGGATTTTAGACTGAGAACCATTTACAAGTATAGTCTGAGGAAAATTAGAAGGAGCCTTAAAGTCTTATTGAAACAGTCCTAATGGAAATCATTTGCAAAAGAACAAAATGGGGTGCTCTTTTGATGATGTACTATTGTCACTTGGTCAGTGATTCTCCAGAAAGTGCACTGGGAATACCCAGGGGAGTTTTAAACTGTATTTGCTCAACTCCCACCTCAGAAATGCTAATTCAAAGGAACTGGAATAAGAAAAGAGGTGACTGGTAGGTGCATAAGGAAACGCTAGTTTATGCTTATAAGGTTATTTCAACTGTTATTTCTCCTCCAAATGGAGGACCTTTGATTTGACCTCAAGGTCTCAAAGAGAATTAGCTAATTTTTTAATCAGAATTACATTCAGTGACAGTTAAAAAATAAGAAAGTTTTGTTCTGTTTTGGTTTTAAAACACCTCATAACATAGAATATTGAACTTAAAACACCTTTTTTTTTTTTAATTTGAAGTAACAGATTACTCAGATCATGCTTTGGGGCCTGGAAGTATAATGTGTACTTCCCTTCCTTCCTCCTCCTTTATCTAGATGGGAGTGTCAAATGTCTGACATACTGAAAACTATTTGTTTTCCAGTATTTTTGCTGGCAGTATCATTCATGAAATTATAGAGATTGCAAGGAAAGCAAATGTTTTACTAAAAATATTAAATATTCATATCTGCCTATGTTATATCAACCTCTATAATGTCTCTGTCCAAAAGGTGAAAGGACTGCCATTTGGTACAAATCGTGAGACTTTTAATCCTCAGTCACACTATTCTTAGTGCTCCAAATCCATTGTGTCATCTGATGTCAATATGCAGTAATTTTCATAAAAAAAGTGATGGGTTGTACAGAAAAGAGCATAGGATATTAAAAAAAAAAAGGCCAACTGTTTAGCCCTACTTATGTGTCCTTTCTTCATGAATCTCATAAATATGCCTTAACAGATTTGAGCTTCACTTTCCTCACTAACGAAATGCACTTAAAATATACTCCTCACCTACAAGGAGCTCCAAAATATGATGCATAAAATAAATAATATATATATACTACGTTTGTGTTTCTAAAACATTTTAACATACATTATATAAAAAATATGTACTTATTTCATGAACTGTAGAATACTCACATTCTTGTTTTTCATATAAGAATGCTATTAATATTGCTTCCATGCTCCTTTTCCATAAAAACAAACCATCAAATTGTCACTTTCTAAATGGTTAAATGAGATCTTTCATCTCTACTGTCTGCTCCTATAACATGTACTATCTCAGAGGACTTATCTATAGATACTTCCTAGCCCTACAGCATTAATAAAAACTCTTATATTTGTTTATGACTTCATTCTTCATCATTTTCACTTACATTTTTGCACTGATTTTCCATAGTGATCTATGAAATGGGTACAACCCAAGATTCCTCCATTTTGAACATGCAGAATCTGAGGTCCAGAAAAGCTGAGTGACACACGATAAGTGATAATAAAGACTGAAGTAGAGGTTTGCTGAATCCTAATCAAATGCTTTTTCCCCTAAACTTAATTTAGAGCAAACTTCAAAGTTTTTATTGTGGTACTGAGAGTGTTCCAGGATTTATACCCTATCATTTCAGGAATCAGATTCTTTGAAGCCTCTGTAAATTTCTCAAAGTTATTAATTAGTATAACATAATATGGTAGAGCATTGTATCAGTAAATAAGATTTACTCAGTGATTTTCAGTTGTCAAAAAAAATTTTACATGCTTATTAGTTTGTAGTCACAATGGTGCAAAGTATGTTCAAACTGTAAGACCAAATCATTCAGAAAGACCCTCCCATATACTCTAAATTTATATGCATCATATACAAAGATTTGCCTTTTGAAATAATGGTCAGATTCTCACTCAAAAAACTTCAGTACCTCTAGAAAATATATCAATAGCCTTTTAAACCTTTCACCATAAATAACAATTTTCTTATAATGAAGCTAATTTGGCCCATAAAATAGCACCCCATTGCCATGAGGAGTTTGGCATCACTCTATTGATCACTCATGCATTTATATATAATTTTTCAAGTATCTATTATGGGCCTATGTAGCCTAGAAGGCTAAATATCTGGGATAAAATAATGACAAAGACACAGTTTATACTCCAAAAAACTTAAATAGTAGAAGAAAATATAGACAAGAAAATTGATAACTTTATACAATGCAAATGAATAAGTGTTCTCACATAGATAAGTAAAGGGTAGTTAAGGGGGAACACAGAAAGAGTACCGCTAAGGCAAGCTTACAAGGGCAGGGAAGTCTTCTCTAAGGAAAATACATTTGAACTGAGATCTGAAGAATGAATAGGATAAAATAGAAGAGAGGAAAACATTTCCAGAAGTATAAACAGGAGGTATAAAAGTATGATGAAGGAAAGAAGGAAAACATGACTTTTTTTGAAAAAATGCAAGTTGTTTATATGACAACAGACTAGTAAGGTAAGAATGCTAGAAAGTCAACTGAGGAGGTGGGATGGGGCCAGGCTTTTAGATTACTAGTAGGCAAAGTAAACAGCTGAAAGAAAGAAAAGAAAAAAAAAAAAGAAAAAAGAAAAGAAAAGAAAAGAAAAGAAAGAAAGAAAGAAAAGAATAGAAAAGAAAGAAAGAAAGAAAGAAAGAAAAGAAAAGAAAAGAAAAGAAAAGAAAAAAGAAAAGAAAAAAAAAAAAAAGAGAAAGAGGTATCACTGAAAGGATGCTGTTCCCAATGTGACTGCTAGTATTTCAATATATAAATTTTTGTGGGGACACATTTCAACCCACAGCAGAGGAACAAGATCATCTACAACTGTCTTTACTGAAGTGTTCTTTTCACTGAGGGTCCCAGATTGCCATCACTGCAAGTCTCTTACATACCTTTGTGATCTGCAAAATTCATGGCACAACATCATAAATTTCTCTTTTACTGGAGGTTATGTGTTTTTATTCAACAGTCTATATGGCTTTCCGTGCTTAATTTTCTCTGCAAATATCTGTAGCACTCTGTAATTTACTAAATCTATTATGTACTTCCATTAAGGAACTTTAATACAGATAGTGGTAAAAGTGTGATATAGGTAAAGCTTTCCCTGACTGTTCACTCAATGTTTATGATGACCCTTTATTCACCTTTTGAACTGTCCTTTTTATAATGACTGAAGAATATGTATACATTTCATCATCAGCAGAGTGTGACAGAGAACAAAGAAACCAGGGTGAGACTCTTTCAGGACCCAGCCAGTGAAGTACAAGCTAAATTTCCTCATTTTTCCTGTGCATAATGAATGTTTAAAACTTTTAGTAACTGTAATATTCTAACTATAAGTTTATTAATACTGATTGTATTTCATAGGAAAATGTAGAATATCCAAAAAAATAATTCACTTATAATCTCTATTTAGGATAAATACTAAAATGATCACATCTGCTTATTTCCAGTTTTCAAGTCTTCCGACTTCTCTCCTTCCTCACCCTCTTTCTTATTATCACACCCTTCCCACATAATTACATATTATTTATATCCATTGTTTCCCCCATATACCATCCATCATGAGCATTTCCTGATGGCAGATGAATTACTGGAATCAGAGTTTGGCTGAGAGAAACAACAGCAATAGCAACAAAAAAGTCTGTCCCATTACAATCAAAATGTTATCCTACCTGGAAGAAGTTAGTCTACAAGCTGTATATGATTTTCCTAGTGTCAGATAGGATCCTTCTATCTTGTTCTCCATAGAAAGCTTCCATTGCCAAGGTTATTACATGGTCAGATGGCTCTGTATCTCTAACCAGTATATGTTTGTCAATATGGGAGTTGTCCTCTTTAACAATATGTAAAATTTCACTCACTCTCCTCAATCTGAAAGTGAACACATCCATGCTCACTTAAAAATCTTGCCTAAATGCTAGCCTAAGGTCAGCACTTTGTGACTTACTTTATAAACAACTGTGTCTACGCAGAATGACACCATCCTACATTGATATCAATAACTTCAACTGTAGGAAGATTCTTCCATTAGTAAGTTTATGCTAGTTACTGTTAAATAAATATTCAAAAATTTTCCATATTTAGAATATATACTCTTTAATTATTAGAGTTTAGACACCAGAATCTGTAACCATTTAAAATGTATTACTGAAATATAATAAACAACTTTACAAAGCACAATTTTTGAAGGACGATGGAAAAGTAGATAACTTTACTAAGGCCAGGGCCTTTCAGTTAGTTTGATACAAAGATTGTCAAACTTTCACTTTCGTGGTGTTGAAGAACACAATATTATTACTAAGGCAAAAGTCTGCCATATTCTGTGCACCAAATATATAATTTATTGAAAAAAAAAGTTTAAAAAATATTTACAACACTTTTTACAGATCTACCTTTAGAGCATATATTAGCTACTGGTATTTCCTCATGACAGGGTGACAAAGGACAACTCTATATTTCTTTAGATAGTGTGCAAACTAGCTGTGAGAAATAATAATAGATTCGTCCCCCAAACTACAAGCACAAAGCCCACCATGTTAATAATGAAAAGTCCTGTAGAAAATAAAAATATTGAGGAAAGCACCATTCTGTGTTTTGATAGTCACATGACATTTTAACCTGCATTTAAGAGTTTTGTCTTGTTTAATCCAAATTTCCATGTTTATTTGTTTATTAAAAAAAAAAAACTTTCACACAGAGTCACCTTGTTGTTTTGCGAGACATCATTTTGGGAAATTATAAGTTACATAAATATTACCAGGGAGTCTGGTTCTCTTCACCAGCTGTGCCTTAAGTGCTTGTGAGGCATTTGCAAAGTACATAAAAGTAATGCCCTGAGTTTTTATAATTTTAAATTTCATTTTTAGCAAGTTTTTGTACATTTCTTTTCTAATAACTGCCAAATTTGTCACCATTGCATTTAAGTAACTGTGTTAAATATTTAATAATTGTGTTAATTATACATCATAATGTATGTAACAATTTGCTTTTTCCTACTTGTTCTGGTAAGCATTTATTAACAACCAACACTGTGCCAGGCTATACAGACAAACATCACCTTGCCCTCAAACAGTTACACAATTCAATAGTTACACAAACAGAAATAAGAAAGTGAAGTAGAGAAATGCATGGCTTCAGGACACCTGATTATTTGAATATGCACAATATTTGAAAGGCAATAGCTTATTCTTATGCCCTGAGTTCAGATTCACATTTAAGAATCAATTGTTCACTGAACTATAGTCTAGTCCTTCACAGTCAATTTCTTTCTTTTTTTTTTAAAGATTTTATTTATTTATTTGACAGAGATAGAGACAGCCAGTGGGAGAGGGAACACAAGCAGGGGGAGTAGGAGAGGAAGAAGCAGGCTCATAGGGGAGGAGCCTGATGTGGGGCTCAATCCCACAATGCCGGGATCATGCCCCGAGCCGAAGGCAGACGCTTAACCGCTATGCCACCCAGGTGCCCCCAGAGTCAATTTCTTATAATTATTTTGAAACAGTCTAATTTGGTAATAATTAAACTGTTAGGAGGTGTTCTGATACCTTTAATACAGTTGTGTAAAATTTTAAGAAATACACAACCTCTAAAAATACACCCATACGTACAAAAATCCTATTGGGTTGCAAACTTCAAAATGCTTTATTTAAGGGATGTTTTATCATCTACATTTTCATAGAGGGAAATGAGTCTCAAAAAGGCCAAATATCTTATTTGTGAAAATCATCTGATAGATGATAAATGGGAATTCAAACCCAAGACCTCTAAGCCTTTGTCTAATTATTTTTTTCCCCAGACCACAGCTGCCTTTTTCCTCATACACCTGATATTAAACTTTTGTTTTTTTGTTAGAAAAATGTTTTTTGCAGTCCTTTCTCAAGTTAACTAAATAAACAGCAATTTAGATTAACTTTATTGTTAAAACTAGATATAAAAAATTATTTGGTAGAGAAAATGGTTAAAGAATTAAATGCTTTTAGAATTTGTTAATTTGAGCTATACAGTTCCCACAGCATTTCATTTGTTAGAGCATCATTTTGTTTTTTTTTTTTTTTCTGGGCTATTTGTGGAATAATATTTCAACCAACACTTGTTCCTAGGATGCTCAGGTATGGTTCAAGCTGAAGAGATAGCACAGATTATTATGGATATGTTAGAGTTAGCTATTAAGGCTTACCATGGATATGTTAGAGTTAGCTAGTAAGGCTTACCACTTTTGCCACTGAGTCAGGTGATATCTAAAGACTTTCTTTTTCTCCAGCTACCCTTAACTAAGGCCTCCAAAGACAAAAAGACCATAACAATTTTAGATTGTCAGTTGGCCTTATATGACTTTTTTTTTCACCTTTCAATATTTATGAGATGACAGAACTAGAATAAAGTTGACTTTTGCTATGAGATCTATGTCTTACAGTCTTCTAGAAAGTTTATAGATTAATGTTCTTTTAACATTGCTATATGTAAAAGGCCACAAGATACAGAGTAAAATCACAGTTCTACCACCACAAAATACGTGAAGTTGTAAACATTCTTTAGCTTCAAAAAAGTTTTTTTTTTTTTAACCTGTACAATAAAAGATAACAATGCTTATTTAAGAGGGTTGCAGTGAGGAAAGAAATAAGTACAATCATAGTTTTAGTCTTTACGTGCAGGTATGGTGGTTGTGGCTGGCATTTAATAGATATTAAGTAAAATTCAGTTTCCACGAATCTTTTTAAAGCTATCCTCTCTCCAAGTGCTTTGGTTATAGACTATTACAGAAAAACTCTTCACCACAATTTTCTGTATAGATTTATTGGCTAAATCTCCTGGAACTCACCATACCCTCAAAATGAGAGTATGTCTGCTGCAGCTACTAAAAGGAAGTCAGTTCCTGCTATTCCTATACTCAATATATCAGAACAGGCTCAAAAAGAGTAGTGCCTATTTTGTATTAAAATATATACACAAGGGGCACCTGGGTGGCTCAGTCATTAAGCGTCTGCCTTTGGCTCAGGCCATGATCCCAGTGTTCTGGGACGGAGCCCTGCATCAGGCTCCCCACTTGGTGGGAAGTCTGTTTCTCCCTCTCACACACCCCTTGCTTGTGTTCCCTCTCTCGCTGTATCTCTCTGTCAAATAAATAAATAAAATCTTTAAAAAAAAAGGGGGATTTAAAAAAATAAAATAAATAAAATAAAATATACACACAAACTTCACAATGAGTGGAGAATCTGTTTTACATTGGATTACATAGAGTTTTTGTTTGCTTACAGTACCTGCCAATTTGTGTTTGTTTTGAGGTGAGAGTTAGTCCACATTGCTGATGATATTGTAATACGATTTTTAAAAATTCAGAAATATACTTAAAGTATGTCCAGAGTTTTTAAATTAACTTTTAAAAAATTTAGACAGTTTTTTTAGAGAAGTTTTAGGTTCACAGCAAAATCAAGAGGAAGGTACAGAGATTACTCATGTGTTCCCCGCCCCAACATATGTAGTCTTCCCAATTATTTACATCCTCCACCAGAGTGGTACATTTGTTAGAACTGATGAACTTACATTGACACACTGTAATTAGATTACCATTCACTCTTGGCATTGTACATTCTCTAAGTTTGGATAAATGTATAATGACCTATACGTTTGGCATCATACAGAGTATATTCATTGCCCTAAAAGTACTACATGTCCTACCTATTCATCTCTCTCCCTCATCCCCTAGAAACTGCTGCTGTTTTTTCTGTCTCATAACTTTGTCTCTTCCAGAATGCCATAAAGTTGGAACATATGGTATGCAGCCTTTTTGAATTGGCCTTTTTCACTAAGTGATATGCAATTAAGGTTCTTCCATATCTTCTCATGACATCCATTTACTATTAAATGAGATGTTTTCATATTTATATTGGGTTTCTTATAGATAACATATAGCTTTTTTTCTCTTTGCTTTTCAATTTTTTGAGGATTCTATTAATATAACCTCTAGCTCAGAGAGTCTTTCCTCAGGCATGCAGTCTATCAACAAACCCATCAAAAAAATTCTTCACTTCTGTTAGTGTTTTTGATCGCTAGAATCTTTTTCTTTTATTCTTTCTTAGGATTTCTGTTTCTCTGCTTCCTTGTTCACCTGTTCTTGCATGCAGTCTACTTTACCCATTAGATCCTTAAAAATATTAATCATGGCTGTTTTAAATTCCTGGTCTGAGAACTCTAACATCTCTGCTATCTATGATCCTGATGCTTACCCTATCTCTTCAAATGTACAGTCCTATGATTAGATCTCCAGTCTTTTAGTGAGCCTGTTCCTCTGGACTGTAAGCTCAAGTCTTTCTTTATCTTAGTGTTTTGTTTTGTATTGGTTTTCCTCCCCTTCAATTGGATAGGATGACTAGAGTGGGCCAAAGTTGGTACTTGCCTTCATTCTACTTCGTTAGACTCTGATAATTTCCCGGTAGGTTAGGTTCTGAACCAACTAGTTTCCTTTGCGAGCAGGCCTTATGAAGAAAAACAAACCATTCTGGCATATATCAAAATAGCTCCTTTACCCATCCCCTGCCAGAAGGCAGAGGGGATTTTTCTCCAATATATATTGTGGGAAACCAGTCAAGCTTCTGGAGGTAAGTCTCACAAAACTGTGAGGGTGGAGGAGTTGATTGAGTCCCCCTGGAGTTTTTAACTCTCAGAATTATCCACACCGAGCCTTCTGTAATTCATCAATCATAGTTCAGGTATTCTTACTCCAGTACTATTTATCAGCTATTTCTGCTCATGCATCTTTGCTTTGGTAAGTTGTGATTCCCTGTATTCACTTGTCTAACCCCCCAATACTGGGGATATTAGTGTGCCCTATGTCCTCTCTTCTACTATGAATCTAAGATTTGTTGATTTATGTGTCCAGCTTCTTACTGCTGGGCTGGAGTGACTTCCAAGGGTGGCATCAGAAACCAGAAGTAATAAACTTTTCATTCTAAAATAGTTATTAATCATGTCCAGAGTTTTAAAGTGTTTATAAATTTTCATTTCCAGGAATATATCCTAGGGACTAAAAACATATATCCTAGGGAAAAAAAACATAAAAGAGCTATTAATTTACCAATTCATCCTTTTAAGTTTTAAGTGCCAGCTGCAATCCAGACATAGGTCTAAGTTCTCAGATAGAAAGATAATTGAAGTGAAACCTCTATAACCTTTATTCATCATGGACTCACCAAGTCAGGAACATGGCATGCTTTCCACTCCATGTTCCTTCGAGGAAAAACAATAACCCTTCACAAAATCTGATCTGGCCACAGTGGCTCACTTCAGTCATTAGGAACCCTCTTTCACATTTTCTAGATTCTTCACTCTGGCTCTTTCAAAATGCAACTGGTGTGTGTGTGTGTGGGGGGGTGTTGAGGATGGGGAGAAGGGCTGCCTAATATCTATTTTCTTTTCTTTTGGCAATAAAGGCAAGTTTCCTTTTGGGGGAATTGCTGCACATTCTTTGAACACAATCAGACTGAAGGCTGAAATACTAACCTAGGTGCTATGTTTGATCATGATGTTGAAATGATCCAGTCTATGCAGATAAATTGCTCTTTTTCCCTGGAATCCATTCTTGAACAGAGAAAGCTAAGCCAGCATTTGTGCTGGGATAAAACTGGAAATTAGTTGTTGTTCTGTTTTTTAACCTAGATCTTGGGTGGCCATGACCGCTGATTTTTATCCTGCTGCGTTTTCTAGACTTTGTATTATCTTTGTGTGTCTTGCTAAATGCTTAACATTGATTCCCTTCTGGTTTGAGTTACTCAGAGTGGATTTCTATTACTTTTAAAGAAGTAATGTTAATCAACATGTCCAGATTTAGTGTCTACTGTGCCTTTTTGTTCATTCTTGAGGGTTTTATTTTTATTTATTTTTTTCTTGATGTCTTCCAAGTAAACCATCATTGCTACCCCAAAGAGATTTAACTTGTCTTCCTCTGATTCTCTAGCCCAGAGCTCCTTCTTGGTCAGTTCCACAACTCCAGGTATAAAATACCTAGGCTGTGCTCTGGTCAGGGCAAACAGTGCCTTGTTGGAGATCTGTATTTAATGTATACTAAAACTTAATAATAATAATAATAATAATAATAATAATAATAAAATATAGCTATTCACAAAAGAAAGACATGCATTCTCCAAAAAAGCTAAAACAAATTTTAATATCATTTCCTGCCCCATCCCATGACCTTGCACTTAGCATTCTGGCCATACCAACCATTATCCCCAAGCAAATTGCTTCATTCTATGCACTTGCAACACCATTCACTCAGCCAGGATATCTTTTTCATCTCCTCCCAGTCTCTGCTTATAAACTCCATACTATATGCCTATCACAAGTGATCAGTGTATAACTATTTAGGGGATTCTTTAGTTATTTTCAAGGCACTGTGCTAGCTTTACACGGGTTATCACATTTAAGCTTCATAAAAACACAGTCGGTACTATACAGCCTATTTTATAGATGAGGAAACTGGCTTTGTGATACCGTGCAGTAGGGAAGTAACAAAAGTTGGATTTTGAATCAAAGCAGATGTAGCCTATAGATTGTGCTTCTAATGACTACAGTAAACAGACTTTTTATGTAGTCTGTGGTTATTTATGTGTCTACACTTAACTGTGTGTATATTATAATTACCTATCTACTGTTTTTGTTAAAGAACTTTGATTAAATAAGAACTTTTTCCTCCAGCAAATCTTATCTGACCTCATTAATATTTTTATTCATTTTCTCATCAGTACAGCAAGAGTATCACATCTTGTTTAGTTCTTATTTCATCCTAATTTTATTATATTTAGCTCTTTATATCTCTGCCATTTATATTAATCCTTAAGCTTCATAAAAGTAAGAAAAAGAGCAGGGAAAGTGTGGGATATATAGTAAAAGGCATGAGCCTCCAAGACAGGTATGGTTGGACAAAAATCCCAGACTTGATGTACTACTAGTGTCGCCTTAAAATAAAGATTTCTGAGACTCAGTTTTCTTATCTATAAAATGAAGATTACAATACCTACATTGCAGGGTGTTAAGGAGTGTCTTATTCATAGCAGGTACTGAGTAATTATTGAATCAGTGTTATTTAAGGATTCAATATAAGCTACCATTTAACTTCCACTTTTCTTTTAAGATCTTGCAGAACTTTTTCCTTATCTCTTTCGGGTCTTTCAGAATATAACATTTTTTTTTTCATTGTACAAAGTAATGATAATGTTAAAAATTCTAAACTTTTAATACATAAATCTCATAAATAATATGATTACAACAAAATATATAAGATGTATTAATAACTACATGTGAATAAATTAAAATGAATGAATTAACCTTCAGTGTAAATATAAATATATACAGGATTACAAGAATCAGTCTCATTATCTTTCAAAATATTTTGGCCAGTGAACAGCAGGTTTGTATTTTTTTCCTGGATAGTTGTAAACAAAACTTTAATTTTTTTGCCCTACACTTCTGCACCTTTCCTTCTACCTTCCCCTCTTCCACATATAACACTGCTGCATTATCCTGCGTGGTTAAAGTGTGACCAAATGTAATTTAGTAAGGAGAGAGGTAAAGTGACATGAAGCATGAAATTTAAAAATGAATGTCACACTGCTTTTCATATTGAATACTTAGCATTAATTCACACTGCAAGCAACTCAATGCAAATATTTTGTTGCAAAATAGAGAAAAGTAAAGGACTTCCCTATGTTCACTGTAGTTGCAAGGAAGTTTGAAAAATTTCTATTCAAAGTATCAGACACAGGCACTTAGCTATGTACTGAGATTCAACTTCTGGCAATTTGAATATATATCCCTCACCCAATTATACTCACACTATTAACTTAGGGCACTGACATATCTGGTACCACATGGATGCACCTATGTGATTCAGGCTGATTTCTGATGGCATCTTAAAAAGCTACAGTCTGGATCCTTAGTTCTGACTCTATCTTGTATACTTCTTCCCCCAGGACAATGTCTTTGGTTTTTGCCAGCTCTATTCCTACTTTTTTTTTTTTTCCTTAACTTTGAGAAGAAATCAATTTAAACTGACAGAAGGCAGAAAAAAAAAGGATGAAGAAAATAGGAAAGAAGTGTCAATGGATGTTAGACAATGTTTCTAATATCTTGGTCAGACCAGCAAGGCATTACTAGAGATACTTCCAAGAGATATTTCTAAAACCATTTTTCAACAATTAACAAATGTTGGCATATGAGTTTAATAAGTCAAAATACAGGCTCACTATCTCAGGGTCAACCGTGAAATTATTTCTGAGCTGCCTCGTTTATACAATGAATCCTGTCTTCCACCCCACATTTTCAAAATAATTTGGCCCCTTATAAAAAAGACTTGGTATATTTATTTATACATCACCTACATCTCAAGTATGGGCATTTTAAATGCTTCATTGCAATTTTGGAGTTAGATGAGTTATAGCTTCAACTCTCACTTTAGATAATAAAAAATTTGTGGGATACATGAATGATAGATCATAAAGAAATTCTGCTAAATCCACATCAATGAAAAATGTAGACTGGAAGAATTCGCCTCCTTTGGCCATATAATCTAGATATACCACTTAATGAAAGTACATGAGGTACCAATGGTATGTCTTTGAAGGAGTATGTGCAATTGGACATTTTAATTCTTTGCTTGTTAACCCCCAGACTCACTTCCTCAAAGCCATAAATCAAGTTCTCAAATGTCCTATAGAATGTTGGATGAAAGGAATAAAGGCAATACTTTAATTCCCATTGCAATCTACAGACAGTAAAATGTTGGATTTTTGGCTAGGCAATCTTTTGATTTTGTGGGTTTCACATCAAACTTAGTGCTTTCTACTTTATGTTTGGCACCATTCAAACCAAAGCTTTGAGGTTTTTAGACCTTGTAAAGCACCAGGTAAAGTATCAAACGATAAAAAAAATTCAGTGCAAATCACTTTGGTGCATCCATTTTAAAGGCATATATACCTATGCCAGTGGGTAATATGAAGCTGCTTGTTCCTGACTACCCACAAAAACAGAATTATTTTCTTTCAAAAATATCATTTATTATTTGTTTGCTAAGACCTATGCTTGCTATAAAGGAATTTACAATGAGAAAATTGAAACTGACAAGTTCCTATAAAAAAGCAAATTGACCATAATTGACTAAAAACAATTTCTTTTCCGAATTCTATGTATCTGATTTTTTTCTTAGAATTAAATTAATTATAAACTTGATATTAAAATTATATTTTAAAATTGTAAAAAAATACAACTAGGGCTTTCTTTAGGTTTTTCCACTTAACCCAATTTACTCATTATCAAGGCCCATACATTATAGAAATGGGAATTTATTAATAAATCTGTATGAAAATACTCTTCATTGGGCTCTTTAAAATGGCATTATCTTACTGTGTTCCAATAGGTAATCAGATTTAACTTATTTTACTTCCAAATAAATCACCTTCTCTAGAAAGTATGCACATATAAGTACAGCTTTCATTTTCTTTTCTATGAGACAGCAAAATATTTTAATCTAACCTGTCTACATAGAGTATTCATAATCATTTCATTGCGGTTAATTCTATCTTACACCAACTCTAAGACAAACTAGACTTTCAGACAAAAGTAGAAAAAAATATTCACTGCAAAAGATTTGCATATTGCAGAGCACTTCCATAGTTTGGGAAAAATAATTGATATAAACTGAGACAGAATGATTTTGAATAAAATAATTAAATTATATTTAATTACGTAACTTTTTTATTTGCCTCAAGACAGTATTTCTCTCAAGCACTTTTAAGTGCTTTTTACAGCACTTATTTATTTAACTTGCACTTTGTTTCAAGATTAGTCAAAAGTATATTATGTATTCTATTTGTTTCAGTGGGTATTGGACATACATAGACAACATAAAATAACTATTGTAGATATCAGAAGAAGACACTAGATTACTGGGTCAGAGGAAAATGTATTTTATGATTTAGGGCAAAGCAGTAACTAGAACATAGTCAGCATGTTGTTCACACTGCTTCCCCATGTCTAGGATGTTGGCACAGTGCCTATGGTAGATGCCCGCATACACAGTGGGTTGTGTTAACTGAGAGCTTACTAGATCCACCACTTTTATAGTAAATAAAAGGATTCTGATTTTTGTCCAAAAAAAGATGTTCCCTCATCCCTCATCATTGCACACTGCAAATACAAAAAATGCTTAAAGCTCAAGAAATGGCTCGAATAAAGAGCACTGACAGACTTCATTTTTTGAAATGCTTAGCAAGAATTTTAAGGGCCCATAGTACATCACTATTCCAACAGACTAAGAAAGATTACATATGTTTGAAATTTTCAAACAGAAACAACAAAAAACTTTAATAATGATACAGAAAATTTACAAAACAATGAAATACAATTCATAGAAATGAAAAATACTGTAAAGATGAATTCAATGAAGAGTAAACAGAACAGCTGCACAGAGAAGTAGTAAGCTGGAAAATCAAAAGAATCCTTTCAGAATAAAGCACAGAGATAAAACTTTGGAAAAGAGGGTAAGATAAAATAATACAATAAGGAGATCAAACATTTAGTAGAGTCCTACAAGTGGGAAATTTAGGTAGACAAATTATTTGAGATAATGGCTGAAAAATTCCAAAATGAAAAAAAGATATCATAACCATATTTAAACAAAAAAAAAATCTGAAAGAATCCTTAGCAGGTTAAATTAACTGCAATCTATACCTATATTCAACATATTGAAATTATTGAAAGACAGTCAAAGGGAAAAATTAAAATAAACCAAATAGATGTCAAAGAGAAGGAATTCTCATGAAGAACCTCTCGTAGGTTAACATCTGAATTCCTAGAGTTAATTTTGCCCATTTAACAGTCAATAGAAGAAGAAATCCACTGAAGTCAAGATATATGGTGCTATATGGATTTGCACAGAATACAACAATGGCCCCTTAGAGGCATTCACATAATGAACTGCACAATCTTCTTGTCATCTGCTATCTCATGGGCTTTTCCTTTTGTCTTCCTCTTGCTCTTCACATCATTTTATTTCTCACAACCAAGAAACTCTAGGCTTTGAAATACAGACACTGCCAGAGTCTGCTCCTCCAACCCCTCTGAGTTCTAGCTTTCACTCCAATCTGGATAATCAGAGAATGTCTTCCCATCAAATAGGATAACATTCCTGAAATAAAATGTTACTGAAATAAATTCCAGTTATTATGTTTTTTTTTCATTTCACAATACACATAATTTATGTCTCAATCATTCAATGAAAAGTTATTCTAAAGTTTCATCATTAAGAAAATATGGATGCTATAACCATGTGTATGTGTATTTTTAAATTTCTCCCATCTTCAAAATAAAAACAATATCAACCCAAATAAATAGTCTTAACTCTTTTCACTTGTAACTTCTTAAAAAATATTGTTTCCATTTTCTCTACATTTATGTTCATGAAATTTTCTCCTTTTTTGGCTTGTCTGATATTACTCATTGTTTCATCCCTTTTTCGTTGTGAAATTAGGTACTGAAACATGAAGACTCTGATGTCAAGTTGGCTTATGTGTTACCTCAGTCCTGCTATATAGGAGTTCTGTGATTTTGAAAATATTGCGCCAGCAGAGTCTCGTCCTACTCATTATTGAAATAGTAATAACTGTATCACAGGCTTTTTTGAGAATTAAACATTTAAAAATGTAAATGGCTCAGGTTATAGTGTGTATTTATTGTTAGGTACCTCAATATCCTTCTTTCCTTTACCTTAACTCATCTCAAAGGTACCTGACAGCTTTAGTGATTGATTTATCTCCTCACTATCCCCACTCCAAGGCTTTTAATCTTAGGCTTGACCAAAGCATTAATTTATTTTCTAAATAAATAATTTCATCCATGCATATGACTTCTAGCCACTTTATAGTGAAGATATCTTTATCTTCATAACCAGCTTTGCTATCTTGTTCTCTCATGAATTATAGGTCGTTTGGGAAGTTTTGCTCACGGAAAACACAGGCGGATTCATGGCTTCATCATTTCATCAAGCCTGGTCTTATTGCAGTAAATGGACTTCACTCCATAGCCACTTTTTTAAAGTAAAGAACTGCAAGAAGTTTACACAATTCCTTCCTGTCCTCCACTTTCCACATTCAATCAGCAACTAAGTCTAGCTAATTCCATCTTCTAAATGTTTCTCAAATATGTCTTCTCTCATACTCTTCTTACATAATTCCTCAGCCGCAGTAACCCAATAGTCTACCTTCATAACACCTGTCTTCAGGAAAAGTTCAAGCATCTTACATGTTGGCAAAGCAATCATTCTAAAATCTCAATGCATTCCTCTACCTGGAGTACTCACACCTCATATTATGTTTCTCCTAAATCACCTTCAAGTAACTGGGGAAAAATTTTATAAAAAGCAATTCAAGCATTAACTTCTCAGGGAACAGTGGCCTTATCTTCCAACCATAGATTTGGTGCTGCACCTTGGTAGTACCATAGGAACAGGGACATATTTTTCAGGAACATAAAAACGTGCTTATCTTTCGCAGACCATAATTTATCATATTGTGAGTAGTGGTATAATTTTCTGTATCTCTCACTAGATAAGCAATTTTCTAATGTCATGTGTAATGAACATTTATTCAGTGATTAAGCATTGTCAGGGAGTATGCTAAAACTAAGCATAGATTACATCATTTAATCCTCATAAACCCCTGTGAAGTAGATAGTATTATTATAAACAGTGAACAGATGAGGAAACTAAAGTCACAGAGGTTAAGTAACTTGTTGAATGTCTCTTAGCTAGATGGTAATGAAGACAAAATTCAAACTTATACAAGGTAGCTCCATGCTGGTTTTCTCAAGAACTATACTATACTCACTCCTTTAGAGATCAAGAGCTATTTCTCTGTTTCTATATCGTCAATGTGTAGGACAATATCAAAACAGTAAGAGACACTTTGTAAATATTCACTGGATGATTATTACGTAAATGAATGAATGACAAATGAATAAATGAATATTTTAATAGAGTACTTTTTACTTTGAAATACTGGATTTCCATTAAAAATAAGATTTGGCCAAAGAGCAAGAAACTGCCTGCACTTAAAATACTATGTACACTGTATTTGAGTTAAAACATAATAAAAGGAAAAAATATCATATTTTTAAAATCTGGGAGTATTTTTATAGATTATAAGGATTAAATAATTGCTGTGTTTTGAATAAATAAAAGCCTGTTTTATGCTTAGATTCAAAATACAGCTATATACAAAATGAATCTGCAAAATTGTCTTTGCTTCCCCTCTCCACTGGCAAATTTAGCAATTTTAGAGATGGTGACCAGAAGCAGCCTAACAAAATACAGTATCATCAGATTCCTCATCTGTAAAATTAGGACAATGGGCTATGGAGTCTCAAAGGTCCCTTCTACTTCCATCATTTATAATCTTCTGACTTAATTTATATCATATGTTTTACTGGTGCACAGCATGTTTTCTTTTAGTTCCAAACTAATTCCTTTCTTTTTCTAAGTCTACAGACTAGTGCTAATTGTCATGCCTAATCTATAGGCCAATTTGTAAGGGAAAAAAAATCCATTGGGGATATTACAAAGAATCCACAATTTGCAGAGGGTAGAGCAGGAAACCTGCTGTGCCTGGATTGAAACAGCTGTTTCAAGAACCTTAAGCATCTGGGGAAGTCATCCAGAGAAAGGCCATTCACTGTGCTTTGATCTCTCCACTGAAGCACTGCCTGCCCATATGCTTGGTGAGAGTCCAGCCTGTTAGACCCATGCCTAGGGCTAGCTTTTCCCCTTGTTTCGGCCCAGGAAATGGCACCAGAGTGTTTCTAAAGTGTAAGTGAAATAAAATTTCATTATGGTAGAGCTTTGTATGAAACTTAGGTTACATGATATTACATTAATTAAGCTGAATAAGTCAACATTGTGCTTTATAAGTGAATAAAAGAGAAAATAAAAGGGGATAAAAGGGTAATGTTCAAAAACATGTGTGCAGAACTGGATGGTTTTTTAAATGCTTCTCAAATATTTTCTCCTTTAATCCCCGTAAGAGTCCTCTGAGTATACTCTAGTTACTTCCATTTTATAGATGGAGAAATTATTTTCAGATAGTTGCTTAAGAGCCCCTAATTAGTAAACATGGGGTCTGAGCCCAAACTCAAATCTCCTGTTACAATTTCCTTATCCCTCCCATCACCATGCATCATCTGAAGAGAGAGAATGATAGGACAGATATACTCAAGGCATATTTAACTTCCTAAAATAAACTGTATCCATATATAGAAAGCAAACATTTTTATAGAATTAAAAATAATTTGGATTGGTTGTCATTTAAGAGACAATTTTATGTAACTTATTTCTGTAAGAACACAAACTATTTTCACAGAACATTCAATTTTATTATCTTATTCTCTATTAGTGAAAATAAGAATATGATAGGGCATTGATGATGTATACTAATCAAGCATTACTTGATTCATAAAAAAAAAAAAAGACATTTAAAGTCTTAAATGCAAAACCTTCTCCCTAAACGATGGGAAAAGTCAAGGGCATCACTCTATTAGGACCACCTCATTTTTTATACCTACCTTTGTCAGAAATTATTAATTGCCTACCTTACCTAGTCTTCTCCTCGTTTACCAACCATACCTCAAAAAACTAAAAACAGCATTTTCCAGACTTCCTAAGCATATAACCTGAGTAGCACATAGTAGTTGTTGGGTGGCTCCAAAGGAAGTTCTTCAAGTGTGAAAAGCTCACCGGAATGAATATTTTGCCTTTGCCCTTTTCCCTTCTTCCTGAATGGAATGTGGGCATGGTGCTAGTTGTGTAGCTGCATTTTGGGACTATGAAGAGCCAAGTATGAAACATACTGTCTGCTATGAATGGCTGAAAAGAGAAAGAACATACTTAATATTGTGATGGATAATGTAGCCACTGACCCTGTCCCAGCCTGCCTCGCTCTAGGCTTTTTCCATGATACAAATAAACTGATATTTAGTTAAATTGCTATTATTTGGGTTCTTAGTTATATACAGCTGAACATAATACTTGACATATTCACCCTGAACCAATCACTATATCCAGAGAGAATGATGGGAACTGACTGGCTTATGTCTGTCTACTGCCTCTCACCTCACTAATTTCTGTCCTTTTATATTTTTTAAATCAAGTCAATCAGGGCCCACATGACAAAAACCATATAGATGCTATAAAATGGGGGAAAATCCAGGTCCTGTGAGAAAGGGACAAGAAATAATGAATGATGGGTAGTCTCTATCAAATGTCCACCATAATATCCATTTACCATATTTTATTTAACTAGTCCTCCATTTGGGGATATGTAGACTATTTCTATTTTATTCTTATAAGCAATGTCTTGTTAAACTCTGTTGTAGATAAATCATTGTAAGAGTTTCTGTGTGTGCATGTGTTTTGTTTTCTTTTTAGCAGATTACTAGGGAGAGAATTACTGGTACAAATATTATTAAACTTTTTTACAATCCTTGACATATTTTGCTAATATATTAATAATGTGTTTCAAGTAAACTTCTGCTCCAGGTGTATAAGAATGCTCAAAGTAAAGTTACCATCATCATCACATTTACTTCTTTCATCATATATATTTCGTTTAGTTGCATATGCAAAAATTATTTTATATATTAAATTTAATTTCTTTGATTTAAAGAAATATTTTTCATTTTAGTTTTTGAATAGTATTTTTATTTGTGAATCATGAAGTAAATAAAAATTTCAAAGCATGTTAAATATAATTTTAAATAAATGTCAATTAAAATGTCCATGGCAGTGGTTCTCAAGCTCGAGTGTGTACACCAGAATCACCGGGAGGGCTTTTCTGAAGTATAACTGACAAATAAACTAGTATATATTTAAATTGTATAACATTATAAATTGATATATGTTTACATTACGAAATGATTACTACAATCAAGTTAATTAACACATCATCACAACCTAGTTACTATTTTGTATATGTGTGAGATGAGAACACTTAAGATTTACTCTTAGCAAATTATAAGTATACAATACAGTATTATTAACTATAGTCATCATTCTGTACATTAGATCCCCAAAACTTACATAATCCAAAGTTTTTTCCCTTTAACCAACATCTCCCCATTTCCCCCACCTCCTACTCCCTGACAACCACCATTCTACTATCTATGAGTTCAGCTTTTTTCAGATACCACATATAAGTGAGATCACACAGTATTTATCTTTCTCTTATTTCAGTATGCATCATGCCCTCCAGGTTCATCCATATTATCACAAATATATACATATATATGTGTATATATATATAAAATTATATATACACACATTCATAAATGTATCATACATATACATATATTTTCTCTATCCACTCATTCCTCAAGATACATGTTGATTCCATATGTTGGCTATTGTGAATAATGCTGGCAATGAACATGGGAGTGCAGATTATCTCTCTGAGATACAGATTTCATTTCCTTCAGATATATACCCAGAAATGAGACTGCTAGATCTGTTTTTATTTTAAATTTTAACTGTATTTCCTTTTTATGAACATTCAGTTTATGCTCTAAATTAATTTTTCCAAGGATTGTATTATCTTTGTCTAAGGATAGTCTTTGTCTTTTTCATATACGCCAAATATTTTTCTAGTTCCTTAACTGTATTTAAAACTTCTTTTAATATTTTGAATTTCAAGATTTCAAATTTTAGAATAACCTAAGTTTGTGAAGTATCTTTTGTGTTTACATTGCTTTTATACTTAATTATAAATCAGTTAAGTACTCATTTATATTTTCTTATACCAAGGTATTTTATTAGTTTTTAAAAATAGCTTATTGTTTTATTGATTATCTCTATGGATGGTTGATTAATCTGATTTCTTTTTAAAATTTTATTATTTTTATTTTTACCATTTTCTTTTCTGTAGTTCCTTTGGGTTAATGATATGTGTCCAGCATATTTACGAAAATGCTCATTAATATTTAATATTTCCTGTTTTCTTTTTAAAAATTTTACTTATTTATTTGAGAGTGAGAGAGAGGGCGGTGCACTGCAGGAGCAGGAGAAGGGGAAGGGAGAGGGGGAGGGAGATTGAGGGACTCTCAAGCCGACTCCCCCTGAGAGAAGGCCCACCTAGGCTGTACCTCAGGACATCATGATCTCAGCTGAAACCAGGTGCCCCTGATATTTCCTATTTTCTAAAGCAAATTTAAGAATATAAATTTCCGTCCAAGTTTTCATTAAACTTCACACATCATGCTACTGTTCAAGCATGATTATCAGCCTATAGCAGTTAATAAAGTATTTTACTCATTTACTTTTCATAAACCCATTTTTATATTCCAGATTTATAGGTCTGAGTACATCTGTTTAGTAGCGAATTACGAATCTTACGCTGTAATCAGGAATGTTGCCCTACGTGGAGTTGATATTTTATAATTTAATGACACTTTCTTTACAACCCGGAAACATCATTTTTTGTAAATGTTGCATGAATCTTTGAAAAGAAGGGGGGGGGGCGTAACATTAACAAGACGGTGAAATAGAACGTTCCTGATTCATCCTCCTCCCAAAGAGGGATCCAAGTAATAAGCAGCTACGCGTGAAGGATCACTGAGAAAATCCAGAAACTGGCTGAGAATCTCCTATGCACCCAGTGGCTGAGAATATACAATGAAACAAGTAGGAAAAGCTGAAACACACTCTCATCCTAAACGCCATCCCTGGCACAGCAGCATACAATCCAGAAGGAAACCCCAAATCCCATCTATCCAATGCACCAACCTCTACTACTGCCATCTGAGGAAGTGACCCCAAACGCACGTATTTCTGGGAGCTGACAGACATTCATTAGTCCCCTGGGACCAGAGAGAACGAAGAGTCCACTTTAAGCCTGTGGAAGAGCACCTCCAACAGCTAGTCCGCACCGCTCCACGCAGCGCGAGGCCCTGGCATTAAAGCCCAGTTCCCAGCTTCTCCCTGGAAGGGGCTAGACTGCATGTCTAAATTCCCCGCTCTTCCGACGGCTGCTAGAGAGGGTCTGGTTTCTAACTCTCCTACCTTTGGCTGCCGGCACGGTCCTCTGGGAGCTTGGCCAGTTTCTGGCTGAGGAGACCTTGAACTCAGCAACGTCGCCGCCCTCAGCTGTTTGTCTGTGGTAAACGGTAGGAGCCACTGACACGTGAAATAGGAGAGGCTTGTGGGCACTTCCGGTGTTCCTCCTTCTCACCCTCCACCCCCTCTTCTGAGGAAAACAAAGGAACATAAATCTTCCGCTTCTACCCGCAAGGAACTGGACTATACTGCCAGTGCCCTCGCTTTCCCACAGCTGCCTGAGGGTCTGCGCTTACAGTGCCCGTGTCCGGGACTCCTGGGGCCTGGAATTTGCTAGTCCCTCAGGTCTTCGGTGAACAAAGCGCAGTTTTAATGATTCTGCAGGCTCTCCGAGTCTGGTCCTATCACGCTCCTGCAATAACGCGCATCTCCCACCTTCTCCCTCAAAGGGGTTAGACTGCACACCCAGTGCCTCAACTTCTCCAGCTGCTTCCCAGGAGGTCTGGCTCCTAACTGGCTTGTCTCTGGCAGGTAATCCCTAGTCTCCTGATAATTCGAAGTGGCGGGTGGGTGCACCCCTTCTGCCACCTTATTCCAGAGATGGAGCCGAGCCTCCAGCACCCACCTATCTCTGAGAGCTGAGTCCCCTGGGAGTGACGGAGCAAAACCACGGTAGGAGAAGGCATGCGGCCCGAACCACAGTGCAGGCATTTGCCACAGCGCCCTCCCCCAGCTCAGTGCAGGGTGGGTGGGCACTCCGGTTGCCAGGTTTTCCTTGAGGAGAGAAGGAATTGGACTGTACATCTAGGACCCCAACTTTTCCAGCTGCTACTGGAAGGGCTGGCTTCTATCTTGCCTGTTTCAAGGAACTGAGACAAGCACACCCTCAACTCCTGGGGAGGAAAATGATAATTATGCGAGGAGATGGTTATAATTAGCTTGACTGTGGTAATCATTTCACTATGTGTATGTATATCAAAACATCATGCCATAGACATTAAATACATATTCTTATTTTAAAAATTTTAAAAAGGGAAACAAATATGTATATTCAACTTTTTTGGTAGCAGAGCAGTGCTACCTGTTATCTATTAGAACAATTCATAAATTATGTTGTTCAAACCTTCCAGAATTTCTACT
Source organism: Ailuropoda melanoleuca (assembly GCF_002007445.2). Taxonomy (NCBI): domain Eukaryota; kingdom Metazoa; phylum Chordata; class Mammalia; order Carnivora; family Ursidae; genus Ailuropoda; species Ailuropoda melanoleuca. Next base: position 45,751,892 of record NC_048227.1, read on the forward strand.
GTTTTACCTAAGTGTCTATAATTTTTCAGGATTTAGAATGTCCCTTATGATTTTAGATATCTTTTAACTAAAACCCTTTTTCTATCATGAATCACACAGTATTTGTCAATAGTGTCTTTTTTAAAGAGAGTGTGGAAGACATCATATGTATATTTTTAAAATTTCTAATCCCCTCCTTTTTCAAAACTCTGCTCTTCACATATCTCTTAGATAACATCTTTTTTGCTATCCATAACTCACCCAAACCCTCATAAACATTAAAGCCCTAAATTCTCAGAAATTGACTTCTGAGACTCCTTAAAAGAGGATGCTCCCTTATTCGCAGACCTTGCTTATTGATATTAGAATAGCAAGACACATTTCAATATAGTGTGTGGCTTATGTAAACCTGATTTTAAAAGCATATCCTTATAAACAAATATACATAAAATTTAATTTTGATTTGGTATTTTACAAGCCCAATGATTTATCTTAGGTTAACCTTAAATATAAAATAAGAGATTTTACTTGATTCTTCTAATTTTCAAATCAATTATATATTTTAATCAGTCAGACTCATGGACTGATTCTCAATGATAAACACATGGGAGACTTAGATTTAAGCCAACAGGCACTTTAATACTTTCACTATGAGGATTATGCCATTGGTTTTTGAGGGACTGGAACACTAATGTTCATCATTATTGGCATCCCAGCATGGTATAAATGTGCATTGGACTAAATTCTAATCAGAAGTTTTCATGAGGGATAACAAATAGTGATTAAGTTATAACTTTTTCTAAGTTTGATGATTGCTTTTTTCCCCTGTAAATATACTCTGGTCATCTTGATTGTCGGATTTGAGGATATTCCACATATTTACAAATTGTCCCTAAGGATGAGCTGCTTCTAGGATGGCACCTCTCAAATATCACCTTTTGAATTTTTCCATCTTTTCTCTTCTGTGGCTAATCTTTTATTGAAATCAAAGGGATACATCTTTCAAATTCATTCTCAGAATTCTCACTTGATTAATTTTAAGTCTTCTTCCTGTCCTTGAGCTGCTAAAAGTAAATCAGAACCGTTCTCAGTGTTTCTTGACCTATAACTGGCTTTTGATAACATAGAAGTTTCACTAAAATAAATGCTTTTGATATGTATTTTTAGTTTGTAATCCTTTACGATATGTTGAAACACTACTGATTGAATAAGAGTAAAAAAAATATAGATACGTTTTCAGTTTTAAATGATAAAAATGATTTTCTTGTATCACATAATTTTCTATCCAACATTCTATAATTCTGTTTGTGGTTATATAATCATAGGGTCCAAAATAATAGCCCTATAAATCTTCAAGATGTTTTAATGTTTTACATATACAAACTCATCTTATTCTCCTACTATTTTACAGATGAGGAAATGAGTCACAGTGAAATCAGATGACTTTCCTAGGTCACAAAGCTAGTATGAAATGAAGCAAGGAGTTAAATCTGATCAGCCTTGTCTGGAGTCCTCTGGGCTTTATTGGAACTTATGGCAACGTATGATAAACAGCAATAAATCAAACTACATATTATTACACACAAAAGAGTATGGGAAACTTGTTAAAGGGATATAAGAATCCAAGGAGAAAAAATACAACATTGTCTTGGAAGTAGAATGACAACATATGAAGCAGGGGCAGTATTTTTAACAAGGTAAATGTAAAGTAGAAGAAATTTAACAGTTCCATTCTTTCTACTACCTATTAGTGTAGCTTACTCTTTCTTTTTTTAACCCCCAAATATTTTCAAAGCTGTTTGTAAGATTGTCACAATCACTCCTGTCATTACATATTTTTTTTTTCTGGAAGTTTTAGATAATCAAGAAAAACTAAAGGATAGATAAAAGGAAAGTTATCATTAGTATTTGCAGAAGTGATTATATTCTTTTTAAAAAAAAATTCAGTATAGTTAACATACAGTATTTTATTAGTTTCAGGTGTACAATACAGTGATTCCACAATTCTGTACATTACTAAGTGTTCATCATACTAAGTGTACTCTTAATCTCCTTCACCTGTTTCACACGTCCCCTCCCCCAACCTCTCCTGTGGTAACCATCAGTGTGTTCTCTATAGTTGAGTCTGTTTTTTTGGTTTTTCCCCTTTTTCTTTCTTTGTTTGTTTTGTTTCTTAAATTACACATATGCATGAAATCATATGGTATTTGTCTTTCTCTGACTGACTTATTTTGCTTAGCATTATACTCTCTAGCTCCATCCGTGTTGTTGGACATGACAGGATTTCATTCTTTTTTATAGCTAGGTAATATTCAGTTGTATGTATATATACCACATCTTCACTTATTCATCTGTTGATGGACACTTGGGCTGTTTCCATATCTTGGCTGTTGTAAATAATGCAGTAAACATTAGGGTGCATATATCTTTTCAGATTTAGTGTTTTCATATTCTTGGGGTAAATATCCAGTAGTGGAGTTACTGGATCATGTTGTAATTCTATTTTTTTAGTTTTTTGAGGAACCTCCGTACTGTTTTTCACATTGGCTGTACCAGTTTGCATTCCTACAGCAGTGCATGAGGGCTCCTTTTTTTCCCAAACCCTCGCCAATACTTACTGCTTCTTGTGTTTTTGGTTTTAGCCATTCTGACAAATATGAGGTAATATCTCACTGTGGTTTTGATTTGCATTTCCCTGAGGATGAGTGATGTTGAGCATCTTTTCATGTGTCCGTTGCCCATCTGTATGTTGTCTTTGGAGAAATATCTGTTCATGCCTTCTGCTCATTTTTTAATTGGATGTGTGTGTGTGTGTGTGTTTGAGTTGCATAAGTTCTTTATATATTTTGAATTCTAACCCTTTATCGTATATGTCATTTGCAAATATCTTCTCCCATTAAGTTGTCTTTTAATTTTTTTGGTTGTTAACTATTTTGTTTTTGTTTTGTTTTGTTTTGCTATGTGTAAGCTTTTTACCTTATGTATTTGCAGTAGTTTAATTTTCTTTTGTTTTCCTTGCCTCAGGAGACCTATCTAGAAAAATGTTGCTACTTACAATGGGAGATAAATTACTGACTGTGCTCTCTTTTAGTATTTTTATGGTGTCAGGTCCCACATTTAGGCCTTTAATCCATTTTGAGTTTATCTTTGTGTATGGTTTGAAAAGGTGGTTCAGTTTCATTCCTCTGCATGTTGCTGTCCAGTTTTCCCAACACCATTTGTGGAAGGACTGTCTTTTTCACATTGCATATTCTTGTCTTTTTTGTCACAGTAATGGATCACATAATTGTAGATTTATTTGTGATTACATTCTTAAAAAATATCTCCCAAGAATCTCAGTTAAAACATAGTTTGAATTCAAAAATTCATCTTATTTGAAAATACAATTTGAATAGTTCCATATGGCGACGTAAAATATAAAATGCCTGATAATAAATGAATAAAATATACAGAACTTAAAAGTGTGCATTATAAATGTCTCTTGGAAGGAAACTGAAGCAAATAATTGGATTATATACCTAATAAAAGATGGTATTATCTCTATTAATTTATTGAGCACATATTTATTGAATAATCAGTATATGGCAAGTACTCCTTGGAGTAAATGCATGAGGCAGACATTGCCTTTACAGAACTTACTATTGAGTGGCAGAAAGATTAGTCATATGGCTTATAAAAGTTATTATATAAATAGAAGACTGTAACCTAGTAAAGGAGTTCATAGAAACTACCCTAAGAAAGAGACAATATATGTAAAATCGAAAATAAATTGAAGAGGCTCCGGGCTGCAGAGGGTGGCAGTGGATAGCCCCTTCAAGGCAGAAGGAACCTTCGTTTAAGACCCTGCTTGGAGCAGAAACATGGCAGTATTAGGGAAAAACTCCTGTGGAATTAAAGTGTAGTGAGTGAAAAGAAGTACATTGAAAGGTGAAACTATTATAGTGGATACATATCAGATGACATTAGTCCTACTCAGACATGGTAATGATGTGTTCTTAAGAGCAAAGAGAGACCATGGTAACATTTCAAATAAGAAGAAAGCATGATGCTATTTGTGTTTTTTAAAAATTGCCCTGGCTGCAATGAGAGAACAAATTAGAAAGGGGATAAGAATTCCCAGAAAGACAAGAAAGGAAAGCACAGAGGATGAAGACAAGACACCCAGGTTTCTGATGGGAGTAGTGTCATTTAGTGAGACAGAAATATTGAAAGAACTGGGGCGCCTGGGTGGCTCAGTTGGTTGAGCATAAGACTCTTGGTTTTGGCTCAGGTCATGATCTCAGGGTTGTGAGATTGAGCCCTGTGTTGGGCTCTGCTCTCAGCTGGGAGTCTGCTTGAGATTCTCTCTCTCCCTCTGACCCTCCCCCAGCTCACACTCTCCCTCTTTTTCTCCTTAATAAGTAATTAAATAGATATTAAAAAAAAGAAATATAGAAAGAACAAAAGTTTGGGGAAATCAGAAAATAGAACAAGGAATTAAAAAAAAAAAACCAAACCAAACATCTGGGTATCTCTATCCACCCTATTTCTCTCCCTTCATTAGAATTTACTGTGTAAAACAGAATTTTATATAATCAGAGAGAATTATTCAATGAATAGTGATGGGACAAAAACTAACTGTGGGAAACCATTTAATTATAGCAATTTCAAAACATTTAACAAAATAAATTTCAAGTATATTAAGTATTTAAAGTCATGTTTATTTAGAAAATTATGGAAGGAAAATATAAATTAAATATTCTTGTATTAGGGAATATTTTGGATATTAAATTTATGATCTTGACTTCATACCCTTTTGTACCATGTTTTGAGGTGGGGCTGGAATTTTGCAAACTACTTTTCTCCTTTGATAGATGGTTCTTCTTAGATTCTTTCAGAAGTAAATAGAGGAAGGCTGTAGGAAGAAGGACCTGATACTTCTGTTTGCTTCCTGCTTCTGTCGCCATCAACACAGCATTTGTTCATCCTTAGGGCAACAGAGAACTGATTCCTGTGGTCCTGATTCCACTTTTCAGTCTTTTAATGCTGTGGGAAAGCATAATTTTCTGCTGTGGCATCTCACAGATAGCCCCAGCTTAGCATCATCCCTTCCTCAAAGATCTGAGTTCCAGATTCACAGGACTCTTCCTCCATGTTTCTAAATGCTTCCTATTCCAACCTTACTTTGTTCCCCAGCCATGAAAGAGGTAATTTCTTTCTTCTGTGATACTTTAGTATCTCCTTTTTGTCTTTCTAGTTCTCTGAGACATGATTTATAATTCTTTATACCAAAAACTCTATTAAACACAGGAGTAAAGACGAACTGAATCCTTGACCTTAAGGAGCTTACTTGATAGGGTTAGATGTGAGATAAGGATTAAACATATAAGCAAGATAGGTTCAAGGGTTGGTAAGTGCTTTGTTAAAGATAAAAAAATGAATGATATGCTAGAATTATAATAGTGTCTAGGATAGAGAGTGGAACAGATATTTAACCTGAGACCTACAAAATGGTAGCAAAGAAATCATGAAAATATCTATGAAGGAAGAGCTTCCTAGGCATGCAGTCCTGAGACTAACATGAACTGTCATTCTTCATGTTTTCATAAGAAGAGAAAAAAATGTGTTTGCTCCTGCAAGAAAATAAATGAATAAATAAAAGGAGGAGGAAGAGAATAAAAGGAAATGAAATTAGATAATACATAAAATTGATTAAATAAATAAATAAATAAATAAATAAATATTAGCATGATTTCTCTATCATATGAAGACAAAAAATGGGTAAACACAGCACTGGATAGTGACGCTCAACAGTCAAAAAAAAGGTTATATTTTCAAAACTATTCTTTATGTAATTGAAGGATGTCAAGTCCAACTTAAAAACACAATTGATATATGTCTCATGGTGAGGATTTTGGAAATTTCTGGCCACTCTCTTCTACTTTCCTATTCTATATCCTATTTTCTATTCTAGTATACTAATTTTAAAATGTTTCAACCTAATGGTACCTCTGATTTTTTAACCTTAATGTTATTTGCAGGATGAGAAGTCTGTCATTTTTCCTTTTTCAGTTTATAACCTGATCTAGCACTATAATCACTATCATAAAAACAATCTCTACTCCAATATTCCTTTTTTTTTTCTCTACCTTTCATACTTACCTGACAAAATCTAAATTCTCCCAACTATTTCTGTAATACATCTAGACTGCTGAATGTAGGGGCTAGAGAAGAAAATGCAATCTCACTGACTGGTCGTTGAATTGATGGCTACAAACCTCAAGTGAGCCTTCAGACCTTCCATAAATCCTGCTGCATTTCTATCAGACATTTTCTCTTTGTCTCTCCAGATCCATTCTTTACACTTCTCAAAACTGTTCTTTTTCTTGGGAGACTGATCTATATAAGCTTTCTAGGTTTTGTAGAATTTCAGCCTTTACTGGGAGCAGGAGTGAGGGATGGAGAAACATTTATCATATCTGTATTTGAACCACTCAAAATAATTGGAGTTTCTATTATCAGTCCTCTGCACTAACAAAAACTTAGATACCGGAGTACCCATGCTTCTCAGCACCTTACATCAGTACCTAGATTCTTTCTGCTTTCTGATTTCTTCCCTTTTCAGGACAAGGTTATCTGGTCCTCAGGAAGCAGAAGTATTACACTTCTCAGTTGCACTTCTAACACTATCACTATAGCATAAGGTCTTTACATCCCACCCTTAAAAGCTAAGCTTTTAACTTCCTGTCAAGACTCTTTTGTTACTTTGCATAATACTCAATACAACAGGTTGAGCTATATGAATGGGAGGAAACATTGGGATAGCATGAAATATTAAAGAATATTGAGGAATGGAGTAATATTTCACACACAAAATATATATGAAACTGAAGTTTTCTAAATTAGCCCTGAGAACACATTAACACTAAATTCAAGAGGCTTTTTCAGGTGGTAATGAGTTCCCATTAATGGAGGTATTAAGGTGAATTAGAACAATCATCTCTCTAGTATATTGTCCAGTAAATTAGTACATTATAAGGAGATTGGAGAAGGTAGCTTTCTAAAAAGGATGAATTTTATGGTTCGCTCAAACTCTGAAGTTTTATGCTTCTAGTTCTTCAGTCAAAATCCTTTTCTTAAGATAATCTTTTTTCCTTGATGCATTGCCATATGACTATGACAAACTCAGGCATGTCCTTGCTTGTTTTAGGTATCTGCAGTGGATAAAATGTTATTATAATATTCTAGTAAACATTTTCCCAACCTCAGCAGCCTCTTCTATTGTTTTTAGGCCCCATATGACCTTGAAATTTTGGAAGATAATTGGTGAGGAGAGTGTTAGGTGTCCTGTGTGTCTCAAGAAAGAGCGATTTCTTTTGTGGGCAGGCCTTAACTCATTTTTTTACTTTTATGCATTTGTGAAACTATTTTAGAAGGTACAATAGATCAGATGATGGAGAGTATAGAAGATATCAATCACCTCAAGCTCCAAATGTATGTATTAAAAATATATAATCATATGATTAGGTGGAAAAATAAGTACTCTAGTCAAGGTAGACATGTCTGCCATGACAATTAAGGAAGGCTCCTAGTGAAAAGTGACATGATGAGTAAATTTTTGAAAGATAGATGAGAAGAGAATTGAAAAGATTTAGGTAAAAATGGAAGTGGGGGAGGAATGGAGAGTATTTACTGATTCTAAGAGGCTCTTTGTTCTGTAATCATAGCACAGGATGAAGTTAAGTTTTCAAAATGACTAGAGTCTGCTCTGTTCAGGTGAAATTATGGTCATCCCAGCAGTACTCTAACCAATGAATGAAGGTTTTCTTCTGGTTTCCTCCAATTCTTAGGAGCCTACGAGTCCAGTTTGTTTGTTTGAAAAACAGTGTTATCTTAAATTTCGTTTGCTATTTGAATTTTCTTATATTTTAAACCTTTAATTACATCAAAACCATGGAATTCCACAAAGCATTCTCATACCTAGTTCTTTATGAAGAAAATACTTTGTTTGCCATAGGTAACTATCTATATTCTGCTTCTTGCCTCAGTAAGTTCCTTGATACCTAGGATGACCAGTTTTCTTGTTTGCCATAGAGAGTACCAGTATAAGCCTGTTGTCCAGGTTTAATTGTTACTAGTTATCCGTTTTACTCTCAGAATAAAAATGAATAATAAATCACATGGCCACCCAAAATATAGTATAAAACTATTGAAATTTTTTTTGTTATATATGTCATGTTTGTCTTTTTAAATTTACTTTAAAAATGTAATTATTAGGGCACCTGGGTGGCTCAGTTAGTTAAGCATCTGACTCTTGATTTTGGCTCAGGTCATGATCTCAGGGTCCTGGGATTGAGCCCTGCATTGGGAGTCAGCTTGTTTCCCTCTCCCTCTGTCCCTCCTCCTGCATTCTCTCTCTGTCTCTCTCTTTTCAATAAATAAATATTTTTAAAAATGTAATTATTATACATACAATTAAATAGTATTCACACATAAAAAGGAATTAAATTTTGCTACATGCTACAACCTGAATGGATCTTTAAAATATTACACTTAGTAATAAGCCAGACAAAAAAGGGCAAATATGACTGCACTTATATGAGGTACCCAGAATAGGCACATTCATAGGTACAAAATAATGGAAGGAAGGTTACCAGGGATGGGGGAAGGAAAAAGTGGAGTTATTGTTTAATGAGTACAGAATTTTTATTGGGGATGATGAAAATGTTGGGATATAGATTTTGGTGATGGTTATACAACATTGTGAATGTATGTAATGTCATTAAATTGTATATTTACAAATAGTTATGATGATAAATATGCTATGTATGTTTTATGACAACAAAAAAAAAGAAGACATTCACTAGCCTAGAACAATATTATATCAAGATTTTTTGATAAACAAGCAGAATTGGGTGAGCTGGCATGCTTTACTGTCCCAAATTTGGCATGTTTTGTAGATACTCTGGGGAACAAGATGAATGCACTGCAATAACTTTGATTCTGACTCTTCATTTATCCTTTCGCTGTGTTTTTTATCCTGTTACCCTAGTACTCTTTCCCAGGAGTTAGCCTGGGCTCATGAGGGAATATCTCAATTGTAGAATTTCAAACTGAATAAGGCATAAAAAAACATGTTATAAATGTAATTATTTAAAATTATATTTTTGTCATGGACCAGTTAAAAAGTAGAGAGTTTAAACTGTGAGTAGGTCATAATTTATTGATCATTGATCATTGTGCCAGTCATGGAGTTATCTATAAAACTTCTAACTACAAAATGGATAAGATATAAAACACATATGAAATATCATTAATGAATCTGTATTATTATAAATACATTTAACATTATAGGATGTCCTTAAATAGTTATTTTAAAATGAGGGGCGCCTGGGTGGCTCAGTTGTTAAGCGTCTGCCTTTGGCTCAGGACGTGATCCCGACGTTATGGGATCGAGCCCCACATCAGGCTTCTCCGCTGGGAGCCTGCTTTTTCCTCTCCCACTCCCCCTGCTTGTGTTCCCTCTCTCGCTGGCTGTCTCGCTCAAATAAATAAATAAAATCTTTTTTTTTTTTTTTAAAGATTTTTTATTTATTTTTTCGACAGAGATAGAGACAGCCAGCGAGAGAGGGAACACAAGCAGGGGGAGTGGGAGAGGAAGAAGCAGGCTCATAGCTGAGGAGCCTGACGTGGGGCTCGATCCCATAACGCCGGGATCACGCCCTGAGCTGAAGGCAGACGCTTAACCGCTGTGCCACCCAGGCGCCCCTAAATAAATAAAATCTTAAAAAAAATAAAATAAAATGAGTTTTATTAAAGTTGTGTTGCAAATACAACTGTTTAATTTCAAATTGCTAGGGATTTGTCATAATGTTTGAGAAGTGTGTAAGTTTGCAGTAACAGAATTATATAGATGCTATGATCTACTTTTAATAAGTATTAAATAGAATATGCAGACTGAAGAACACATGTAAGAGGACTTTATGGAATGGTTTGCACCATATGACAACTTCCCATATGTAAATTTCATGTTACATTTCTATGATTTTAAAAAATTATCTAAACAAGAAAATTTAAAGGGTTACTGCATGTATTTCAGTAGTAACTATTAAAATAATTTTTCAAAATATTAAATAACATACTATGTTAGTGAAAACTAATATTTTGGTTTATCTGTAATTGTTAACATTACAGGATATTTTTAGTGCACCATTAAAGTTATAACTACTTTATAGTTATAATTACTGTAGCACAAATGGTGTGGGAATAAATTAAAATATTATTAAAATTGTAGATATTACACTTATAAGTGTTGCACAATATCAGATATTCACCAGAGAGACTGATATATTAAAAAAAAATCTTCCAAGGTTATATATGTATGTATGTATCATGTAGTATATATTTTATGTATTATACTTTAGATTGGTGTCTTGAGAGATAGTTTTGTTCTTTGACATTAATTTTAATCCTATGGGGGTAGGATGATGGTGGAAATAGTTCAGGAAGATTTCTTGGGCAGACAAAAATGTTGACAGTCAGACATAATAGGATTTGCAGATATTTTAAGTCAAAGTGAGTTCTTTAATCCTCTATCTAGTGCAGGTAGAATTAACTCATTACTAACCTCACAACAAATTTCAAGGAAACTAGGTCTGCTGTAACTCTTAAATTGTGATAGAAATTAGGAAATGTTGAAATGGTCTCATCAAGAAACTGAGCATAATGTCATTTAGTGCATTAGCAGAGTCCCCCAAATCTTGTTCAAAAGTGTCTTTTTCTATCTTCATTTCACCAGTGCGTGGCTCATTTGAAACAGCCAGCATGTCTGAAGCAGTTTATAACTGTGGCTGAAGAAACTATTCAGCACAGCTCATTAACTAGCAATTTTACCTCAAGACCATCTTGAGTATTTGATTCCTCATGGTTTATTCTGGAAAAAAAAATAATAGTGCATGCTATAAATATTCTTCTTGAGTGTGGGTTGTTTCTCGATGAGTCAACCAATAATATTAGTTCAGTTTGTTGGCTAACAATGATTGTTTTGTGCATATCCATGTATGGATTGCTAGGTTAGCAACAAAATTCTTTAAACAATAGTGGTTTGGATGCTTAATGTTCTGTCTTCGTTGTTAATTCCTTCCTCTTCCCCTGAAGTTTCATAAGGTGAAGATGGTCAAGTAATTTGGGTTCTAGTCCCTGTTGTATAGTTGACTCGATATACCTGTGTAAACACCAAAACAATACTGATTCTTAACAGAAGTGTTCATTCCAACTGGTTGCATTAAGGACTGTCTCATTCTCTCTTTCTCTCCCCCACCCCTATCTCTCACACACACACACACACACACACACACACACACACACACAAATGTATACATTCTTCTTTTTTCGCCATTTTCCCTCTCTCCACAAGCAATCAGATTAAATTTTATTTTTGATGTTTCTGGGAGTTGTCTTCATAGTTCTAAATAATGTGTTTATATGGCCATAGTTTGATTAATCAACTTTGACAGTGTCTGATGACCTTCGTCTATGAAGGATAAGAGATTAACTCACCCTAACCCTCTTATCCTCTTTTTCAATTTTTTAACTTACTTTTTTATTATTAAATCATCCATTGATTTAATAATATTTCTTGATACACCAAAATTCAATATTTATGTTATTAGCCTATTGTGTAAAAAGAAACTTCTATCCTTGTTTCTCTAATTTTCCTTTGTCTTTTAGCCTGCCCAATTTGTTTTTTTTTTTTT